>NC_045696.1:90905925-91216117 GCF_009834535.1 Camelus ferus
GCGTGTCCTCTGTTGTTGCTAGAGTTCCTGCTTATCTTAAGATTCAACAACTGTTGATTTGTTAAACATTTAAGAAACCCCACCATGTTGATGTTTTATCAGACGCTGCTCATGATGACACTACTCTCAGTTACAAGTGGAAATCCACTGATTAGCACAGGTACAAAGTTAAAAATGGTGAAACTTTTTTTTAACGAGATGTAAAGTTAGAGTGAGTGGAAAGTTTCTCTAAAGTACCAAAAGTTTAGAAATTTCTACAAGTATATGATAAAAGCAAATGGATGACAAAGACATTTATATTCATGCTATTTTCATTTGTGATATAATTATTTCACTTTCAGTGGTTTTTAAGGGAATCATTTTAACTTAGCACATTAATTATATTAGTAAAATTAGAATATTTTACTGCTGTTTTCCAAAGCTTTATTTTCCATTAAATACTGTGATAAATAAGATTTGATTCTCCATTTCATGACAGTCACTGACTAGTTTTAATCTTCCAGTAAATCAACAAGGAATCATGATTCACTTAATGAAGTTAGTTTTGTAGTAAATTTACAAATGCTAAACTGCGTGTTGTGCATTAAATGTGAGTTGTATGTGTGTACGTTTGTGTATCTTATTGAACAGTAATTACAGTTTTGTTGAAGAGGTTAATACATTTTAGATTACAAGTATTTAGTTTTCATGCTAGTAATTTTTGTTTCCTGGTTTAAATTTCAAATTGATACTCTTGCTTATTATGGTTCCATCAACATTACACACTGAACTTCAGAATTATTAAAGACAGGGAGAGGAGAAAAGACAACTACTCATTTATAGCAATGAAGATACATACACAGCATTTTCCAAGCACAAATATAGAAAATGAGACCCTGACAAGGAATGCATGAACTATATGTCCTGTACCAAAATAGCCAAAATTCCAGTGAGTTAAGAGATGAGGCTGTGTTACTCACTGCTGTAATAGCAGCAGGAAAATCTATGGCTCTTCTCTTTGAAGCAGAGTTGGCCATTTCCCTTCTCTAATGGAAGCGACATTGAGAAAGACATGGTCCCAGAGGCAAGGCCCTGAGCCGTGTAATGTGTGAATGGTTTCCTCTCAGGTCAGGCTCCCAGGCCCACTTGACTACCTAGCTCTCTGATGAGTGATGTTTATTACCTCGTCCTTTGAAAGAGATATGACTGACTGTATATATGGAGGGCTTGCATGCTGCAAAAAATACTTGCACATTTGTTCTGTGTAAATTCTTAGTTCATGGTTTTAAAAAGGAATCAATAAGTTGCTTTTGTTCCTGATTAATGCTATAATTCATAAGCTGTACATTTTAGAGTTGAGATGGATCTTAGAGGTTTATTTTCCCCAGACTCTCAAATCTGGAATCCCATTTCTAATATCATAATAGATGATCAGCTTCTTATTTTACAACAGAGAGTTGAATTTTGAGATGATGTGATTTTGTTTCATTGTAGCTATAGCAATATCAGTGATAATATTTTGAGAAGAAAGGAGAATCATTTACTAAGGATCAGACTGTCTCAAAGTAATCCTTAATGTCAGGGTTAAATTCTAGCATGTGCTGTGTAGTTTTGTAGTTCAGGCATATTTATTACTATTTAGAGAAAATGTGATTTATACGGGAAAATTCGTCTTATAGATTCTGGAACTGAAAGTTGAGTCTTTCAAATTTAAGCTGAATGAAGCCCCTTGTAAAATACGAAACTGAAAAAAGGATTATTATTTTACAAACAGGCAACGGAATAACAAGAGAAATAATAAGTAGTGATCTATTAGAAGAAAAACAGGCTAATGCCACCTTATATAAAGAATTTATCCTAAATATTACCTGTGATTCAGAGGTATCTTCTGACAATTTCTCATTTCTTTTGGGTAAGCTGAGTGACCATCATGAGGGTTGTCATGGAGGACTCCACACTAAATAAAAACAGAACAGAAAGAGTGCATTGTCTGTAAGAGGGGAAAAACATGGTATTTACTTTGAATCTGCAAATTTAGGCCCACTCAAGGATGATTTCAAATGTTTTCAAATGTCGCTTATAGAAGTACACAATTTTATTTGAGAGTTCAAGATTTGCAAAGATTAACTACCATATATAAAATACTGTGTATAAAATAAACAACAATTTCTTCTGTATAGCATAGGGAACTATATTCAACATCTTGTAGCAGCCTATAGTGAAAAAGAATATGAAAACAAATATATGTATGTATATGTATGACGGAAACATTGTGCAGTAAACCAGAAATTGACACATTGTAAACTGAATATACTTAATTAAAAAAAATTATATAAGTATTACCTCACTGACTATAACAAAAGAAAATTTTCTGAAAACCTTTTTTCTAATCAGTTTTGGAAGCCAAACTATTACTAATATATGTTTTCATGGTGGTAGAAACAAAGAAATAGACTATAAAGTCTAAAGAAAACATTTCTAAAACCAACAAGTAAGCTGTATCTTGAAAACATGCAGTTAATACTGTTCTTGGCAAAAGAAAACAATGTATGCATTATTTAGTTTCCCTTTTCCATATGTGTTAATTTTATCCATTTTCTTTCTTTTGGGGAGGAGCATATGAAACACTTATGTGGTTACAAAAGACAATACTGTACAAAAAGGTATTCTCAGAGTAGTTAACATTTCAACTCCACCAATTTCTTCTATTATTTCCCCCTGTTCTCTCCTCCCTCTTACGATTAACCAATCCCAACAGTCTCTGGCTTATCCTCTCTGTTTCTTTTTGAATGAATGAGCAGACACGTGTGTATTTTCTTATCCACCCTTCCTTTTATAAAAAGGTGTCATTTTATAAGTGCTCTTTTATATATATATTTTCACTTAACAACATGTCCTAGAAATTCCCCCACATCAGTGTGTAAATATTTTCCTCATTCTTCTTTTAAGTACTCCATTGTGTGGATATACCATAGTTTATTCAACCATTCTCCTACTTGTGGATGATTAAGTTGTTTCCAGTATTTTGCAGTTGCAATTTTTTTTTGTCTTTTAAAAAATTGAAGTATAGTTGATTTATGATATTATATTAGTTTCAGGTGTACAGCATAGTGATTCAGTATTTTTATAGATTATGCTCTGTTAAAAGTTATTACAAAATAAAGACTATAATTCCCTGTGCTGTACAATATGTCATTGTTGCTTATCTATTTTATACATAGTAGTTTATATCTCTCAATCCCATACCCCTGTCTTGCCCCTCCCCTTTTCCTCTTCTCTTTGTAATCACTAGTTTGCTTCCTATATCTGTGAGTTTGTTTCTTTTTTGCTATATATATAAGTCACTTGTTTCATTTTTTAGATTACATTTATAAATGATGTCATACACTTAAGTGATGCCTTTCTCTTTCTGACTTATTTCACTGAGCATTCTATTCTCTAAGTCCATCCATGTTGCTGCCAAGGGGAGAATTTCATTCTTTTTATGACTAAATAATATTTTATTGCAAATATGTATACACACACACACACACACACACACATGCACACGCACACACACACACACGCACACACCCCACATCTTCCTTATCCATTCAACTGTTGATGGACACTTGGGTTACTTCCATAGCCTGGCTATTATAAATAGTGCTACTATGAACATGGGGGGGTATGTATCTTTTCAGATTAGTGTTTTCACTTTTTCCAGATATCTTCCCAGGAGTGGAATTGCTGGATCATATGCTAGTTCTATTTTTAGTTTTTTGAGGAACCTCTATACTGTTTTCCATAGTTGCACCAATTTACATTTCCACCAACAGGGTACAAGTGTTCCCTTTTCTCCATATCCTCACCAACATTTGTTATTTGTAGACTTTTTTATGGTAGCCATTCTGGCAGACATGAGATGATATCTCATGGTGGTTTTGATTTGCGTTTCGTTGAGTACCTTTTCATGTGCCTGTTTGCCATCTGTATATCATCTTTGGAAAAATGTCTATTCAGATCTTCTGCCCATTTTTTGATTGGGTTGTTTGTTTTTTTGATATTAAGTTGTATGAGCTGCTTATATGTTTTGGATATTAACTCCTTGTTGGTCATATCATTTACAAATATTTTCTTCCATTCCATAGATTGTCTTTTTGTTTTGTTGATGGTTTCCTTTGCTGTGCAGAAGTTTTTAAGTTTAATTAGGCCCCATTTGTTTATTTTTGCTTTTGTTTCTTTTGCCTTAGAAGACAACCCCCACCCCCCCAAAAAAAAACCCCACATTGCTGTGATTTATGTCAAAGAGTGTTCTGCCTATGTTCTCTTTTAGGAGTTTTATGGTTTCAAGTCTTATATTTAGGTCTTTAGTCAATTTGAATTAAAAATAACTTTTGAATAAAAGTTATTTATTTCTTCCTTTGGATTTTGAATTTTGCAGTAAAGTATAACATAAAATTAAGTCCTGCCCTTTAAACTCTGTGACATAACAAATGTCACCAAGCACTACCATTTTTATCCTAGTGTTTCTTACTTTGCTAAAGTTTCTATTAAGGAGGAATTGTCAGACTTCTCATGTTTTTGATGATCTTCTCTGACTTCTCTTTTGATCTGGCAATTAGTTTGCTAGTACTTGCCGACTGAAAAGAAGAAGGAGACAGAGAAGAGAACTTCTTGCTGATTTTAGTGAGAAACCATATAGACTAAATTTATTTGATAGTGTATTTATATAACAACACCCAACTGGTTACCTGGAGTTTAATTTGATTGTTTTTATTTAGGATATTTTTCACATATGGAAAATGTGACTTTTCTCTAGTCAAGAGAAATGTTAGACTTTCTTGTGGGACTGATTTCTAGCCTATTTTTCTAAAGACTTTAGGGATGAACCAGAATGGAGTAGAAATTTTACTGCAGCTAACTTCATTAAATACTTAACTGATTAATGGCGCCATCCTTAAGTGCTAATACCAAATGAAAAGCTACTACATAGGCAGAAACTGATATGGCCTTACTGAAATTTTTATTGGGTCTTCAAGCAAAATGGTGGAGCCATATAATTAAATTTTGCATGAAAATATCTAACAAAAATGCATTAATATTTGAATATATCCAAATTATACCACAGAGGGAAATCAATATACAATATAAGCAATAAAAATTTTATAAACTTGGTGGTTATAATACATTAAAAAGTTAAATAAGAAGAGTGCTGTAAAGATGAGTGCAAGTGGAAGGGAAATGATCCTTATATAGGGTAGAAAGTGCATCAGAATTTCTTCAGTGCTGAACTAGTAGACTGACTACATGTGGGCTGTGAAGGTCTGTTTTCCTACAAAGGGACACTCTCCAGGGAAATAGGAACAATTCATTGGGATTTACAGTAGTCTGAGATCTAGTATTGAAAGTTTTTGCTGTAATATGCATTCTAATTTTACCAGTTAGCTTTCCATGAAGCCTAAGTCCAATAAAAAGGGGGACCTTGCTTGCATTTTTGAGTATCTGGTCCCTGGACAGATATAAGATAGCCATTTTTTGTGAACCGATGACATAGAGTTCTTGAACATGAAAACTAAGGGCTGGATCCTGGTGACACCACCTAGACACAGCCACGTTTCCTATCCTAAAAAAAGCCAAGTTGGTTTGCATATTTTTGTTGCCAACACATGGTACATTGAAATTAGAATTTTGAAAACCTCCAAAGATTTTAACTAACCAACTTATTTTCTTTAAACTTCTGTTTTTTGTCTCTCCAAACAAACAGAATGCTTTTTATTTGTATTCATTCATTTATTTTTAACTTTTATTATAAAAATATATATGAAACCACATATGAAAGTAGAGAAAATTATATGATGAAATGAATATAAATGGCTCATCACCCAGTTTCAATAATTATCCAATATTTTGACAGTTTTTTTCACCTATTTCCCCATACTCCATACCTCATGCCTTATGACTTTATGTTTGGTTACAGTATTTTAAAGCAAATCCCAGACATTATGTCATTTCATGTATAAATATTTGTGTCACTGATAGATAAGAATCCGACCCCTAACTTAATCACAGTGCCATTGTTACAGCTAGCCAAACTACCATCATCTAATACCCATGTTTAAATTTTACCAATTGTCTCAAAAAGTTTATATTATAGTTGGTATGTTTGAGTCAAGATTCAAAAGGGCTCAAACATTGCATTTAGCTGATAGGTCTTTTAAGACTATCGTATAGTTCTACACACCCCTCCCTAAATGTCATTTATTTGCTGAAACTGAGTTGGACTGTTGTTCAGTTGTTTTGAACTGCTGTGTGCTTTCTCTTGCATCATATCAGGAGGCCCCATTTTGCTTTTTTAAATCCCCCTCCCACTTCTGCCCACCCTCAGGAAGCCCCACTTTATATTATAAAATTGATTAGTGGGTTCAGGTATTGTCAGCCTGATATAGGCATTATAAAATTTCTCATCAACAGTTCACCTAATAATGGGTGATGAACACAGCCTAGGTTCACTATTTCATCATGAATTGTAAAATGTATCATTTAAAAATGTAATGATTTCTTTTGTTTCTACCATGTAGAATTCTTTTTTAATAAAGAAATGCCCCTTATTAACTGTTTGGTTACCCAAAAAACAGGGTTTATTGAGGAAAGGTGGACTATATGCTTAACTATTTCCCTTTACTGACTTTCAGAGTAATCAGTTGGTACCCTTGCAATTTCCCAAAATGAATAATGAGATTTCTTTCCTTTTTGGGATAATTATGAAGTCATGAATTTTATATATTGATGTGTTCCAATCTGCTGTAGTTCTTATTCTCTTAGGTGCTCAAATTTTCTCATCTTTGGCCAGTATTATCCCTTGAAATTGGTTCTTTTGTCCTTTTGGTATGACTCCAGTGTTCTGTGATAGTTTCCTTGCTTCCTGGTACAACAAAATGTTGCAGAATCATTTTGTATATTTTCTTTCCCAGACCTGGAATCAGCCATCTTTCCGAGGAGCCATGATTCCTTTTAGACAAAAATTGTATTTACAGACCATGAGTTGGGCACTAGAAATGCTCATTGCTTCTGGGCCTCTTGCTAGATAGGAATATGTATTCTTTATATTAAAAGAAAAATTTCAAGCTAACTGGGTTTTCCTTATATTCTTTGATTTTATGTTCCTATTTCTTTGGTTTTATGATGAAAATTTTGATTCCTGATGACATAGATATAATTACTTATTTTATTTTTGATTTCTTTATTTGATTTATATTTAATATTTCTTATTTCATTGTTTGCTATTATTTTGTTCTTAGGATATATCCCTCTAGGGAGAAACAGTAAAAATACAGTGATCTTGTTTTTGAGTTACTTGAAATAATTATTCTCTGAGTGGCTATGCTACCAGGTTGATTAAAATCTTCAATTTCAGCAATTCCACTTCTGGGTATATACCCAAGAGAATGGAAAACAGAGGCTTGAACAGATATTTGTATATTCATGTTCGTAGAGTATTACTCACAGTAGCCAAAAAGTGGAAACAACCCAAGTGTCCATCAATGGATGAATAGAGATAAACAAAATGTAGTATACACCTACAATGGAAAACTATTCAATCTAAAAACGAATAGAATTCTGGCATATGCTACAACATGGATGAACCTTGAGGACATTATGTGAAGTGAAATAAGATAGCCAAAAAGGACAAATACTGTATGATTTCACTTATATGACGTATCTAGAATAGTCAATTTCAGAAAGAAAGTAGAATAGTAGATACTAGTGGCTGGGGGAGAGGGATTCTGGAGGTATTTGTTTAATGGTGCATAGTTTAAGTTTGGGTGATCAAAAAGTTCTGGAGATGAATAGTGGTGGTGGTTGTAAAACAATAGAGGTACTAATGCCACTGAACTGTACACTTAAAAATAGTAAAAATGGTAAATTTATGTTACATGTATTTTACCACAATAAAAAAGTTAGCTTTTTTCTTTTTCAGTTTGCTTCAAGTTTTAGGGATTTTGCTTTTCTCTGGTTATGTTTTATTATATAAAACATATATTTCAAAGTGAAAGTTATCAAGTAAGTTTCTTTCAGAGACTTAGCTCTAGCTTTAATACCCATCTCCTTCACTCTGTTCCTTGGTTTCTACAGAAATAGCCATTATGTTAATTACATTCATTTTTGGTTTATTCTACCATTGTTTTTTTTTTTGAAATAGAAGGAAATAGCTATCTGTATAGAATATTTACATCTTTTTACTGTGAAAATAGCAGTATTCTGCAAATACTGTTCCATACTTGGTGTTCGTCACTTAGCCTTGTATCTTTGAGATCCTATCCATAGCAATTTATACAGATCTTTCTCAGTCCTTTTTATTGCTTCGTAGTCCTCCATCGTATGGAGGCAGAGAAGATGCCAGGGAAAGGAAGGGAAACTTTTGTATCAGGTGCTAACTGTAAGTTAGTTGTTCTGTATACATCTACATGCTTATTTTATGTAATACCATATTTTTTTGATGTAGTATTATTCCTATTTCACAAATGTGGAAATAATCTTGGAGAGATCAGGAAACATGCTCAAGGTCTCACAGCAAGAGAATGGAGTGAGGACTTGAATCTAGGTCTGAGTTAACTTTAAAATTTATATTCTTCTTGCTCTACAGCTAGAGTCAGGCAAATTTTGGTGTAGAAAATAATGGAAAGTAAGTTGAAGTCCAGCAACTCAGTTGGCATCCAAAGAGACCTGCATAGGGCAAGAACACAGCAACCAGGGAATCACAGCAACAGGAAACTACACTCCAGGATCTTGGAGGGGTTTGTCATCAGGGAATTTTGCAGGTAGCAAGGACTACTGATTTGGGCTTAGGCTCAGGGGCATTAATTTTGGTCCTGGGAAGGAGACTGGCAAGAGCAAGAGTACAAGGGACTGGGGCTCAGTCTGGGTCCTTTTGTAGACCCAAGACCATTTCAGAATGCAGCAAGCCACCAAGAAGGCAGAAAGCTGAATACCCACTGAACTGGACTGGAGTTGCTCATATCACTTCTCCCTTGGTTAGTGCCAGCCTGGGAGATTATAGAGGAAAGATAAATAGGCTGACCACCTGGCACCACTCTTAGTAAAGTTCCTGCTGACTCTGACAGGTACCCAGCACCAGTTTTCTCCAGCTCTTCAAATCCAGAGTCTGAATTCACTCTCCTGAGTTTGGAGTAGAACTGTACCACTCTCTAGGGATAGAAAGGGCTACTGTGGTTGTATTAAGGTTCTCCAGAGAAACAGAACCACAAAATGTGGTTCTGTGTGTGTGTGTGTGTGTGTGTGTGTGTGTGTGTGTGTGTGTATGTGTATGTGTGTATATACACATAATAGAATGTGTATAGATAGATACAAGATGGATATTTGTTATAAGGAACTGGCTTACATGACTATAGAGGCTGTCAAGTCCAGAATTGCAGGATGTGCTGGCAGGCTGGAGACCCAGGGAAACCAATGTTCCAATTTGAATCTCAAGGTAGTCCAGTGTGGAACCAGGAAGGGCTGATGTTGCAGATGAAGTTCAGAGTGCTAGGGAATTTTCTCTTGCTTGATGTTGGCTGGTCTTTTTGTTCTATTCAGGCCTCCTACTGATTGGATGAGGCCCATCTACATTATGGAGGGCAATCTGTTTTACTCAAAGTCCACCAATATAAGTGTTAATCTCATCCTCAACAGAAACATCCAGAATAATGTTTGACTAAATATCTAGACACCTCGTGGTCCAGTCAAGTTGACACATGAAATTAACCATCACAGAGATCTTGGTAGTTAGGTGGATTCCATCAGGCAGAATAAAATTTTTAAAAAAGGGTTTAAGATCAGTGAGAGGATGCAGATCCCCAAAACATAATCCCAGAATGTTAACACTGAAATGATGTTGGAGATGATTTATTTTAGCTGTTTATTTTGCAGATGAGAAAACCAAGGCCCAGAGTGATTAAGATGAATTGCCCAAGATCTCACACATACTCATTAAAAAAAAAATATATCAATTGGGCCTTTTCTGTATGTCAGGTGCTATGCTAGGTGTTAGCCATTCAGTGGTGACCAAGATAGACACCTTTTCTGCCTTTTTGAAGCTTTCCTGAGGAAGGGTGTCTTAAACTGAGACAGGAGGATATGTAGGATTTAATCATGGCATGTGGAGCAAGAACAAGATGAGGGAATCATTTTTCATGTATAGGGATCCAGGTGTGGGTAGGCGTTGAGGTGAGAAGAAGTGGAGTGACTCTGAAGAGCTGAGAGAAGTCCAGAATAAATTGAAAGAGGGCAATAAAAAACTCAAAGACGCTGGTCTATATTGTGCCTGCCCCTAAAGAGGCTAATTTTTTCTCCACAGTGATTTCTTTTCCAAAGTGGTTAACAATCTTAAAACAATCAGTCTTACAGCCCCCGAAGAGCAGGTATCGTTATTGCTATTTAGTGACTAGAGGTATTAAGGCATTGAGCAGTCCATTGCCTTGCCCAAGGCCACTGGAAAATTAAGATTAGAGAGCTGGAAATGAAAGTCACAGGGGAAGGCTTGGCTTCTCTGAGACAGTCGTGGGAAAGGAAATTATTTATTCTGGAATTTTATATAGTCATCTTGGAAATCAGTGCAAAAATAGGCCTTCTCCCTGTCCCCCAGCACAGCAATAATTTAGCAGTAATTATAATAATGATTGTTAAATGATTTGTGTGCTGATCAGGCTAGGAGTTCCCAGGGCTGAATTCCCAAGTTGCCCTCTTCAGTTCCCCCTCTGTGATTTACCTAGGGCCATACCTTGACTGCACTTACGTAGATCTCCAGCCAGGAGTTCTGACTGCTCTGGACCAGCCACCCCCACAGTGTTGGTGTGAACACACTGAAAGTGACCCGAAAGAGTCACCTCATTGGGAAGTTGCTAAAAATGGTGCACTTGGTGATTTATTGTGTTTAAACAATTGTCCCTTTCACTGCCTCCCTCTCTCTTATTTACATTTACCTGTGGTTTTTCCGAATGTATTGAAAACATTCAACTTTCATTATTCTTTAATTTTTAATTGTCTTATGATTGTCACTTAATTAAGCTTTAATAGAGTCTATTGAAAAAAGAGAACCCAATGCTTACTGGTAAGCTGTTCTGTTTTCATTATGTCTGACAAGTCAGAGAAATGAAGAAACAAGGGAAAATGTTTATGTCTTCTGGAAGATGTATGGCATGTAATGGGCTTGGACTTTGCTCGTCCTGGGAAAAGGGATAATTCTTCAAAACCACAAGATGTTCAGATGACATTCAAATGTGCCTGTTGCAGCTAATGTTGTACATCTATGATTACTCTGAGTCATTTTTCAGTTTTCACCATTTCATTTTCAAATGGGGTGGGAACCTCTGCCTCCCTGGTTGATATAAGTGGAGAGGGGGTGAGTCTTGGAGGAGGAGAGAGCTTGATTCAAGGCCTGATGTGAGAGTCTCTTGGTCTTATGATTGCTCACATGTTACTTAACCTCTGATCTCAGTTTCTTTATAATTAAGTGGGGATAATATTTTCCTCACTGGAGTTTTCTTGTGCTTAAATGTAATGTGAAAGCCCCTGGCCCTACCCTAGCTCTCCTTGCCAGTTCTTCTAACACTTTTCCTGGATGTTTGCCACTCAAGTCTCAAGCTTCAGAGTAGCTAAATTTTATAAAAATGTGGTGATTTGTTCACTCGTTATAATTATATTTAACCACCACATTTTATTTTTTTAGGACTTAGGAAAATATACCAGAATTATTAAAGCAAGGCATCTATATCATCATTTCAGTGTTCAATACAAGTATTTTGAAATGATTTCATCTTTCATATTAAAGGCAATTTGGAGAGCAGCAAATGTGCCACAATTAAGAAAAACTGAAATGGAACATAACATAACTTATTTAATATTCCCTTTCAGGCTAAGAGTCAAGTACAAGTGAGTGCTCATTTATTTTTATCCAAATCACACTTAGAACTTGATTCATATCTCTGTGTTAACTACGATGATCTATATTTGATATTCACATCCACAAACCCTGCTCTTCTTGCTCTCTTTTTCCAAACAAAACTAATTTGGAATCTTCAGGGTTGTCCTTGTTGAAGCCAAACAGAAATGATTTCCACTGTGAAGTAAACAGTTTGTATATAAGAGAAGAATTGAAATGCAATGGTAATGATAAGAGAATGGTTCCTTATATGTTTCAGAGCTTTGTGTTATTCAACATGCACTCATGTTTTATTTAATTGTTCCTCTGTGAGATTCTTCCACGGTTCAAAAAACACTTAAAGGGTGAAAGATGTCAAGCTTGTGTTCTGAGGCTTGTGTAATCTCAGTGCTAAAACCAGGCAAGATAACAGAAGAAAGTTATAGACTCTTTTGCCTATGAACATAGATGCAAGGACCCTAAATAGCAAATTTATTTTTTTTAACTTTCTCATTGAAGGATAACTTACAGAGAAGCACACAATCTTAAGTGCACAAATTCATGAATTTTTGTACATGTATGTCCATGTAACCCCAAATTTTGCTATATTTGTTTCATCTACTCCTTTGCTTTATCAGTTTTGAATAAAGGAAACAAAACCACAGAAAGTGGAATTTCCTTTAATTTTAATTCTCGTATCTGTTCCCATTCTTTCCTCCCTCACTGACCAGAAGCAGCCAATATCATGAATTTAGTATAGGTCTTTTCAGTCTATTTCAAAAATAGCTTTAGGGGACGGAGATAGCTCAAGTGGTAGAGTGTGTGCTCAGCATGTATGAGGTTGTGAGTTTAATCCCCAGTATCTCCTCTAAAAAGAAAAAAAGAAACAAACCTAATTACCTTGCCCCAACAAACAAACAAACAGAAATGGTTTTAAATATACTTATTTACTTATGAAGAATCTATAGCAATACTATCTTAGAGAAATATAATGCAAACCACATGTATAATTTGAACTTTTCTAATAGCTACACTTAAAAATAAAAAGTACTCATGCACAACTATACAATAATATTTTATATAATAGATAAAGTGAAATGTAGTATCATTAAAACAATGCTTAATGGAAAAACATTTTATATTGCTTCAGTTTTAATTAAATTAATTAAATACATTAAATTGAAAATTTAGTTTCTTCGTCACACTTTCTATGTTTCACATGTTCTATAACCACGTGTCTCTATTGGATGACAGCACAAGTCTGTAAGTATTGGTTTGTATACTTTTTAAGTGTACATAAATGGAGCACTGTATTTCTCTTTCTGCAATTTGCTTTTTGCACTTAACATTATGTTTTGAGATTTAATCATACAGATATTATGTAGAACTTGTCCATTCTTCTTAGCAGTTGTATAGTATCCCATCACAGATGGACTCAATCAAATACTATATTTTATTATACTATACAATCATCAAATACTATATTTTTTACCATAATACAGTCACCAAATACTATATTTTATTTATTCAATTCTCATTTTATAGACATTTAGATTGGTTCTGGTTTTTGCTATTATAAATAATGCTGCAATAAATTCCTTGTACATATCTTCTTGGGTGTAATACATAGAAATAAAATTTCTGGGCCACAAGCTATATACATTTTCAATTTTAGAAGTCATTTCATGATAGCATGGGAATTCTAATTCCTTCACATTTTTTCTTCTTTTTTTTGAATTTTTAAAAGTTGAAGTATAGTCACTTAACAGTATTTCAGGTGTACAGCAAAGAGATTCAGTTATACATATATATATATAAATACTTTTTCAGATTCTTTTCCATTATAGGTTATTACAAGATATTGAATATAGTTCCCTGTGCTATACAGTGGGTCCTTTTTTTTTTTATCTATTTTATGTATAGTAGTGTGTATATGTTAATTTCAAATTTCTAATTTATCCCTCCCCCCCTTTTCCCTTTGATAATCATAAGTTTGTTTTCTGTGTCTGTGAGTCTGTTTTCTATTTTGTAAATAAGTTTATTTGTATCTTTTTTTTTAGATTTCACATTAAAGTTATATCATACGGTATTCGTCTTTCTCTGTCTGGCTTACTTCACTTATATAACCACTAGGTTCATCCATGTTGCTGCAAATGGCATTATTTCATTCTTTTTAATGGCTGAGTGGTATTCCTTATCTCTGATCTGTAGATAGACATTTAAATTGCTTCCATGTCTTCCTTCACATTCTTAGTAACATACATTATCATACTTAAAACAGTGGGGATAATCATCTTAGCTTTAATCTTTTTGGCTAGATAATTGAGTAAACTAGCTTAGAAGGGCACAGATCTCGGATTTTTGTAGGTAACACATATAATGAACATATTACCCAAATTTGAGAAATATACTATTTTAAATGATTCCAAGAGAAACAAGGATATGGATGTCAGTTAACCACACAAATCCTTATGTTTAAAAGCCAAAGATAAGCATATTAAAGGTAGCTTGGTCGTTTATATGATTACTTGGTAGCATGTAATCAGAAAGAACATTAGATAAACAGGAAAGGCTATTTTTTAAATCTTCTAATTATAGAATCAACAACTAATTCATGGCAAATAAATAAATACAGAAAAGAAGAAAAAAAATACCTGAGTCTAGAAAAAAATTATCACACTGAGTGATCACACTGAATTCACATCTATTAGCATTTTGGTGTTAGCTTCCAGTCTTTTTTGTTTTGCAATACAATATGTATTCACCATCAGAATAATAAAGCCAGTATCTTTGGCTCAAGCTTCCTTAGCTTTATGCTTGCTAGAGCATTTACAGTGTTCTCTTGCCTCACCAGCTATTCAAGAGGGCAAAGAAAACCACAGGCTTGTCTTCCCACACTGCTCCCTTCCCTACAGCCCTGGAGTTTTGCCTTGATTCTTCCTATAGCAATTATGACAGTCCACACTGACACAGTTATCGAGGCATGTGTCTCTTGTTCCCGTTTAGGCTTGAAGGCAGACGCTGCCCTTTATTTTTGTCCTCATCCCCCCCATAGCTCCAACTACATATAGTGCCTTCTACTTAACACATTCTCTCTTTTTAAAGACATATACTCTTTAAATATGCATTATGAATTAGTATCAGAGATGAGGAGAGGAATAACTTCCATCATACTTAGTATATCTGTCTTTGTTGTGTACTACAGCTTTTATGGGAAATTTTGGTATCTCTCCTATACATTGTAAAGGTCTTAAGGGCAGGTACTATATGTCTTCTTTGTATGCATTTATCAAATATTTATTGAGCAAATATTTATATGTAAGGTTTTGTGATGGGGTGGGAGTGAGGTGAGAAAAAAATTACAAAGAGCATCTATATAAATGAGACATGGTTTTGGCCCTAGACGTTTATAGATTAGCAGGGTCAAGGAAAAGTAAGTGTATCTTTCATATTGTTTAAGGGAATGAGAAGGACCAACATTTAGAGAGTATCCACTATGACACTTTCCTAAGGCAAGTATTGTTATGATCATTTTGTTGCTGAGGAAACGGAGGCTTCAGGCAATTTATCAAGGGCCAAGACTTAGGTCTTTCTGACTCCAAACCCAACCTTTCCCATTTGGAAATTGGGATTCCAGAGACATACGTAGAGTGAGTAAATATTGAAAGCACTGAGTAAATATTGGAAGCACATGGGCACTGGATTACTCACCATTTAAACTGTAGTAAATTGAGGCAAGAACAGAGATGAAACCTGAGACATTACTCTTTTCCAGCCTGACACTCAGACTAAGATTTTTTTTTTTTGCTGTTCTTGGCTACCAGATGTTACCTTAGGCAACAGCAGTGTCCTGCCTGGTCTGAGTTCTCTTTCTCTTTCTTAACTTTTCCTTTGGGCAAAGCTTCCCAGAAGTGACATTTGAACTGGGTTGAGTATCCAGGTAGACAAGGTCCTAGGAGGTATTCTGGTCAAAGGAACAGGATGTGTCAAGACCTGAAAGGTATTGCTGACTCTTGGGTTCAAAGGAGTGCTGGGGAGGACAGGAAACCAGGCTCCCAAGGTTGTTAGAGTTAAAGTATGAAGCCTTTAACAAAACCAACCGACCCACTTGGTCCCAGGACTTAGTGTCCTGCATAAGAACACTGCTGGTGGAGGCTGAACACCTGCTGGCCAAGCTGGGGACCCAAACCCAGAGGTATAGGCTTTTCTACCTGATCCGCCAGGAGTGGGTGCTTTTCCAGTTCCTGTTCTAAGAAGAGTTTGCTTTGTATGCTTCTTCCTCCAGGAGAAGGAGACACTTTTTCTTATTTTGCACAGACTGCTGCCCTGCCTTGTAGTGTGTAGAAATTCCTGTTTTCTTAGAAAGGGAAGATTTCCCCACTTATTTCCGTTTAAGAGTCCTTGGATAGAAAACAAGTATCAAACACAAGTAGATGACATGTGTGAAGAGCACTTTTTTCCCCTAGAAAGGAGGTGTTTTCCACTTTACCAGCTGGCCATCTTTCTCTCTCCTTCTCCTCAATCAAGCTATTTGCTCTAAAGAATTAGAAAAAATAGGAAAAGTAAACATAAGCTGGCTACTATTTAATTTCCTCATCTGTATAATGGGGATAATTCTACTACCTACTTCATGGGGCTCATGAGGCTTAAATGCAGTAATTTATATCAAAGATAGCTGGAGTAATATCTGGCAAATCAGATGTGCTGAAGAAGCATTAGCTGCCTGCCTCCTCCCCCTCCCCTTACTCCTCATCCCCTCCTCCTTTTCCTCCACCCCTCCTCCTTTTTCTCTTCCTCCTCTTTGTCTTCCTCCTTCTCTGTGACCAAATGCTTATTTGGATCAATATGCTCTCTTTCCCTCCCGCCTGTTGATTGGCCTTCTGCTCAAGTCACCCTGAAATGAATTGGATAGTCCTTATCATATTTACATAAGGTTAAATATTTTTTAATGTATGAGCATTTTGAGAGTTAATAATGCTGTCTTTTCTGTATGGGTTTAATGCAATCCAAAGTCTCAATGGCTATTCTATCCATTTAAGTGATTTTTGTCAACATTATCAAGGGTTGGTCTTTATCTTTAAATTCTATTTTCATAATGAAGTATGCAAAAACCTCTAGCTACATAAAACTGACGTAAATCCTATAAGTCTTTAAATGGGTCAAGAAGGTCTAGTAGTAAAAATGTTTTTATAATTTTAAGTATATAAGTCAGCTTCTACATTAGTCTAAAAAACATTAATCTAAAATAAATATAATTCCTATGAAAGTATTCAGTTCATTTTATTATACCCAGTTTTGTAAAAAAAAAAATGCATATCCAAATATACCACTTCTGTTTTCTGCTTATAGAAGAGAACTGAAAAATGGATAACCCAAAGTAATGTATATTTTGACAAAAATTTGCAGAATACTTTAGAACGTATTACATAATTGTTCATTTCTTTGTGTTCTTTAACAAAGAGAAATATAAAATTTATTTTGTATTTTCTGAGTAGATTAATTGCCAGGTGGGGGGGATTATAAATTCATCAGTGTAAATCCCCAAACCTAGCTCTGCTAGTTGGTAGTTGAAAATGAATGTAGGTATCATTATGTAACCAGTAAGACTAGGCAGAATAAAAATCTACATCTCTCAAATATCCATTTTCTACAGAGGGTTTTAAGATTTTCTTTAGTGGAAGTGAGCTTTGGAGGGGCAGTGATTATAAAATAAATCCTGAACTACATGTTTATTCCATCCCTTTCACAGATTTTCCATTACAATTTTGAGGAAGAAATATGATTTTGTGTTCTTTGGTTAATTTTATTCCTGCTAGTTTATTCAACATCTGGAGGCTTAATAAGACTAATGGTCACAAGAAATAGAATATTTGAGCCTTTATAAATAAATTCTGGCAATGGTTACTCAGGTATATCATCAAGAAGGTTGTTATGTACTCTTAATTTTGTTCTAGGAGGGAAGATGGATTACTTCCTCCTAAGATTTTAGCAAACAAATACTGTTTTTTTTTTACATATTTTACTTTAGAAATATCTATTTTTCTTCAATTTTTTCAAGAAATTTGATTTAACAGAAATGCTATATTTATTACTTTTTATTCCTTGAAAATAAGGGAATAGAGCAGATGATATTCCTATGTTGTCTGGAAAGGATTTGATTTTGATTTTTAACAATTCTGACTGATGAGGACTTCAGGAATCCAAGTTGTAGCAATTTTAGGTATAAATCTATCACCCTTAAGTGATTATTGATAACTCCTGAAATCAGTTTTACTGAAGGATGGCTGATACAGTTAGACTGGCCACAAGAATAGCCAAAATTCACTTATGAGAAGAATAAATATTATATCATTCCTCTTTGATTGCCTCCCCCAACCTCTATTTTTAAGTTTGAAAAAAAAAAAAAGGTAAGGAACATAAATAAATAGGGTAAAATAAACCATGTATTACCTTCAATAGCTCATGGTCTAGTTGGATTAACAGATTAGACAATATGACTCTGTTATTGAATAACATAAGTGTCTTGGAAGTTTTATAGTACTGTGGTTAAGGCATAGGTGATGAACTCAGACAGCCCAAGATCAAAACCTTGTTCTGCCATGTTCCAGCTAGGTGGATTTGGACAACTGTTTAATCTCTTTAAGCATCAGTTTTCTTGTTTAAGTTTTTCTTGTGTTTGAGATTTAAACGAACATGCAAAGTGCTCATGCAAAGTGCATAGCATACAATGAGTGCTTAAAGAATTTTAGCTATTTTGGTTAGATTAATGTTTGTAGATGACAGAGTCCTTACCTGATTAAGGGGCTGAGGGCAGAGCAGCGGTCTCAGTTAGGTGGTGTCAATCAGAGACAACATCCTATAGGAGAGGAAATTTGACCTCATTCTTGAAGTGCCAATGTGTTGATGAAGAGGGAGAAGGAATATTCAGGTACTGAAACTGACATGCAAGTAAAAACAAATATGCGTTTGAGGCTAAATAAATCATATTCATTGGAGTTTGAAAATACATTTGCCTTCCCAGAGGTGGATTTGCATAGGAGAGTAAGAAAGGTTGAGGTTGATTAAATGGTCAAATGAATGTTAGTTCACATGTGAAAAAAATCTGTTTGAAAATAGGGGACTTCTGTGTTCTTAAACCAAAGAATGAGGTTACAAAACAAATCTTTGTGAAGGTGATTCAAACAGTAGTTTCTGGGTTGGATGAGGAGATGATGGGGTCCGTGGAGGTTGTTGATAGTCCAGGTACTGCACATTTGGTTCTGGGAAGTATCTGTGGAATTGGAAAGCAAAACAGCAATTCCCAGAGGCAGTTTGGATATGGCACAGCTTGGTTACATACTCAAGATGGGAGTTGAAATTGTGTAGTTGATAATAACTTCTGTTACTACTTTATCAGCTTCCTTGAATGTAAATAGAACCTCCCATTCCATCCCAATGGAGGAGATGATCTTTGTCTAGGAACTTCATCAGGACTTCTACAATGGTAATAGAGTTCTGGACTTTGGTTACTCCAGGGGAACTCAGATATTGAGGAAGATAAATTACTATTTACAAGAAAGTGGCAGGAATGTGTGTATGTGTCTGTGTATGTATGTATGTATGTGTGAGTATATATATATGTGTCTGCACACACACACACACACACGTTTTTCTTTTCTTTTTTTTTTCTCCTTATTGGGCTAACATAGGAGGGAAGATGTGAGAAAGCTAGAAGAGACATAAAGAACATGAAAGACTTTTATGAATGGAGATTTCTAATATGAAATGTAAGTTTGTTGTGTGATGTAGTCTTTTTGAGTAATCCCAGACATGCCAGCACAGATGCCATGCTGATAGGAGTGAGTGTCTTAGTGTGTGTGTGTGTGTGTGTGTGTGTGTGTGTGTGTTTGTTTCAGTTATGGAAAGGGACTGAGATCTATGCCTGGGTTGATGCAGTGTGGGAAAGAACTTTGGCCTGGAAAGGCAAAATGATCCTTAAACTGAACTAACTGAGCAGAGGAGGGAGCTGAACACCAAAGATGCTCATGACAAAACGATTCTGGGAATTTGCAGAAATCCAGGGAGAACATGGATTTCTACAAGTCACTGAGTGTGGGTTGAGTTTCCCTTATTGTGATCTTAAAGGATAGGGTGACTGGATGAATTTTTATAGATGTAAATTTGACTTTACACATTTATTTTAATAGGGATAAAGAGTGACTAAATATGTCTGCTTTTGGTATTATGTGTCCTCCAGGCTGAAGTTGCCTCAGTGGCTTCTTGATGCTGCTGCCCAGGTAGGAGCCTCAGAGAAGTTAATTTGCCTGCCAGGCTGGTTTGGCTTCTTTCAGCCTTTTCTCTGATACTGAGATATCACAGTGTGGGTGCCAGTGTTTTTCTGACTTATCTCCACGACTGAAAGCTCCACCTCCCCCTGCTTGTCAATAAACATGACAGCTAGAGATGATCTTTCTATGGCAGAGTAGCATTTTAAATTTTAAAGTACTTAATGTCTACTCCCAGAAACAGTGGGAAGAAAATCTGAGGCATTGCATTTTTTAGATGAATGTTTTTAAGAATCTGCTTGGAGTCATCTCTTGGTCTTTGTCTCATTTCTAATTTTGTGGTTATAATGCTGTTTTAAAATTAAATGTAATAAAGCACAAACCAAATTAGTATGTCATCTGACTTTTTTGCTTTTTATTATTTTTAGTATTATACCTAATAATATTCCTGCTTTTCAGCAGATTGTTTTCCCACTGAAATAAATAGGAGATGTGGATGGAGAATTAAGCATAAAGATAATAGAATTACATGGAATTGGTGCTTGTGACAGCATTAAGATTACTTGTATTGGAATCCCAGCTCTGCTACTTCCTAGCCTGGTAACCTTAAAGAAGTAATTTAAACTCTCTGGTCTTCAGTTAAAGTCATCTGTAAAATGGGGTTAATAATAATACCTACCTCTCAGGGCTGTTACGATAATTCATGTCAAGCTCCTAGAACAGTACCTAGTGAGTGCTCAGATAGCTATTTATTTTTTATGATGTTATATTATTATCATAATATAATAATAATAATATAATACTATTTTATTATCTATAGAAAAATTAGTTGACTGGAATAACTAATCATTATTTCATTTGTTTCATCTTGTGAAAAAGTAATACTTTCTCATTTGATTATTTTCCAGAGTCATACATTTGCTTTCCTATGACTTTTGGCTATTTTCACAAGTTAATATTTAAATGCATAAAAACTTGCTATGATTGTGGATATTCTA
Organism: Camelus ferus; assembly: GCF_009834535.1. Taxonomy (NCBI): domain Eukaryota; kingdom Metazoa; phylum Chordata; class Mammalia; order Artiodactyla; family Camelidae; genus Camelus; species Camelus ferus. The sequence continues at coordinate 90,927,066 of NC_045696.1, forward strand.
AGAATGTTCTGTTGAGCTTGAAGACAGCACCCAGAAAGGAATTCCTCTAACATTTGTAGTGTGATTAGAATAAGTGTGAGATCTCCCCAAATGTTGCCTTTGAAGGGGATAACATTCATTTGAAAATGCAAATCCTTCTTTTTTAAATAACATAACCAAATTCATTCACAGTATTGTGATAGGGAGAAAAATAGCCCACCCAAAATGTCCATATCTTAACCCCCAAAGCCTGTGAGTATGTTGTTACATGGCAAGGAGGAATTAAGATTGCTAATCAGCTGACTTGGAGATGAGGAGAGTATTCCGGATTATCCAGGTGGGCCTGGGGGTTCTTATAGGTGAAAGATGGAAGCAGGTGAGTCAGTATCAGTAATGCAGGCTGAGAAAGACCCATCCTCCACCGCTTGCTTTGCAGATGGAAGATGGCCAGAAGCCAAAACTGAAGGCAGCTTCTAGATGCTGGAGGAGGTAAAGACTTTGTTTCTAGAGGAGACTTCTAGAAACAAAGTCTTTCTCATCTAGAGCCTCCAGAAGGAATGCAGCCCTGATGCCATCTTGGTTTTAGCCCAGTGAGACCCATTTCAGACTTCTAACTTCCAGAACTGTATAATAAACTTGTGTTGCTTTAAAACACAAAGCTTACGGTAACTTATTAAAGCAGCAGTAGGAAATTAAAACAATACCATACTTCGTGATATCTCATGCCATGGGCTAAGTTTAAAATTAAAATCCTTTTGTTTATGTCTTTAATAGTTTTAGGAAGCTTAGAAGAAGGATAAAGGACACTTTCGGAAGAGAGGAATGATTATTCCAAAAAATTATCACCCGAAGTATAAATGTTAGTAAAGAAATGTTCTCTGCTATTTCAGTGGAAAGGTTATCTTCCTTTCCATTTCACTGGGCAGAGATTACTCATAGTTTGAAGCACATGCCTGGAATGAGAATGGAGGATAAATAAGGGTCTTGTGCCATGGACAGAGCAAATAGCCGAAGAGAATCTCACCTTTGGCAGAATGGCTGTGTTTGTGAAAATTTTGAGATTAAACTGATGAAGCCTCTATTTATAGAATTATTCTGATTGTTTCTTTTTTCCCCAGGCTACTGGAGGTAAATACATATGCTATTCATTGACAAATACATTTTTTTTCTCCCTATGGAAGTATAAGTGATAGAGTATCTGCAACTTTTAGGTATATTAAAGCTTAAAAAGAAAAAAGGGACAATTAAAAAATAGTCTATGTTGGTATGAGGTGTGGATGATTATTCTGCAGCATAATTTTGTGGAAGAGGGGCACAGAATTCATAGTATGTGGAACAGTAAAGTTTAAAGGCCAAAGGAGCATTTACTGGCAATGGATTACAGGGAAGGTTTCAAATAAGAGAATTTCAATAGAATGAGTACAGTCAGAAGAGACAAAGAAAATGAAGAGGCCAAGTGAGCTAGTGCTAACTGAAGGAATTAAAAAGAATAAGCAGAGTCATTTACAACTTTATCAGGGAAAAAGAAATACAAGAGAGAATGGCCCGTCAATAAATGAGGAGGGAGGAGAAATCGATGTTAGTTGTAAAATGTCTGAGCTATTGAACTGCTTTTTTCAAGTCCATCTTATAAAAAAATAGGGGTCTGGATAATTAGGAAGTAATTAAAGTTCCGCTGACTTTGAGGCACTATTGATAATAAATAAATGAATAATTACTAATTGCATTAATGAAATGTGTGCGTATGTAGAAGAAGTGTGTTCTATAATAAATTTCCCTGGACCAGTGGTCATTATTACACCACTTGTAAAACTAGCAGTGAATTGGGGTTGGGGAGAAACCCACTTCCATACATGCACAATTAATTAGATCCAATGATTTGACCAGAGGAAAAAGACAAAGGAATGAACTCTTCAGGATGAAATCCAGAGGATCTGGTATCAGTTTACTTAAACAAACAACACCAAAGCTGGCACACACAAATAATATTGTAACAAAACAGTTACAGGTTTGGGATCAGGAACTATATAAAGTACAGTTCTTAGTTGATCATTGTCCATAGAACCTGGATCACTCAGTTGACTGACTACACAATTTTTACAAATGCTAGATAATTGGGAGTTTAACCTCTCTGGAACTAAAATGTTAGGGAAAATTGCAGACTCTTCAGTTCTTGTTATATCATGTGGACCTAGAGATGAGCTCACTATAGTATGAATTGGATGAACATATCTCATACACTTTTTATTCATTAATGAATTGATGTAAGAATGGACTTTTTTGGTAAATCAGAGGTGGTGCAGAGTAGGGAAGAACAAAAGATTTGAAGTCAGAGAGGCCTGGGTTAGAATCTTGCCTCAACCCCATGCCATGAGCACATGGCCAAATTCCTTGACCTTTTTGAAGGAATGTAATCATATTTATTACATATGGTTTTATGAAGATTAAGTGAAATAGCTGATATACAACTTGGCACAAAGTAGATATTCAACAAATAAAACTTACTGTGATAATGATATGGTAGATTTGAGTGAAATGTGATTTGAGTGAAACGTGATTTGAGTGAAACATGCTTGCTTGAAATAGGGCACCCAGAGTCTATTTTTTGCTCTAATCTTGAATAACATAGCACTTGCCATGTTGGTACTTAATAAATAGTAGCTATTAATGTGTATTTGTTATTTAGCTCTGTTAGCTTGGGAAAATTATAGTCTCATTTTACCTCGATTTCTGCATAAATTAGGATTAACCTATATTTTTTTTGAGAATTTGCTGAGCATTATTGGAGCACATGGATCCTGAAGGAACTTAAGAGTTTAGTTGCAGGGGTAAAACTAAAGTATAGGAAACAACAGGAGATGAGTGGGCATAAATTCTCACATGCGCATAAAGAGTTCAGAGAACAGAGAGGGTGGATCATTGTAGCAACAGAAGGCATGACAAGGAAAATAAATGGCACTTATTCTGGGCCTTGAAGATTACTTAAGATTTGGATGGATGAGGAGATAGTGGAGAAGTAAAAATACTTTCTGGGTGGTGGAGAACAGCCTGGGCCAGGGTGTGAAGATGGGGGTGGTTGCATATGATGATTGCATTTCTGAACGTGGAGCATACGATATAGTGTAAGGTCTGAGGATTGTACCAGAATATTTGAAATTGGGGCCATTGTCTTCATCTGAGGAGAGGTGAATGAATGTTGGCTAAAAGGGAGTGTTAAGGTTGGAGAAATAATTGGAGGACAAAGCAGAAGGATGCTGTCACTTCTAATAACTGGCTTTCTAAGGGGTTATGGCTTTAGATGAAATGAGATTTTTGAATCCCTTAAATGCTTTTTTTTTTGTGAGAATCTGTAACCATTCATAGAAATTTAATTTTTATGATTTGCTTCCTTCAAGCTTATGAATCCTTTGAGGTGGGAACCAAGTTTTTTTTCACCTTCATATATGAGCCCTTACTGTAGTACCTGACACATAATAATGAACATAAAATACTTGTGGGATGGATGAAAACTTCTGTAGGTTATAAACATGAAAGGACATTCAATATTTGTTTCTCAGTTACATTTATTTTAGTTGCACATTTTATCTATTTCTAAAAAGACTTACAGTAGCTTGCACATTGAAATAGAATACTAGCTAAGAAACAGAAGTCATATTTCAGAAGGAGAAAGTTTCTCTCCTTTTAGGCACCTAGGCTAAGCAGATTAGGATATTCCAGCAAGAAATTTGGATTTGGTTTCTGGCAGTTGTAACATACAGAGAATCACACTATGCTTTCGTTTTCTGATAAGCAGCCTACAACATTCAACTGCAGAGAAAAAGTTTTCCCAGAAAACAAACTTAAGGAGGAACTGATCACATGGGAGCTTATAATATTTCAATTAAACATTCCCGTATAGGAAGGGATTCACTTGGATGGGAGTGAGCATAAAATAGACTCTAGAGAGAATTGGTGCTGAGACTAGTCCCATTTCCTCTGGCTCTCCAGATGGTTCATGGGTGAAATTTCCCCAGTTTTAAATTTTTATTTACTTTTTTTAATTTTGGAAGTGCTGTGCATCTGGAAAAAATAACCACAAATTCAGTTGTTTAAAAAGTAAATATATTTATGTATAGTTAGAGAATGGAGTTCATATTAAATGATTTTGCTTTGAAACCTGGTAAATAACTTGGAAAATAGCATAAAACACTTTGCAGGACCATGGCTCATAAATTTATAACATCGCTTTTATTAATTTGGAAACTTCATGAGCTGAGATGAAGAGAGGAGTCCTTGAATTGATTTCCACATTACGCTGATTTTGTGATCATCTGTGTACTAAGAGACCACCCAATTCATCTCTGTTGTAACTAACACCAGATTTTGTCCTGGATTTGAAATCTCTGGCTATGACATGCAACATATTTAAAAAATCTGTTTGATTGATAGTTTAATCATTGTTCCCTATTACATCAGCAGCCAGGCCTAGTATTCCAATTTTGAAGGATTGTTTTGCCTTTGTCCCTGTGTCACACAAAGTACTTGTGGCTTGCCAATAGGAGACCTGATTGAAGCTTTATAGATTTCAGACATAGTTGAAAGTTTAAATTTTACGTTATGTTTTTGCGGTTATCTTTTAGACAGCATGTGATTTCTAGTCCTCCTGTTATAAAATGAAGTCGACTTTCCAATCATTTTCATCGTGTGCTCTTGTCTCTTCCTTCCTCTCTTCCATATTTATATGGAAGCGTCAATGATTTTATACTTCTGAAAAGCTAGTGGAAAAGCCAGTCACCACTTGCTCCTTTTGAACCCTATGAGGCAAACACGTATGTAATCACGTTTTTGTCTGTGTGTGGTTGCAAATTCTTCCTTTTGGTCAGTGTCATCATTTTAGGTTTTCTACGTGATTTAACAACCAGGCAAGTCAGCATGGTTTTAGAGGCTGAAAAAAATTAAACCAGGCCTTAAAAAATGACTGTAGCTAAGTACAACATTTAACTGAACTTGACATTTGGATTCATCCACTGATGGTGTACTCTACTGCTCAGGCCAAGTCGTTAAGCAGAAGTCTGTCTGCGGAGATCCTGCTTCCCAGGCGCCTCTCTGATTTCCTTACTCCCCTAATGAAATTTTTCGGTTTCCTCTCCACTTCTTCCCCCCACATCTATAACAACTCACCTAAATTGTCTGTTTTTGGTAATGTTTCATGTTTTGGGTCTCAATAAATATCTTTAATTGACAAATAATTGATACACAATGAACTGCTCCTAAAGAGTAAACTTTGATAATTTTTGATATATGTATACCCCTGTGATCACTACAGTAAAAATAATGAACACACTCACCACCACCCAACGTTTCCTCATGCTAACTACTGTTAGCCACATTTCACAAATTTTGATACCTCATGTTTTCATTTTCATTCATTTCAAAATACTTTCTAACTTCCCTTTTGATTTCTTCTTTGGTCCATTGGTTATTTGGAAGTGTGTTTTTAGTTTTCAAATAGTTGAGATTTTCTAGATATTTTTATGTTTTAATTTGAATTTAATTTTATTTTGTTTGGAGAACATACTTTGTATAATTTGAATCCTTTTAATTATAAGAGACTTGATTTATGACCCAGACTATGGTTGCTCTTACTAAATTTTTTTGTGTGCACTTGAAAATAATTCTGTTGAGTTCAGTGGTCTATAATTTTAAATTATATAAAGATAGTTGATAGTCCGTTTCCATCTTCTATATCCTTAGTGATTTTCTGTCTACTTGTTCTGTAAATTATTGAATGAGAATGTTGAAATCTCTGCCTACAATTGTTGATTTGTCTAATTCTCTCTGAAGTTTTATGTTTTTGTTTTATGTTTTGAAGTTTGTCATTAGGTGCATAAGCATTTAAGGCTTATTATATCATCTTGATGGAGGGACCCTTTTACTAGTTGAGATGACTCTCTTTATCACTGATAAAATTTTTTGCTCTAAAAAGCAATAATATTTATTATGTCTGATATTACTATAGCCACTTCAGCTTTATAAAGTAAGTGTTAGCATAGTATATTTTCCCTCATCCTATTACTTTTAACCTAGTTGTGCCTTTATATTTTGACTCTTTTTAAAAATTCAATCTAATAATTGCTGCCTTTTAATTGAGATATTTAAACCATTCATAGTTAATGTGATTATTGCTATAGTTGGGTTTAGGTTTACGATTTACCAATGAAGAAGTTCTATTTACTAATAGAAGATTGTCTGGTTTCTCATCTGTTTTTTTATTCTTCTTTATTGTCTGTATTTGCCTCCATTTGGATTGAATACTTTTTGTGAATCCATTTTAACTCTCTTGTTGGCTTACTAGCTATATAATTGCTTTAGGGTTTATAGTGATGTTAGTGATGACACATTTCACATATTGGATGTTAAAGTAAGAACCTTGCAATAGTATACTTCCATTTCTCCACTCCCGGACTTTGTGCTATTTATGTCTTACATTTTATTTCTATATATGTTATAAACCTAACAATACCTTGCTATCATTTTGCTAAAGTAGTCAGTTACCTTTTAAATAGGTTTAGAAATGAGAAGAAGTTCTTTTATTTTAACTCTTTGTATTTATCTGGTGTTCTTTTCTTTGTGTAAATCTATACTTCTGTCTGGTATTTTCCTTCTGCCTGAAGAACTCCTGGTGATAAACTCTTTCAGCTTTTGCATGTCTGAAAAAGTCTTTATTTGCTTTTTATATTTAAAGATATTTTTGCTGTGTGCAGAACTCCAGGTTGACTTAAAAAATACATTGAAAATGTTACTCCATTGTCTTTTGGCTTGCATTACTTCCAATAAGAAATCTGCTATCTCCCTTATCTTTGTTCCTCTGTGTAACATATAGTTCTCTCTGGCTGCCTAAAATGTTTTTTCTTTTTACTAGTGGTTTAAAATAATTTAAATATGATGTGCCTTGGTATGGTTTTCTTCAATTTTCTTGTGCTTTGGGTTTGTTGAACTGCTTTTGAACTAATTGGATCTGAAGGTTTATAGATTTCATCAAATTGGAGAGAATTTTGTTCATTATTCCTTCAGTTATTATTTTTTTTGTTTCCCACTCTCTTTCCTTGTTTTGGGGGACTTCAGTTATGAGTGTATTAGGCCAATTAAAGTTGTTCCATGCTCACTGAGGCTCTGTTCATTTCCTTCCTCCATTCTTTCTTTCTTTCTTTCTTTCTTTCTTTCTTTCTTTCTTTCTTTCTTTCTTTCTTTCTTTCTTTCTTTCTTTCTTTCTTCCTTTCTTTCTTTCTTCCTTTCTTTCTTTCTTTTCTTTCTTTCTCTTTCTTCAGCATTTATTTTCTCTCTGTATTTCATGTTGGATAGTTTCTATTGCTATCTTCAAGTTCCTTTTTCCCCCTTGCCATGTCTAATGTTAATTTTAATTCCATTCAATTATTTTTCTTTTTAGACATTGTAGTTTTGATCTCTAGAAGTTTGACCTGGACTTTTTTATACCTTTTACATTTTTATTTAACATATTCAATCTTACTTCTTGCTTCTGGAACACAAAGAATATAGTTATAATAACTTTTAATGTTTTTATCTACTAATTCTATTATGTGTGTCATTTCTGATCAGTTTCAATTGATTTGTTTTCTGGTCTTAGCAGGCTCTGAACTATGCTGCAGCTCTATTGACCAGATCAGACCCTCTGGCTTACGCTTCAGTTCTCCTTACCCTGTGGGGCCCAGTGATTTGGAGCTGACCGTCCACTTTGGGGCCAGTTCCCTAGCTGGGTGGTCCTTCCAACCAGACCCCTCATGCTCCTGGCTTGCTTCCCTCTCCTCTGCTCAGTCACTCCTCTTCTGGTTAGAGGATGCCTAGTGACCAAGGCTGCACAGGCCATGTCAGTTAGTGAAAAATAATTTGTTCTGTTCATAAATTAACCCTATTTATTGATTTATTTTTCCCAAATAAGACATATTATTTTTCTAGATTATAAAAATTATGCATGCTCATGAAGACAATCTGGAAATTTTGGAAAAATATGTATAATAAAATTAAAATTACCTGTTACTCTAACTACTGCTAGCATTTTTTATATTTCTGTCTGTTTTACGTAGTTGATCTTATACTGTATACACACTTTAAATTCTGCTTATTTTCAGTTATCTTTTCCTGCATCATTAAAAATATTTAATGATTACTGCTATTTTATCATAGAGGCATGCCATAATTTATGTAACTATTTCCCTATTGTAGGACATTTTTAGCTTGTTTTCATTTTTTTCCCTGTTAGGTCTTTCTGTATAATTTTTTCCTGAATTTGCAATTACTTTAAGGATAGATTCCCAGAAATGGAACAAGAATGAACATTTTCACACCTTAAAACATAATGCCAGATTGCTTTCCAAAATGATTATAACAGTGTACACTTCAATCAGCATTTAACACGACTTTCAGTTTCATCAGGTAAGTGTTTTTAAACTATACAAATTTGTTTATTAAAGCAAGAGATACTATTTAATAAATTGATATTTACCTTGAATGAAACAGTCAGTTGAGAAAATATTTTAGGTAGCTGTCTAACTGTAGGAGAAAGTTTTTCTTCTACTTTCAAATCAATTTAAAAAAATTCATTTGCATCCATTTTATAACCACAACCAAGTACATTCTTTTTCTTTAATTTGGAGTACTACATTAGCATTAGATAAGTCACACTGTAGAATGAACATGTTATATCTTTCTTAATTTGGGTTAAAGTTTCTTTCCATGATTAATGCCAAGAATTCTTTTGGGATCTGCTCAAACCTGGTAGAAGCCCTTAATTTATTATCCTATTTGTTTTATTTATTTAGGATTTATATCTTGCCTACTAATAAACCGGATCTGAGGTGACTTATACATAACAAGATAAAAACAGTAAGACAAAGAATACAACGGATAAAGGGAAAAAATGCTAATAGGAACCCAAGTTAATTATCACATCTGGGCATTAATTTATAAATCAGAGTTTTGTGACTTTTATTTTTTAACACGTTTTTAAGTTTTATTGTCCTTTGGCTCTGCAGGCAGCTTGTAGGAACTGAATGGGATGAGACAGCAAGTCGGAGGCTGGAGAGGTTCCTGGCACCTCAGCATCAACCTCAGAGGCCCTCTGGGGATGCTGGGATGTCCCTTTCCCACCGGAAAGCACTCATCTATCATATTCAGGTCCTCCCAGGAAATCCCTCAGAGGGCACCCTTGTCTTAGAGGACAACTCTCTGGGAGATCTTGTGGCAGTCGGTGGGCAGCATTTAACAGACCGTTGGCCTCCGTGGTGGAATGACAGTTTGTCTTTGACTTTGGCAAGGGTCCTTTGCACACTGGTGCTGCAGGAAGTGGAAGACCACGGCCCTGCTGTGGTGCTAAGAAGTCATTATCACCAGACAGAGCAGAAGTAGGGACTGCAGATAATGGGCCTCTCAGGCTGTCCAGAAATCATTACACGACTGAGGAAAAGGCAGCAACTGTTTTAAATCCCATTAGTGGGGCTGATGGGCTGTCTGGGACAGGATGCCTATCCTTGAACCAGCAGCTTAGAATAACTTCTGTTTATTAACCCTGTAATGCTGGGAGCCATCATTTCCCAGGCTGCAGTTCCACCACTTTTCCAAAGAGGAGAGGAGATTGTGTTAAGTGCCTCATATATGATTTCACTGAATTCTAGCAACCACCTTCTGAAGTTATCACCTCCTTTGTGCAGGTGAAGAGGCTGAGCTCCGCTCAAGGTCACAAGGCAGTAAGTGACGAAGCCAAGATTGGAATCTGGATGCCTGACTCTAAAGCCTACATTCTTTTCATATACCCATTGACTCCAAAATGTTTTGTGTATGTGACTGAGGAGGTGCCAGAGTACTGCAGCTCATGAATGACCTTCATAATGGGTGACACTAATGACTTGGTCCTTGGTGCTAAGCCTTGAAACTCACACATTTTTGCCAACTTGAAATACTCACATTTCTCTGTATATACTCCATTTTCAGAATGTATCAATACCTATTCCATTTTTTAATCCTCTTTCCCTTTTTAGAAGAAACTTTTTTTTCTATTCTTTGTTCTGTTATGAGCATAATAGAACTCAGGTATATTTAGTTTCATAAGCTGATTGCCCAAGATGGCCTAATAAAAGGGAAACGGGGAGGAGCAGCCTACATTTAATTTCTTTTAGTTCCACTACCTAATTTAAATTTTTCCAAGTCTCCTCTGAGTTTTTTTTTAGGTTAAAGATTTTGGTGTTACAAAATGAGGAATTCTAATTGTGGCTTTTGGGGAATACTTTTTATTTGTTTAAACATCTACAGATTATTATTTAAAAGGCTTTTAAACATTTTTCAGGATAGTATTATGATTACAAGGTAAATATTATGATGATATCTTCTAATAACTTTGTGCTTCATATAGTTACATGATAGCTAACGCACCATGGTTATAGGATATGTTGAATGTAGGTGTCTTTAAAAAATGTTCACCTTTTTTTCATTATGTTATTTTGGGCATTGAATAATTCATTGCCAAAACATAAAAAAGCCCTCAATAACAAAAACATGTTTTTAGTTAAGGACCACCTCATTTTTTTTAATCAGACTACCCATAGGCTCACAAAGCTAGATTGTATAAACTTGTTTATACAGAAGAATTGCCAATTCAAATATTTTTGTCACTTTGGTTCCACTTACTTTACAGAATAGTCATGAGGCAAATCAGTGGCCAAAACAGAAATAGTATACAGAAACAATCTGACTCTTAAGGATTTTTTTCCCCATGTTGTAACAACGCTTAATTATATTTATTCCAGCTGTCTATGGTGCTGTGCTGCGCTAGTTAGCAATGTCTTCAGCTTTTAAGATATAACGTTAGCAAAACACCTATCTTTTGTGTTATTTGGAAATCTTTAGGAGTATTAAAAACTCAGAACTATTTTTCAAACTCGGCTGCATGTTGGAATAAAAGAATGTTCTGGGCATGAGGGCAATAAACTAGGCAGTTGCTGGAATCAACATGATTCTTAACAATCTGCAGGTGGTTTATCCACTGTGCGGCTGTTCCACAACAGATTTCTCATCCCAGGACAGCTTTTCCTTGCTAAGAATAGTACTTCCAAGGAGACCTCCCCTTATACAAGTCAATCAGCCTCCAGACCTTGATTAAATGCCTTATGTATGAGGCATTTATGGTAGTAGTAATAGGTGTATATGGAGAATTCAAGGATGAGAAAGACAGAGCCCTGACCTTCAGCTTGTGGGCATTCTTGAACTGTTTTAAAGCATGGGATTGCATTTCAATAGTTAGAAACAGGAAAAGTAAACTCCAGGTTGAAGAGAATGGTGTATATTTGACTGGTTATAGGATAGTTGTAGTAGGAGCAGGAAGGAGGAAATAAGTGTTAGAGACTTTGAAGAGAGAGAATGCATAGGAGTTGGTAACTGCTTAGGTGTGGAGGTGGGGCAAAGGAGCAAAAGGAGAAAAAGTGGATAAAGAACATTGGATTTGGTGATTAGGAGGTAATTTTTGATGTCTAGGTGTGCAATGTCAATAAAATAGCTGAAGACAGAAGCCAAACTACAAAGAATTAGACGTGAGTGCAAGAACAAAGAAGAGGATTTGGTCTATTCCTTGAGAACTTTTGTTAACTAAAGGAAGGAAAGCAGAGAAGAATTGATTTATTTATTTAGGGAGAATTGAACAGGTTTGAAAGCAAAAAAGAGGGGCCAAAGGCAAGGTAGTGGTTAATGGAAAAAGTACGATTCGTACAAAGGGGAAATGGAAGAAGACAAAGTACATTTATAAGTGGAAGAGTTAGCTTTGAACAGGAAGAGAGATGTTTGTTTTTTTGAGAAAGAAGAAAAAAAAAAAACGAGGCTGAACAAAGGCACAAACAAAATTTGAAGTGGCCTGCAGGAAAGGCATTGACAAGTTTGTTGATCCTGATTTCATAGAAATCTGCTGGGAGGTGAGGAGAATGTGATAGGTGTGAGCAATTTTTGTGGGGTACAGGCTAGGGGACCTGCAAGTGATTAGGAGGACAATTAATTATAAATAAGTTGTCGCTGATATTTAGAGGCTCAGACTGGGGTGTTATGGGATAGGGCTGAGCAGGTTAGGGATGGGAGACTGGTTGCCCACCAGGGCCATCTGCTCGGTAAATACGGATTTTATTATCAGCTTAGACAAAAAAGCATTAAGGTTAATATGGTGTGAAAAATCACTGGAAGTCCACTAGAAGTGGTATTTGGGTTCCACATGCTTCTGTTCTATGAGTGCAGGTGACTGAGAATGGACTGTATTGTAGATCTGATGTGATCTTGTAGGACAAGTCTAAATGCAGTGGATTCAAGTAAGTGGCCTTCTTGTGACTGTCTCAGAACCTGTAGGTCTACAGTATCGACTCAGGGTTGGGTGTGGAGTGGTGATGTGAGCATTCTCTCCTTCTCTCTGGCTTTTCGTAAGTACTTGAGATGTCATTTAAAGGAATCATAAATGGAAACCTTGCTCTGGGTGGGATTTAACAGAAATCAGTCAGCACACAGAAAAGAAATAGAATATATGTAGTCTTTCCTCTTTAATCCTTTTGTGGGGTGGAATCTATATGAAAATCCGTGTTTATATGGAGGCTTACAGTAGGTGTAAGAAACAGTTTAAGTCATAAAATTTAAATGGGAAGAAGTTACAAAGGCATGGGTAGCAGGAAGTGGTTGACAGTATAGGGATAATGTAAGTTTTATGGGCCAAGTTTTGAGTGGCTGTTAATAGTTGAGTATTATGAGATTAATTTGAGTAGTTGATGTATCTTCTGAGGATTTATGTTTAACTGAAAGAATTTTGTAATGGCAAAATCACATGAGCGGAAATTTAGGAGAGGCTGAGTTGTGGCTCTGGGTTTTCCAGGAACTAAGGGTGGGATCTTAATTTCTCTCAGTCTTATTTTCTTCCTCTGTGAAACGATGAACTGGCCTCAGAGGTACCGTAAAGCTGTAGCATTCCATGATGCTAGACTGAGAATTAGAGGAGCAGTCAGCGGAGACCACTGGCCGGTCCGCACCGCCTCCACGCAGGGCACGTGGGGAGAGGACCGAGGAGGGGCCAGTGCGCAGGCGCGACTGCGGCTTCTCTGTGAAGTGCGTGCGTGCGTGCGTGCGTGCGTGCGTGCGTCCGTCCGTCCCCCTCCCCCCGCCCCTCGCAGTCCCAAGGCCGGATAGGAGCGCCCAAGATGGCGGTGCAGGGAGGACTCTCAGCTCACCCCCTCTCACAAGCGCACTAAAACCATAACTACCTGCAGGACTACCATATGGAAACTACCAGAGAAGCTCTCCTACAGCTAAAGCCATAAAGAAAGAACCACCGGACAGGTAGGAGGGGTGGACACGCAATATATTCAAATCCCACACCTCCTAGGTAGGCGACCCACAAACCGCAGAGTAATTGTAGTTCAGAGGTCCTCTCAGAAGTGAGAGTTCTGAGCCCCACGTCAGGGTCAGGTTCCGGGTCAGGCTCCGGCTCTGGCTCCGCAGCCCGCAGGTCGGCACTGGGAAGACGCGCCTCCAGAGCATTCGGCTTTGAAGGCCAGTGGCGCTGAACTGCCAGAGCCCCGCAGGACTGGAGGAAATAGGGACTTTACTCTTAAAGGGCCACACAAAATCTCACGTGCACTAGGACCCAGGGCAAAAGCAGTAATTTGAAAGGCGCCTGGGCCAGACATACTTGCTGGTCTTGGAGAGTCTCCTGGAGAGGCTTCGTGTAGGGGAAGAGGGGGCGCGGCTCACCCTGAGGACATAGACACTGGCAGAAGCCTTATTTGGGAGCTCATTCTGCTGCGCAGAAGCTGGTACTGGCCGGAATGTGCAGGGTATTCCCTCTAACATGTTAGTGCCAAGACTTGGCCCTACCTGATAGCCTGTCGGTGCCAGCGCTGGGACTCCTCAGGCCAAACAACCAACTGGTTGGGGAACATGGCCCAACCATCAGCAGACAGGCTGCCTAAATACTAAAGAACCAGCTGGATACAGCCCAGCCACACCAGAGGGCCAATACCCAGCTTCACTCACCAGTGGAGAGGCATCGGCCTCTCCTGCCAGGAAGCCTGCACAAGCCTCTAGATCAGACTCACACGCTTGGGGGCAGATACCAGAAGCAAGAAAACTAAGATTCTGCAAAACAGGCGAAACCCTACCCTGAGACCAGCTGGGCTCTGGCCCTGTCCAATAGCAGGCCAATGCGGGCCTTTGGGACACCCCAGACCCCATATCCAACTGTGTCAGGAACTGGCTCCCTACTCATCCCTCTGCCCCCTGACCAATGGTCTGAAATAAGCTCTGGGATCCCTGGCCCCTGCAGCCAGACCCCAGGAGCCAGTTCTGCCTGCCCGTAGTTGGGCACTAACCCTAGGATCTGGCTTCACTTGCCAGCCCCAGAGTCTTTGGGACTGGACTCTGCCCACCAGAGGGTCAGCGCTAGCCCAGGGGCCCCTCGGTTTCTGCAACCAGTCACTTTGTGACTGGGCCCCACTGAACAGCAGCCAGATGCACCTGCACAAGGCAGGACCTGGCAACTAACCAGACTGGGGACCTACCAGACCACCCACATAGTTTATCCCACTGTAACAGAATTACTCACGTAGCCCTCTTAGGGTGAAACCCTAGAGCATATAGCTTAGGTGACAAGAGGGGAGTGCACTGCTGGGACACGTAGGATGTCTCTTACAGAGGGCTACTTCTCCAAAGTTGAGAATTGTAACTAACCCAACACATACGTAAAAATACGAATAGACTCAGAATTATCAGTTCGACCAGAATGTCCCTAAGGGGATCATACAAGCAGTTTGTCTGGTTAGACTGTTACATCACTGTGCATCAGAGATGTGGTGAAAAGAGCACTGAAGAAGACATCGGAAGGCCTATATTTTAGGCTACTTCTGCTACTTGTTAGCTTTGTCCCATAAGCTCTGTGAGCTCTAGTGTGGTAGGCAGAATAATGTCCCTCTCCCTGCTCCCAGCTAAATGTCCAGGTTCTAAACCTGGAACATGTGATATGTTATATAATAAGGGAAGTTTACAGGTGGAATTAAGGAAACAAACCTTAAAGTAGGAGGAGTATCCTCGATTAAAGTGTCCTTAAATGTGGAAGAGAAAGGCAGATGGTGGGTTAGAGACATCTGAGGACAGAAGAAAATGCAGGAAAGATTTGAAGTATGAGAGGGACTTGACCCATAATTGCTGGCCTAGAAGATGGAGGAAGCTGGCCACAAACCAAGGAATGTGGGTGGCCATGGAAGCTGGGAATCCCTTGGCTGACAGCCAGAAAGAAAACAGGGAACTCAGTCCTGTAACTGTAAGGAACTAAATTCTACCAAAAGCCTGAATGAGCAAGGAAATGGATTCTTTCTTAAAGACTCCAGAAAGGAATGCAGCCTTGCCAACACCTTGATATTAGCCTGAAGAAACCCATGCCAGACCTCTGACCTACAGAACTGGAAAGTAATATATTTGTATTGTTTTAAGCCACTTAGTTTCTGGAAATTTGTTATAGTAGCAATAGAAAATGTACACACCTCCTTTCTTAATATATAAATGAATGGAAATAGTAATAATAGTAACTATGGCCAATTTGTCTCTATGAGGTTATTCTAAGAGGTAACAGGTGACAGCAAGAATGGCAGATAGACTTCTGAAAATGCATTCCTCAAAAAAGCAGTGGGAACACTGGCAAAAACTGTCAAAATCAATGTTTTCTAAACTCTTGAAATTAACCAAAGTCTTGCAACAATTCAAGGCGTATTCAAGAAAAACAGCCAAATCTTGGTAAATACATTGAGCTTTGTGGTCCTTTAACTTGCCCTGTTTTCATCTCCCTTTTCCTAGCTCTGCAGTAGCCTTGAAAACCAAACAAAATATTTAACAGAAAAGAAGGCAGAAATGGATGAATAGAGGAACAAAAAAAAGATGTGACAGGTAAAAAACAAATAGCAAAATGGCAAACGTAAATCCTGTCTTCTTGGTAATGACATTAAATATAAAAGATTAAAAGATAGATTAACAAAATGGATAAAAAGACATGATCCAACTTTAAGTTGTCTATAAGAGACACTTCAGATTCAAAAACACAAATAGATCAAAAGTAAAAGGATAGGAAATGATATATTATGTAGTGAGTAGCCAAAAGGGAAGTAGAGTAGCTATACTAACAGCAGGCACAATTTAGACTTTAAGACAAAAATTGTTAACGAGACCTAAAGAACTCTTTGTAATGGTAAAAGGGTCAATCCATCAAAGAAACAAATAATAATCATAGACATATATGCACTTAACAACAGCCCCCAAATGAAATAGACAGTTCAAAATACTACTGGATACAGAAATGGTGAGAAGACTAAAAAGGAAATAGAAGACTTGAACATTATAAATCATTCAGACCTAACACCATGGAACACTCCACCTGCCAGAAGTAGAATGTACATTTTTCTCAAGTACATATGGAATATTCTTTAGGATAGACCATATGTTAAGCCATAAAACAAATGTCAGTAATTTAAAAGGAGAAAAGCAATAGAGAAAGTAAAATCGAAAACTTGGTTCTTTGATAAGATCAACAAAATTGACAAATATTAAAAGGAATAAAAAGATTATAAAGGAATACTATGAACAGTTATATGGTAACAAATAAAATGACCAAGGTGAAATGGATATGTATATACCCAAGAGAATTTGGTATATGTATATGTCACAGAGAATTAAAAACATGTCTGTACAAAAACTTGCACATGAATGATCATTGCAGCACTATTCATAGTAGCCCAAAGTGGAAATAACATAAATGTCCATCAGTTGATAAACATGAAATAGGATGGTGTTGCCCTATAATAGAATATTATTTAGCCAAAAAAGGATGAAGTAATAATAAATGCTACAACATGGATAGGCTTTGAAAACATGTTAAGTGAAAGAAGTCAGACACAAAAGGCCACATTATTATAGGATTCCATTTATATTAAATATACAGAATAGATCCGTAGAGACAGAAAATAGATTAGTGGTTGCTGGATGTGGGGAGGAGTACTAATGTTTTTTTGTAGGGGTGATGAAAATATTCTGGAATTAAATAGTGAGGATTTTTGTTAGTTTTCTAGGGCTGTGTAGTAGATTGCCATAAACTTGGTGGCTTAAAACAACAAATTTATTCTGTCACAGTTCTGGAGGGAAGAAGTCTGAAATCAAGATGTTGGTTCTTTCTGTGGAGGCTCTGAGGGAGAATCCATTCACCTCACCTAGCTTTTGAGGGCTGCTGGCAATTCTTGGCATTCCTTGGCTTGTGGACACTTTAATCTCTGTCTTCATCTTTACATCACCTTCTCCTCTGTGTTTCTTCTCCTTTGTGTCTTCTTACAAGAACTCTTGTCATAGGATTCAGGACCTACCGGCATAATCCAGGATGATTTCATCTTGAGATCCTTAACTGTATCTGCAACTCATTTAACTATAATCTTAAGGTCACATTCACTGGTTCTAGTGTACTTATTTTTTTGGGGGGGGGGCACCATTCAGCCCACCACAGAGTTGAACAACTTGGTGAATATACTAAAACCATTGAATTTTACACTTTAAAATGATGAATTTCATGGCATGTTAATTCTTTTTCTTTTTTTTTTTAAATTGAAGTATAGTCGGTTACATTGTGTCAATTTCTGGTGTACAGCATAATGTCCCAGTGATGCAGAATTATATTTCAGTAAAAGGAGTAACATGTAAGATGCCTTCATAATTTCTTTATAAGGATGTTTTCATAAAGGGGAATGGTTAAAGATCTATTTAGGTAGATTTTTGAAAATTTAAAGATTATTGCTATTAATCTTTATTAATATTATAAGTTAAGATGGTAAGCTTTGCAAAGAATACTTAAAAATTTCCTTCTTTTCAATACCATATTTTGCCACATTTATTTTGAAAACTTTCTTTTGATGGTTATAAGTAAAGGTCTCTAAGCTTTTATTGCTCTTATTCTCTTCCATTTTCCTTATTTTTTAGCACACATACTGTATAATGGATACAAACAAACAGAAAAGATAATTTTCAGATAGTTAATGATGTATCAATTTTTACCTGAATACTTCAAAGTCTGATTTCTCATTAACTTCTTTATCAATATAGCTATATCCATAATCACTTATTATTTGATGGCACTTACCATGTGATATTTAAGATGGAAGTAATCATTGACCTGAAAGACCAGAATGGAAAATCAGTACTCATGAATAGTTTCAGAAATAACCCAAAGAGTAAGTGATTCAAGTTGTAGCTTTCTTTTGAGAAATAGAACTAGAAATTGGGGCTTTATTCAAAATAAGATTTGGATCCTGATTACCTGTACATTCTTTTTAAAATTGAGATGTATTTGAACATATGACATTGTGCGTGTTTTAAGTGTAAGCTTTTATTCTTTTTTTATACAATTTCAGTCATCTTTTACTGGGAAGACATTGACATAGAAGCCAGCTAGAGAAAAAAAATTATACTATTAATGTATTGCCTCAGTTTTGGTTGAATGTTAAAAGTGGCAAACCCCTGGTATTTTTTTTTTTTTGAACAGCTTAGATTTCTTCCCCCACAAATAAAGAAAGGTGGATTCTCATCAGTGAGATATGCATGTATTTGGCTAATAAGCATATGACCGAAATATATGCTTATCTTTTCTCCTGTGAAGTCTATATCAGTGGTTCTTTTTTGCCTTATCCTTTGGAAATGGTTAATTTGGGAGGTTTTATTTATAATGACTGAGTCATTTTCAGTTTATTTTTCATTGCAGATAAAATAATTTTATCCTATTTTCCTGATTGCCCATCTAGAACTACAGTGTTTACATTAGGTCTCTCACACACCCCTTCCATCATGCTATTAGATGTTATTTATTTTGTTTCTTTGTTCATCATTTTAAACTGACAAGGATTTATTCAGTGCTTTCTCTCTGTCTGATATTATAGGGAAAAGCAAAAATAAACAAACTTGCATTTTTCTTGTGGAGTAAAGACGTACGGCCATGGAAACAGTAGTTTTAAAACTAGAGAGAACTTTAGAGAATACTTACGTGGAGTTGAGAAAACTGAGGCTCAGAGAGGTTATAAATGAGTTACTTGAGGTTATAGTTCTAGTTGGTGGGTAATCCAGGCTAGAACTCCACTATTATCGTGCTACTTCATCATGTAATAGAATGTAATAGGTTAAAAAGACTATGCCATATTATATGACTAAATGCTTAAGTATATGGGTCCAACTAAGAATGATTTAGTAGATCAAGGATAAAAGACATTGATTTGACTGAAAATGGGTAAAGCGGCTTGCTGAAGAAGTGAGACCTGAGCTTGAAGGATATATAGCATCTGGATAGGTGGAGCAGAAAGGGAGAAGACCTTCCAGGTTAGACATGCTGATGACTGGAGAAGGAGAGATGCTGGTGTTGGAGACTGGGGCGGTCTGGATTCTGGAAGAGACCGCTGGATGTCTTAGTCCACCTCTAACTTGCATGCATCCATCCAGACATGAAAAGGCTTGTTAGAGGCTTGAAGGGCAGCAGTGTTGGGTAGTAGAAGGAACACAGCCTCCAGGATAAGACACCTGTTTCAAGTCCTGGCACCTCTTCAAGGCCCTTGAGCAAGTTTCCTAACCTTTTTTTAGGTCTATTTCCTTATCTGCAAAGTAGCACTAGTAATATCTTCTTCATAAGGCTCTTGAAAATTGAATGAGAAAATGTGTGTGAAGAGCCTGGTACAGTGCTGGGCATGAAGTATGTCCTCATTGTATTGTGGGCATGGTTATTATTATTTTCTAAATGTCTGGAGGACAACTAATAAAAATGCAGGATTCTTGGGAGATTTGTTTCTCCTGTGCATTGCCTCATTGATGTTTACTACAATATTGGACTTTATGTTAAGTTTAAGGATGTGGTCTATTTGAGTCAAACATCCCTGGGTTCAAATCTTAGCTGGTTACATTCCTTGTGTGCCCTTTGGAAAGTCAGGTGACCACTTTGAGTTTGTTTTATTTTCTGTAAAATGGGAATAATAAGTACCTTGTGGGATGATTCTTTAGGAATATAAGGTGAATAGCATATACTAGGTGCTTAATAAGTTGCAGTCATTGTTATTGCTTTTCTCTCTGCAGAGCTTCTGGCTACATTAATTATTCTGTCCTGTTCATCTCAAGTTTATGGTACTCCTTGTGTCATTTTCTCAGCACTGAAAGGAACTTTCCCCCAAAATATAATGCCTTTTTTTAACCCATGCAAACAACAACTAACATTCCTATAGTGTTTTAACCTTCATAAAATATACTTGGATATGTAATTGTATTTAATCTTCATGGCAACTTTGTGAGACAGGATTAGTCCCATTTTATAGTCCATTTGGAACAAGCCTAATGGGACTGCCCACATGGAAACAGCCAGGAAGGGGCAGGAAGCTGGCACTGGCGTCAGTTCTTTTGTCAACAAAGCTCACATCCTTTCAGATCTCCAGTGGCCTCTCTTCTCTAGATCTTGCTATCTCCACTAATTAGAAGAAAATGTTCCTTGGCATCTGAGTGATTGCTAAAGATGAATTCTCCCTGGGTAGAAGGAAAGGCTAGAATTTCTCACTCACATTTCTTTGATGAGTCTATTAATTAGTGAGAATTCTGGCTTTCAATCACTGTTTCTATGTTGACTAAGTCTCCCATCACCAGCATTTTACTACATCTACTCTGGAAGATCTTATCCCTCCCCAGTCTACCTGCCCCAATCCTGTACATCCTCTGAAATGTTTCATCCCACAGAAGGAGTGGTCAGACACCACTCCCCAACCATCTAATTCAAATGTTCCTCTAAAATGCTTGTAATGATAAAGATCTTTAAAAGGGTATTTGTCAAAGGATATAAACTGATGTATCTAGAATGCTATTCCAATTATGGCAGTTATTTATAGAAGTAAATATCATCAGTAAGTTTTAGCAAAGCACTTACAGTAGAGTGGTTTGGATCAAATTCAACTTGCTCACTTGTTAATATATTATTTATATTAACAAAATCAAATGTTAGGTTGAACACCAAGTTTCTTTCCCTCTAATAGTATGTGTTTACTAAGGCTATTGCCCTTCTTGATTTTGTCCAACATGAATTTCATGATATGCACCGTAATTTCTGGGACCCTTGATAATATTTGGAAATGCAGATATAGAGGATCAGCTAATATGAAGGACAATGCACTCAATCAATTTTGCATCATTACCCATGAAGCTCTTTTCCACTGTTGTGTAGAAAGATTTAAGATGAAAGGAGGCCAGGTCTACTGCTGTTTTATGCACTCCCTCACTCTGCTCTGCTGGGTTGTTTGCCATGGATTACTCATTCCTTCCCAGGTGGCTCTCAGCAGTGGTCAAATATTTAAGAAGTATGTATTTCATCATGACTCTATCATATACTTCCCCTTCAGTGCCTTCATTCCTTCTTAACCTGAGTCATCACACACTTGATAATCTATTGACGCATTAGCCTACCTCCGTTTTATTTTTCCTTTTCTTGTCAGAGCAAGATTTTACAACACGGCAAACCACAGCACATCTAACTGGGACTCAGGTGGGCAGATTGGGGCAGAGAGAATGAGAGGTGCCATCCCTTGTTTCTCCTCCCACACTGCTCATCAGCTGCCCCTTTTGGCTTCTGGATGAATTCTGTGTGTAAACCTGGCCCTACAGCAAGATTTCAATGCTGCTCCAACATTCAGTAGCTCTGCTGTTGGGTAAGTCCTTACAAACCCTCTAAATCTGTTTCCTGTCTGAACAAAAGGATGTGAGTACATCTACCCCACAGGGTTGTTGTGAAGATGATATGAGAACACAGACATGAAAGTACTTCATAAAAATTCTGTTCATAATGTTGGCCATTTCTTTGCTGGACCCTGTAATCATTAAAAGGCTCATCTTTGTTAATTGAAAATGTGTCTTCCTCTAAGTTATGTTCTTGCCTTTAGTTCTAGTAATAAACATTAATACCAATGACAACAGTGGTAATGACAATAATGTCATTTGCCATTTACTGAGCACTTACTATAAAAATTGTTTTATATAAATTGTTCACATGATCTTTATGCAGTGATAAGACTTTTGCAATTGAAAGCATGATGCAAACTGGTGCATTGAAAAAGGAAGCAAATAGGGATCTGGTGGAAAGCATCTTGCTTATAAATCCATGGTTGTGGTCTGCATCGCTCAGGGTCTCAGCAGGAAGCAGATAGCTCACTCTGGAAACAGTCCAATGATGGGATTAATTACAAAGGATGTAGAGAGTCACCAAGAGATGGTGAAGTACCCAGGGCCTGGGAACAGGGTGAGCTGTTAGCACCCCTAGCTCAGAAGGGGAGGGAGCAGTCACCAGACCTCCATGAGAGCGAGAGCCATTGGGAGGGGATGTCTCCCAGGACCTGTGGCTGTAAGTGAGGGAAGGCAGCTCTTGTCAAGCTGGCACAGCAGAGAGGGATGGAGGGAATAACTACTCAGATTCCTCCCATTCTTTGATCTCCTGCCTTGGCCTCCCATTCGCTGAAATCAATCAGAGCCAGAGGATTAAGGAGTCAGATAAAGCATGGGAGTCAGTCACCTGGAGCACAGAGCACAGTGGAGAGTTTACCTGAGAGGTCAACCTGGGAATAACCAGTGCAGGATCACAAGAAATGCCAGTATAAGTGGCAACTAAGTGTAAAAGAAGATGAATGATTAAATGTGCAGATCTTACTCAAAGAATGGGTTGTTTCCAAAGCTTTGTTTTTCAGTTGTTTGGTGGTAACTCAGAGCATATTTTTCCCAGATGCATTTTAAATATTGATTCTCATCTCCACCCACTCCTCTGAAGCTCTGGGATTCACATTTACTTGAAATCTCATACCAATAGGAAGAGCAGGGTCATATGAAAGAAGGAGAAAGACGAGGCACCTCGTCTCCCTTCCTGGGGCTTGGGACTGGCCCTGGTGAGTTTTGAACCAGATAGTTTGTTCTGGTCCTGCCCTCAGTTTTGCTGGGTACCCTTCTCATTCTGTTCTAAAATGGTTGCTATGGCAACTACGTGCTCTCCTGTGAATGCTTCATGCTCCCCAGGTACCTACATATCCTTTCTCCTTAATCATAAGTGGTTTAGAACTTGGATTTTGGAGTTCCCCTTGGGTTTCTCTGGTCTAGACTTTGCAATTTCCTCTCCATGCTCTTGGGCTACTTACTTAACCTCTCTGAATTGAATTTATGCACTTGTGAAATAGGGATTCTACCAGAACTACTGTGGTGAAATGAGCTTTTTGGGACTCCACCCAGCTGGGGGCAGCGAATCGCACAAATAAGCCTGTGAGGGTTGACTTGGCTTTTCCTCCTCGGTTTGAAAATGTGGTCTCTGAGTTTATCCCAAGAACTAGGAAAGGTCCGCTATCATCCACCATTTCCCTTAATAACAGAGAGGTGGTTTGAGTTCCTTTGAAAGAATGGGCTGTGGCACAGCATGAAGTTAACTCCCTAGGTCCATCTTGCACAGACATCATTAATTGCTGTTGGGAATTCCAGGGCCTTGGGAAGCAAATTAAGGGATGTGCAGTCTGCCCCTGCTCTGTGGAACCAGCCATCTTCTGCTTAGATTATGTATTCTTTTAGAAATAAGTTGGAAACTTTACTTTAGTATGAATGTGTATATGAGTGTGTGCATGCATGCGTGTGTGTTGCATGTAGCCTTTTTTCCTTCAAATCTGTAACCTAGTGATTCTCAGACTTTAGCATGCATCAGAATCGCCTGGAGGGTTTGTTCAAACACAGATTTCTGGGCCCACCCCTAGAATTTCTGATTCAGTAGGTCTGTGCTGGGGCCTGAGAACTTGCATTTGTAACAGATTCGCAGGTTGATGCAGCTGGTCTAGGGGCCATACTTTGAGAACCACTACTTTGCTTCCCTGAAATTCTTTCCCAGAAATTTTGAGAGGGTGAAGTAGTGTAATCCACATAGTGCTCTTAGCAGAGGGCCTGGCACAGAGTCATTGTTTGCTGCTGCCACCACCGCAACCCTCTCCACAGCTGCTCCTTGTGCCCCTCCTACTGTTCAGTGGCTACCGCTGCCTGGTAATCCTTCATTACAGATAACGTTAGTTAGGTATTAAGAGCAATGCAATCTGCCTTAATTAATTAAAGAATATAATTACCTCTCTGGGAGTTATTTGCATTTTAAAGAAGCTTGTTAATTCAAAGAGATTTGTAATTTGAAGAATATTAGACGCTGTAATAAGGAGATATACAGAACTTCTGGCCTTGTACAGTGGAAGGTACTTTTCAAGAAGGGAGTGGACACCACATAGGCCCTATGCTGGATCATCTCTTAATGCCTATTATTTAGGATTCCACTTTCTTTCTGAAAGGTCTGAGCTTTTCCACAAAGGCTTCCTCAGTTGGGACAGCACATGGCTGGGGTGTGGGTAGGGCGGCTGTGGCCATTTAAACGTATGGGTCCTTTGTAAATCTGGTGCTTATAAACTAGGTGGTGCTTGCATCTTGTTTATTTGTTTATTTATGTAATAAAAGAGACATAGAAGATTCATTTGAAAAGTATGCCTTTTAATTTCATGCTGAGGAAATTCAGTGTAATACAATTATAATAAGATGGTAGCAAAACAGTTCGTTTTTAGTTGTGGAATTAGCAAGTAGAAAACTAGTTGGAAGCTGATCTTTTGAAAGTCCTTTGAATGTAATTTTGATTTGGAGAACATGACTTGATGGCTATATGGACTTAATCTTTTGACCTAACCAGCCATCTTGATAAAATGAGTGTTAACATGTGTAGGAATGTCAACATTGTGCTTTCTCAATTCAGAAATATGCCATAAAACTGCAGCAGTTACAAAATTAGGATTTGTTAAAAACTATTGAAATCCTTACATTTTTCCTGCTTAAGAAATCCAGAAAACATCAAACTTTTTCTAGAAGCTGAAGGAAATTAATGTCAGTGACAGAAATACAGTGAATCTAATTAGAAGTCCCTGGGCAGCTGCTCATTAGTGTGGTTAGTTAGTAAATGAAATTTCAGCTGCAGTGAATTAGACTATGTGTCTTCGGTTATGTTTTCTAAAAAGAATCACAAAATGTCTACAGCTGCTTTTTGTTAGTGGAGTACTTTTTTTCCCCCCACAACAAAAAATATTTAGGATCTTTGTCATGAGAAAAGAAATGGCCATTTGGGGACAGATTTTCTTAAATGTCTGTATATTAAGCTTGGGTGAGTGAAACAAAAGACCATTTTCTCCCATGAGAGAGAGGCTTTCATTTGTCTGCTAAGCTGCTCTGTTTCACATGTTACTTTTGTCAAATTCTTTACTTTTGTTTTTTTAACCATTTGGACCTCTTGATTAGATTTCTCTTAAAAAAAAAAAGAAAAAGCAGAAAACCTCAGCTAGATTGAACAATATCTAGCACAGGTATATAGCATAGATTGGAACATTTCTTTGTCATTTGCTAAAATGCGGTGCTTGTTTCCTTTTTTAAGTCACTACTATGGAAGTTTGTACCTTTGCTGCTTGCAAGTTCATGGGTAATTCAGAGACCTGGCGAGAGCCAAATTCCAGTATTTCAGATGTGTTCATAAGGAAGGTATGATAATTAGGCAACTGTTGTAGGACACGATCCCATGTCCTCCCCCAGGATGTTTAAATACTTTTAGATTATATTAGAAGTGTAGCTCTGGGCTCATACATTTCTGTAGAGACCCTTCTGTAGAGGCTAGGTCCTCTATGTCCACAGTTTAGGCATGATTGCAGTGTTTGGGGGTCCCTAGTTTCAGAGTGGGGATAGTACCTAGCATTTTCTCAGCTGGGTGGTGACTTTGTCTAATGGGGATATTAAGAATGTGTGGAGACAATTTTTGTTGTTGCAGTTCACAAGTGGAGGTTGGGGGAGAGGGAGTGACTACTGACTTCTACTGGGTAGTGACCAGGGATGCTGCTAAACATCCTACACAACAAAGAATAACCTGACCCAAAATGTCAATAGTGCTATTGTTGAGGACCCCTGTCCTACCAGCATCAAGCCCTCACTGAATGAATGAGCAGACACACATAGAACAGATAGTACACCTTTCAACTTCCTGAATCCCTGCAGAATGCAAGATGGCTGTGCATTGGAATATAGCCATACATTCCAAAGACCTCCTAGCCTTGTCATTGAAAAGACTTTTGAAATGACTGTTCATTCCCCTATTCTCCTTTTTAAAAAATTTACATTTCCAATTTATTTCTCTGTGAAAGTCCTTAGGTCAGTGAACATAGTGTTACACTGTCAGCAAATGACAGGCAAGTTTTCTAATACAGCTGGTACCAAATATCAGTCACCAAGATACTCTTCAATCTAAAACAAACTAGTGGTTACCAGTGGGGAGAGGGAAGGTGAGAGGGGTATGTTAGGGGTATGGGATTAAGAGGTATAAACTATTGTGTATAAAATAGATAAGCAAGAAGGATATATTACACAGCACAGGGAATTATAGCTATTATCCTTTTAAAATTGAACTATTGTTGATTTACAGTGTTGTGTTACTTTTAGGTATACAGCGAAGTGATTCAATTTATATATATATATGTGTACACACCACACACACACACACACACACACACACACACACACACTTCAGATTCTTTTCCATGATAGATTATTACAAGGTATTGAATTTAGTTCCCTGTGCTATACAGTAAATCCTTTTTGTTTATCTATTTCATATATAGTGGTATGTGTCTGTTAATTCCACACTCTTAATTTATCCCCCTCCCCACAGTTATTTTGTAGTAACTTTTGAGTATAATCTGTAAAATACTGAATCATTGTCCTATACACCTGAAACTAATATATTTTAAATCAACTATACTTCAATAAAAATAAAAATAATATGTATATGCTTAAAAATATTCCTCAATCTAACCTTTTTTTTTAAGTGGAGGAAGAATCATATGAGGCCTTGAGTGAAGAATTTAAGACATCATGTTTTCTGTGCTGCACCCGGCAACAATACTGCATGTACATTGCAAGAAATATAAAACATAGAACACTGTGGGGAGACAATTCATAGGCTGGTCTGCCTGGCAGGAACATGGCAGATGAGCTACAGTGGAGACTCAGGCAAAGGAAGAGTAGGGCAGTGGGGAGAAACACTATGTCTTCCACCAACATTTCTTTGATGGGGCTGCTATTGTCCTCATTTTCATGAAGAGAAAAGGAGAATTTTTTTGTTAACATGGGGTATAATTCTTCATTATTACATACTCTCTCCCTCTTTCTAAGAAATTTCCCATGACAAAGCAAAGGAGAGGAGATTTGGGTACCAGGAGAAACTGACACAAAAAGTGACAGGAAAGGGGGATAGTTTCTTCAAGTCATGAGAAACGGTTCTCAGCAATGTCAAGACACAGCAATTCAACTTGACTCCACAGGTATTGTAAGCTACTGAAAATGGCATAAAACATTGGTATAATTCACTTGGTGCAAAGGCAATGTAATGTGCTTAAATCAAGAAACCCAAATGCTCAGGGAAATGCAAAATACAAAGTATTGACAGATATATATGTGATGTTCTATGTCACCTATTCTCTTGAGCTGTTAGAACATACGAAATTATGCTGTTCATACCAAATATTCCTAAAATTCTGTAAACTCTGGCAGCGTGCAATCTTAGTCTAAAATATAAACACAAAGAATAAAACACAGAAGGCAAGAAAGCACTGTGCTTGAGTCCAGTCTGTGGTGATATGGTTTCTTCTTGTATTTCTGCATGTCTTTCTTTTCTCCTATTCCGTGAACGTTCTTACTCTCTCCATACTTCTTGTTCTTCACATCTTCTCTTACATTTACTTACTTACTTACTTACTTATTTATTTATTTATTTATTTATTTATACTTTTAACAGGTTTATTGAGGTATAATTTATATACCATACAATTCACCCATTGTAAATGGATAATTCAGTGATTTTTAGTAAATTTCTGCGATTGTGCAACCATCATCACAATCCAAGTTTAAAATACTTCTTTCACATCAAAAAGTTCCCTTGTATTTGTCTATAGTCTATTCCTGTGCCTACTCCCAGTCTCAGGCAACCCCTGATCTACTTTCTGTCTCTATAGATTTGCCTTCTCTAGAAATTTCATGTGAATGAAATTATATCTTGTCTTTTGTGTCTGGCTTCTTTCACTTGACATAGAGCTTTTGAGATTCATCCACATATGTTATCAATTGTTCATTCCTTTATGTTGCTTAGTAGTACTCCATTATATAAAAATAGCACATTGCCTTAGTCTGTTAGGGCTGCTATAACAAAATACCAGACTGGATGGCTTATAAACAACAGAAATTTATTCCTCACATTTCTAGGGGCTGGGAAATCCAGTATCAGGGTGCTGGCAGGTTTGATGTCTGGTGAGGGCTTACTTCCTTGTTCATAGATGGCTGTCCTTTCACTGCATCCTCACATGTCAGAAGGGGTGAGGAATCTCTGTGGGATCTCTTGTAAAGACACTAATCCCATTCATGAGGGCTCCACCCTCACAACCTAATCACTTACCGAAGGCCCTACCTCCAAATACCACCACACTGGGGATTCGGGGGAACACAGACATTCAGTCCATAGCATATATTTGTTTAATCATTTACCAGGTGCTGGGTATTCGGATTGCTTCCACTTTCTGGCTCTTATGAATAGTTCTCCTATGAATATTTTCTTCTCAGATTTGTGCTGACAAGTGTTTTCATTTCTTTTGGGTATATACCTAGGAGTGGAATTGTGGGGTCATGTAGTAAGTGTATGTTTAACTTTTTACGAAGCTGTCAAACTGTTTTCTAAAATGGCTGTGCCATTTCACATTCCCACCAGTGATGTATGAGGGTTCCACTTTCTCAGCATCCTCATCAATGCAGGGATGTTCATCTTCTGATTACAGCCCTCCTAACCAGTGTAAAGTGTATTTCCTCCCTTTTCAGCACCCACTTCCTTCCTTTTTACACTCCTATTATTTTTCTTCCCAACTTGTGCCTTTAGCTGGTTAGGCTAGTACTGCAGATATCTTCATTTAAATCAAATCTCATTGCTGACCAATTCTTAGCAGACAAATAGTAAAGAAATGGGACTGGTGTGGATTCAAAGCTTAACCCCTCTGGCAATCTGTTCTACAGAGATCTTCATGCTTTTCTTACAAATGCGCTAGTTTCACATGTCACAGAGTGGAACAAGCAGCTTTTAGGTCCATAAAGTAAATCTGTTTAGAATTAGCTCACTAATCAGTTTAATGACATTATAGTCACACCTGTAAGCATTTCCCTCCAGCCACTTAGAAGTGGTCACCATCTCCTCCACACTCTCTACAGTGTGGAGGAATTGAAGGATTTCCTGTATCCCCTTAGTCGAGAGGGCAGAGTACTTTTGCTAATGTTCTTTTTTGTCCTACTACCTGAGTACTTTGCCTCCTCAGCCTGAAGCACGTGCTTGTGAAGCTGAGTTTCTCTGTGTTCTGCACAGTGCCTGGCCTAACTTGACTCAGCTTCATAGGGTGGGTGTCAGCAATCCTCCGGGAGCAAGGCTTCTGCACCCTGCATGCCCATTGGAATCGCTTCCTTAGCTTTAAAGCAATACTCTTGTGCCAGTCTTGCCTCAGACCAGAACCTCAAATGACTTTTGAAATTTAGTACTTGAGATTATAAAGATACGGAAAGAAACAGGCCAAAATAATAAGGACATGAAGTAAAAAAGTGCTCCCTGAAAGCCATGCTTTAGAGGTAACTGGGAAGTTGTGGAATTAGATCTGGATTTGGACTCAGAAGATCAGGATGAGGATTCAGACTCTGTCCTTGCTGAATATTCATAAGCTAGTCTGCTCCCAGCCTACTCTCTTCCTGGCAGTAGTTTGGGGGCCCACCCTTGCCTGTGATGGTGTTAGAATTACGGGGATGATCTACCTAGAATTACTTTAAAATGATATTTTTTAGAGCATTTCACATCTGCTAATTATTTATTTTCATCTTATTTTATTAAAGTTGTCTGGCCTCACTTTACCACACACAACTTGGGTCTATTTTTATCTCGTTTTTCTCTTTTGATTGTGCTAAGATCAATGGTTCCTAGAGCCAGACTGCCTGCAGGCAATCCCAATAGACACTGATTTGCTGTGGGACCTTACATTCTTTTCCTCCTCGGGTTTTCTCCTCCATAAAATGAGCATAAAAATCTCTACCCCATGGTTTCATGAGAATTAAAAGAGGTAATGATTGTGAGGCACTAAACATCTCTTACATACTGGGGACTCAGGAAGTATTAGTTTTTCTTACTGTTAGAGTGAGTGCTTAAAAAATTCAACCAGATCAGGCATTTCATGGTAATGGTTGAAGGGACAATTGCACCCTAAGTGGCCCATTTCAAGAGATTTTAGAGCTTTGGGTGGTAATTCAACCAGCCACAGGGTACATTTTTTAGACACCTGCTTCAAATCAATGAAATGTCAATATTTGTAAACAGCTTTATTCAGAATTTATTTTCATTATTGCATTATTGATTTTTCCTTCCATACAGAGCACGTGAAAGGAAGCATTTTATACAAGTTTCAGGTTCTAAAATAAAGTAAGGAATTGCGATTACCACCTTGTATACTATCAGATTATAAACTTGTAGGATTGGAGAAAACCTATTTCCCTAGAACTGCATATTTTAAATTACCAAAATGATACACTCTCTAAAAAACTTTTATTATGGATATTGTCAAATAATCCATAATTTGTAAGGTCAGAGAGACTATTATAATGAACTCACATGTGCCCACCACCCACCTTCAGCAATTAACAATGCTTAGGTATGACAAACATATGAAAGTGTCATATAACTGAGAGGTAAAGGAACTCCAGTTGAACCAAAGTGAAATACTTTTGTTAAAAAAATCCAAATAATACAAAAGTGTGTGAAGTACAAACAGGATAACCATATTTCCAATCATTTTTTAATAAACCTCTTAATAAGGATGCTATTTCAGTCAGGGTTTATAAAGTCACACAATGTCATAATTTAATGAGTGATAGATAAAAATTCTGGTCAGATCCTCACTGGGGATGGTTCTGACATATCAGTTACTTAGAAAATCTGATCTTTTCAGAGTAAAGCCCTTTAGCTGCCATTCTGTTTTAGATCACCATAATTCATTTGTTTCTTGATAGATACGGATTACAAATTTTACAAGCTTCTGTAATGGCTACAGAGGGAAATAAAGACATGGATAAGTAGTAAAATAAATGACAACAACTGTATTATGGAATGGTTGTATTCTAATGATGCTTTGGGTGAGAGATTACAAATGTGAGAAAAAGAATGCTCATTATCTCCTGCTTAGGTTCAAGGACACCATCTTTCTGGATGAAAGGTGATTCCAGTATTCACGTTTAACACAGATTCTGAGCTGTATGTTTAAGGTTATGGTTTGAATTTTTCCCAAATTAGGTACATAGCCATTTCTCTGTGTGAGAGAAAATGGAAATTCAGGTCACATTTCAACTTGAGTTCATTTTTCAAATTTCACCTTCAGAAGCAACGTCTACACAACCAACTGGCAGATTTAGCCTTCCAGAAAGTCTTTTCTCACTGTCCAAGGTCCACTGAAGATTGTGTTTGTTTACCATAGGCCCTAGGTACACCATGATGTTTTATTTTAGATTTAGAAGTCTTGAGACCCTCTAATATTTAAATATTTTTAAAGAAGTGGTTGTTTAATGGTTTTTAATCTCTTTCCACTAATTAATTTTAATGCTAATTAGACTCTATTTGAAAATTTCTGGAAATATTTGATGAGGTATCATTTGCACTATCCATAACATTTTCAGTGAGTTTAAAAGAAATTTCTTATAGAAGTATTATTAAAAATTATTATACAAATTAAATTTAGATCCTATATACACAATATGGTCTAAAGTATTACTGACTGGATTAGTTCAACAATTGGGCCACACAAGATGTTTCATAAAAGTTTAGACACTAGAATAACATCTTAAGGCAATAGTAATTTGATTTTTTTTTCCCTAAATGTGTTGCCATAGATTTTCCTAAATGTTTTACAAACAGTTATTAAAAGCACATTGAGAATCCAAATTCCCTTTGGGCAAAATGTTTTAGTACTTAACTTTCATTTAATTCAAAATTACATATGGTTAGAGTTGCAGAAAAACATCAGAAAATCATAACCAGCTATCACAACACCACATATTTAAATCAGTGCAGTCTCATCAGAGGCATCTCAAGGTGCCTAGTAATAAAAATAAATAAAAGCAATCAGTATTATTCTTCCCTACACTATTAAAAAGGGACATTTAAATTTTAAGTTAGTTTCTAACAATTCAAAGACTTCTGAGATGCTGATGAGAAACTTCCAGTGATTGGTGAATTTTTGAAATGGGCTCACTGCCAGAGAAAGAACAGGAGGG
The DNA here is from genome assembly GCF_009834535.1 of Camelus ferus. Lineage (NCBI taxonomy): Eukaryota > Metazoa > Chordata > Mammalia > Artiodactyla > Camelidae > Camelus > Camelus ferus. Next base: position 90,959,514 of record NC_045696.1, read on the forward strand.
CTCCGGGAAGAAATTCTTAAAGATTGGAGAATGCAAAGATCTTTCGGGAGAAAACATTGATTAAGAATCTTGGTCTAAAGTCCCAGTTCACAGCCACAAAACAGCTTTGTTTATAAAATGAAAACATTTAGGATTACCTGAATTGAAACTTGACAATTAAATTTTATAATTTGAAGGATATGCAAATAGGTAATCGACTAACTACTAATGTATTTGGAACTCACCGAAGAGGGAGTGTATGAAATGAGCCAGCTGGTGGATGAAAAGAGCTGAAGAATTATGCTTTATTTCTATTTAATGTTTCCATTTTAATTGTGCCTCTAGGTAACAGGCTTATAAATGGAAAGCCTGTCTTTTGTATGGAAGGTAGAATTACTCTTCTAAAAAAATTTAAATTGTAAGAGTTGAAAAATACCTTCAAGAGAATAAATTATCAAAGAAGAATACAGAGAGAATTTGCCAATGCAAAATTATGCTATTTTTGTACCCAAAACTATTTGTATAAAAATGCAAATTAAAGTTAGCATGTGTTTTAGTTGGCTTAAAGCAAAGACAAGCTTTAAATTTTTCTTTCAGGCCCAATTTCAATAAAAAATTCTTTGGTCTGGATTATAATTAGGCATTTCTCTCTAAATCCATACATCTTCCTTGAAAACACCACTTTTCCAGGGAATGAAAGAAATTTGGTGGCTGCTAGCTGAATTGGTGCAAGGCTTTTGAGCTTGGGTTTGATATATCTAACTCATGAACACATTACTTCCAAGATTTGTGCCTTGTTTCTGCTCTTAGCGGGTTTAAACTTAATGTGCCACCTGCTTTATTTGGTGCCTCTGGCTTGCCATCACTTCTGAATTTAAAAATTTAAATTACACTGAAAAAGAAAAAAAAATTTTTTCTTTCTTTCTTTTTTTTTTTTTTTTTTAACACAATTTTCCCTTTTAGGGAGATCAAAGAAACAACAATTCTGGGATCACACAGTTTTGATTTCTTTATACAAAAGAGTGTTACCAAAGAGTGGAAAGGGCAGGTGACATTCCTACTTCCTAACTGGGTCATCAAAATTTTAAAGCCATTGCACTGGAATAAAGCAAAATTTTCTAAAGCATTTCAAGGATTTAAGAGTATGCAAACTTTATAAGATTTGCTTGTTTATATGGGATGATGTAAAAGGAAGGTAAATATGCTGATGAATGAGGGCAAAGAATGATGTGTATTTTTAAAAACAATGACAAGATGGCCATCCTTGGACAACTGAAGCATTTCAATGGGGACCTACCTCTTAGCGGTATCCTGTGATAAAGAGGAAAACTGGGAGGTAAACGAAATTCAATCAAACTGAGTTGATTTGCAGAGCATGGAGATACTGACCCTACTGCTCCTCAAAAAAATCTTACATTATTTGTTAGAACAAATAATTGGTAAATAGATACGTGTGTTGATCTGGGTTTTGGTAAGTATAGGTGCTGAATCCTGATATTTGTGTAACTGGGAAAGGATGCAAGAAATTATGACTCTTGTGAAGAAAAGAAGGGCTGAGACCCATTTCTTCTTCCTTAATTTCCCCTCCTGAAGATTGCCAGGTCCAGATGACATTAACCAACACCCTCATGTGGTTACTTTATGTCCAGATACTTCCACTTTGTAATTCTCTTATGGGTCCTCTTCTGAATCCCCACATTTTCTTCATTGCAAGATCCTGCCCTTTTTACTTCCTAAGTCTCTCTCCTTTCTTGCCTTTCTTCTCCAATTCCATTGCTGTTGCCTTGGTTCCAGCCTTGTGTTCTCTTTCATGGACTACAGCCCCCTTGACTTTATGCATTTCATCTCACCTACTTCCAAGTCACCCTCCATTCAGCCATCAGGGTGATATTTCTATCACAAAGGTCCCCTTGCGTCATTTCAAACTCAACATTTTACAGTGGCTCCTCTCGTGCCAGAGAGAATCGAAACTCCTTATATGGCCTATCAAACACTTTCTGATGTGGCCCATAACCACATGTCCAACACCATTACTGCCATTCTGTTCAAGTAGTCAAAAACCACTTGGAACCCCTGCTGCCCCTGAGCCTTTGCTCATGTTCTTTCTTTTCTTTCTTCTGGTTTCCCCTTTCTACCCTTCTTCTCATACTCAGCATCTCTTTGTTCTTTAAGCATCATTCTTTTTCCTGAAATGCTGAACTGACCCCTTTCCTCCCTCACTATTGCCTCTCCCAAAAGTTCAGACCTCTGTTTCTGCTCCCAAGGTACTGAGTGTCTCCTCTGTAGTCAAGCAGGATGCTATGTTAAAATTTTTTGCTTGTCTGTTTCCACAATAAGCCATAAACTAATCAAGGTCAGGGAGGGTGTCATTCCTTTTGGGTTATCTGCAACCCACAATAGACACTTCCTGAACACTGCTGCCTAATACATCTTTGTTGAGGGAATGAATATGTGAATAAGTTGTATGAATGGAACGAGATGAAACAGAGAGACTAAAAATGCCACATATCTTAGAATTCACTGACCTGGTGATTTTCTGTATTTAGAATTCAGATTTTGATATTAACTCCCACTAAAGAAAATCCAGCAAGTATTAAGAGCAGTTGTTTTCCAAAGAGACTGAATGGCTTAGATTTTGGAGAATCATGAAGGGATAAAACCATGAACACTATTTGCTACCGTATGAAAGACTTTTAATATAAAACAACAACAGCAACATTCACTGTGCTTACCCTTTCCTGTAGACAAAATAAAATGATGATGGAAAGCTCAGAGTACTGTTTACAGATGTCTTAAAGATTTAGGGCTGCATGTCAAGGCTGATACTGGAACCATCTTGGTTTGGCACATGAGGTGACTTCAGAAGGAGGCCCACTGGTGAGACCTCAGAATCTCCAGAAGGACTGGAGGCTAGATATGGAGCAATGCTGGATCCATGAAAGATGGGACAGATACCAGTCCAAAGTGGAATCATATGGCAGCAAAGGCATAACAAGGATGCAGGAGAATCCAAACAATGCTCTGCGGCTCTAAAATTCTTTTCATCCAAAGAGCTCAGAAGGCTTTCCTCTAGCTTTCTTTGAGGAAGAAGCCTTGGGTCTAAGGCGAGGAGACTAATCTATGAGCAGAAACTTTCAAGGGCTGTGAGTTATGTTTTACGATCTGGCACTTGTCCTAATAATGAGCTCCAGTAAGTCACTAAAGTGTCTTTTTCTAAACTGTGTGACATTAACTATCACTTTTATTTGTTCGTGTTTAGAAGGGCAACAGCTTCCTAAACACTTTTTTGGCTTCCATTTAGAGTAAGACCCCATTGTAGGTAAACGTTACAATCCGAATTTTGCCTTTCAACATGGAATAAATGTTCTTACTTTTTCAGTGAAGGATAACTGATAAAAATGGCACCTTGTATTGAGGAAGTGGTAGCAAACTCATACAGAATAATATGTTTAAAATCAGATGTCACATTTCTTACTCCAGCACTCTATAGTATAGTGATTACACCAGAAAACTGTATCTATCAAATACCTATGTGCTATACTGGGCCAGGCCAGATACGAAAATTCCAAGTCAAATGAAATAAAATCCCCACCCTCAAAGAGTTTGTAGCTTAATGAAAGAGAAGGAGAATAGGTCATCTCTTATGAGACACTGTGATAGGTACACTGAACAAGTGTGTAGGAAGTATTGTGGAGACTCGCTAAGAAATGGAACCCAAACCAGATTTTGTGTGTGTGTGTATGTATGTATGTATAGATGTACATATATGTGTGCATGTGCACCCACATGAAAGAGGAGATGAAAATTTGGTTTAATAAATTACTGTCAGCTTTTGAAACGTTTGGTTAAAATCTGGCATCTTGTCACACATTTCTTCAAAATCTACTTTTGGTTAGAATCTTCAATAATACAGTTAACCTGTCTCATTGTATATTCAAGTTTCCTCATTGATACCTCAATTCATATTGTATTCACTCAGATGATGCCAAATCTTATTTTACAGACAGAAATTGTGAGCTGCCATCAGCAAGATGATATACCAATGGCACTTAAGTGACAGAACCAGGATACTATTTCTTTCTTTTTTTTTTTTTTAAATCTTCCTTCCTCCTTGACCTAATATCTTTAAAAACAATTTTTTAAAATTGAAGTATACTTGACTTACAATGTTGTATTAGTTTCAAGTGTACAGCAAAGTGATTCAGTTATACATACATATACTTTTTCAGATTCTTTTCCATTATAGGTTACTACAAGAGGTTGAATGTAGTTCCCTGTGCTATACAGTAGGTCCTTGTTCATCTATTTTATATATAGTAGTGTGAATCTGTTAATGTTTTGTATTTTTTTATGTCTGTGTCTGTGAATCTGTTTCTGTTTTGTAAATGAGTTCATTTCTTCAGAGATACTATTTCTTGATTCTGAGTCTAGAGTTTAGTTCACCAAATCCACTTCTTTTAGGGTAAAGCTTGTGTATCTGCTGTCTCCTGGGGAGTGATGGTTGAGTTTGGCTCTCTTATCCCTTTGATGTAGATTTTTTTAGCTGGTATCCCTAGAAAGATTTCCTTAGTAGTACTTTCTGAGTAGAGCCATGCTGCTTGCTTTGGCCTGGGAAACTCTAGCTAATTCTGACCGACAGCCTTAAAGAGAAAGAAGTGGTTTGCTAGTGATTCCATGACACAGATGAATGGTGTAAGTTTAATTCCTGGGTTCCTTATCTTTATGGGTCCCTATCTGTTTATAAAGTTATGCTTTATTGCTAGGAGAGGTTTTGTGTGTGTGTGTGTGTGGGATTTTTTTTTGGTTTGTTTTTGAGTTTTAACTGAGTGAAATCCTTGTGCAAACCTCTAAGGTTTGGAGAAGTTCTGATTCTTGCCATACTAAGTAGTGGAGGGACGCAGGACTTTCCCACAGCACCTCCCACAGGTGTTTTAAGACTGGGTGATTTAGGTAAGGATGGGGGCTGGGTCAGAAAACCTTCCAGTCCTAGGACAGTGACTACTCTGTGTGTGTGTGTGTGTGTGTGTGTGTGTGTGTGTGTGTGTGTGTGTGTGTGTGTGTGTGTTTCAAGGTCCTCAACCCCAGGGGACTGTATTGAAATCTGGGATGTAAGTGAAGTTTGAAAAACAAAGCATATTTAGCATTACAATTTAATACTTTGAAAGGAATAAAATATTTTTGTAAAAACAATGGAAAATATATCAGAAGATTTTTGATTAGGAGGCTGTGAGGTGCCCATGCCCTTCCTAGGAGAGGGGGCAACACATTTTTTCGAAGTGGAAAGTTTAAAGTGTAATGGTTTTAGAATTTCCTCCAGGCCCAGCTCTCCAGATTTTTCTCTCTGTCTTTCCTGCTGTCATCTTCACCAGAAGCTGTTTCCTATAGAATGCTTTTATTAGAAGACTGGAACCGTAAAGCCAACGCTGTCTGTCTTTCCTAGGCCAGGGAGTCTTCAGGCTGTTGCTTGAGGTTCTGCCAGTGACTCCAGCCCATTAAGCCATGGCCTTCTCTGGAATCAAAGTCAACCAGGCAACAGTGACACTGACTTCAAAACGTAATGGGTGTTCTGTTCTGTTGTTTTTTTTTTCTCTTTTGTTTGCAAAGTCCGCTAGGCAACAGTTATGCTGGCTATGCAGTGTGATTGGTGTTTTGTTTTTTCCATCCCAACTAGACAGAGCCTAGAGAATGTTACTTGAAAAGAATGGAAAAAACTGGCTGTGGATTTTAATGTGGTCTTCAGATTAGAGAGTTCTGGAATGGAAATCTGAAGACTGAACTCAGAGCATAAGCCTTCAGCAGTGATATAAGTGGGATGATATTTATAGCTGGATGAAGAATGAAAAAAAATTTATAGTTATATATTTATTTTAAATAAAAACAGCTGTTACACCTGTGATTTTACAGATTTTAAAGCTGAGAACGAGGCAATGTTTTTTTTAAAGGAGTTGTTTTAAAGAAAAATAGTCTTTAAAATAAAAATGATATTCTTGGTGGTGGCAGTTGTAGAAGACTTTGTGTTGTGTCCCCAGCACTCTTCTTCTCCCATCCTGAAGTAGCCATGCTGACGGGGTGGGCTAGGAAAGCCCCCTGAATGGCCTAACTCATTAGTGGAGTTGCCACAGTGATTGGTTCAGGCATGGGCACATGACCCAAGATGGTCGAATCAGAGTGAAACTCAGCAATTTTCCCCAGTGGTTGAAAGAAACAACCCTCTCATTCCTTCTGGATGGTCTTGTGTGTGGAAGGGAGGCCTTTGCAGAGAAGCAGGCATCCATTTCCCCCCTCCACAGGAAAGGCAGCTTGAGGATGCTGTAGACACATCAAGGAGAGCAGGGCCTAGAGAACTGCAGAGAAAGGGAGTCAGACCCCCACTCAAATGCTAGCATTGGAATTCTCAGGCACTTGAGTCAGTCTAGTCCCTTTATTGTCTTGTTTTCTGCTTCTTGCAGCTGAAAGTGTCCTAATAGGGCAGATGTGGCAAAGTGAGGAAGGCAGGACACCAATGTCTGAAGTTTAGGAAACCCAGGCTTAGAGGGCAGAGTCCAGACTCCTCACCTTGCAGTAGATCTGTATTAATAAAAATGATTTTTAAAAAGTAGAATAGTTAGTATTCATTGTGGGCTAACTATGTGCAGGCACTGTTCTTAGCACTTTACGTAGGTTATGTCATTGAAACCTTGCAATGATCCTATGACAAAGTGAGTCAGAACACCTGGATTTTTGTCCCATCTTTGCCATTTACTGGCTGATGACTTTGCATACATCATATCATTTCTCAGTATGTCACTTTTCTGCCTCAGAGGGGTGTGAATCCTGAATGAGATAATATGATCTAAACACCTTAGTGTGTTACTTTAAAAAAAACTTACATCTCATTACCTGTCATTGTCCTCCGAGAGTTCTCTGTTCTATGGCAACTAACCACACAGTTTTGCAAATTTAACATATGCAGTACTATTTCTTGTGTGAAAAGCCATCTTTTCTCCTCTCTGCTTTCTTACATTCTGCCCTTGTTTCAAAGCCTAGTTCAAGACATAACCTTTTCTGCAAGCTCTCCCACCACCACTCACTAGCTAATGCGGCCTTCTTTTCATAGAAGTTGTCCCATCCATTGGCCCTTATCACATGCCATCTTAGTTGCTTTTTAATTCTTGATGTCCTGTTTTCCCACAAGATTGTAAATTAATAAAGGTCAGAGACGTTGTAATCTAGCTTGTAACTTATCACTCACTGGGTGCAATGATAACTTGGTGACTCTGAGAAAATCCTTTTTGCCTTAATTTACCCAAGTGCACACCTGCTTAGAAGAGATGTAGAGAAGAAAAGTCATTTTTTGTCAAAGGCATGAAAAGTAGTTGTTTTTTGTTTTTGTTGAATTTAGCTACCTATATACTTGGCTCTTACCCATTTAACCTTTACCTTCTGTTCCCCGTTCATTCCCCAAATAATACAAATAAATAAATATTGAACAATAATGGCAACAACCAGAAAAAAAAAACCTCCCAGCACAAACTAGAAGTAGCTAGTGATTCATGATGACAGGAAGGATGCTAGTGTGCTGGTGTAGAGGGAGCTGCCCGGAGCTGACTTCCCTTCAGGTATCAAAGTTTGCTGCAGGAGTGAAGGTGTGGGTAGCCTTTGGGAAGAAAAGAGAGGAATTCTTTGGAGTGTCCGTGGACATAACTATTTTCTTCTTCCTCAGTACATTCCAGGCTAGTGGTTAAGGGCTACTGGTAGAGGCCCAGTCTCAAACACATATTTTATAAGGTGCTCTGAGTCTCTTTGAATTCAGAGTAGATGCTGGATAAACCCAAGATGGCGTTATTTAACCCAGGTGGGCACCAGGCCTTCTTGGTTTGCTGTCTTAAATACTGTTCACATTTATTGAAGCTCAGGAGTTGTTTCATGCCTGTTAAGGGTATCGTAACACATGATGCCTATGTTGTTATTTCAATTAACTTTAAAATTTTAAAAACTCCAATGATTGCTTTTTGTAAGCATTTTGCTGCTTTCTTTGTTTTCATTAGACTTGTTGACACTGCATTCAGGATGACTCATTTTCAAAACATAGAGTGGTGGAGACTGTGGATGTGCCAGTAAAGTGGAAACCAGGGCTTTGCTCTGTTCAGTCTAAGGAGGAGATGAGGCTGTCTTAAATAGTAGATAATAATAATAATGATATACCTTATGTGTGTACAGAGCTTTATAGTTTTCAAAATACTTTCACATTTTTTTATTCTTCCTTGAAAGGAAGTCGAATAACAAACAATCATGATGGGTGATCAATATGATGAAGGCACGGCACTCTGGGCAGGCCGGGAGAAAATGTGGATGATCTAAGCTGTTAGCTGAACAAGTGTAGAGTTCTTGTCATTTCAATTAGGACACATGTACATTTTCTGATTGCAGGAAAGAGAAACAAAAGCTGCTCCCATGCTGGGGTGGATGGATGCTCAGTGGGCAGGTGCATCTCAGCACCCTTGGCTTTAGGACAGGCTCAGGGATGAGGGAGCGCTGTTATTTTTAATATCACTGTATTAACTGTCTAATAAGTAGTAAAAGGGTGGTAAAAGCATATTTTAAATTATGAAATAAGTAACTTAGGTTGTATCTCAGATCCTTGGATGATGAACTGACAAGCCTGGTTCTCTAGGAGAATGCTCCATGCAGGGTCCAAATGCAGGCAAGTACCATGAATAACAACTGCCATATGAATGGATAAAGAAGATGTGGTATATATACACAGTGGAATATTATTCAGCCCTAAAAATGAAGGAATTCCTGCTATTTGCAATATCATGGATGAAGTTTAAGGGCATGTTATGCTAATAAGTGAAATAAGTCAGACAGAGACGACAAATACTGTGTGATTTCACTTATCCCAAATACTGTGGAATCTAAAAAGGTTAACTCACAGAAACAGAGTAGAGTGGTGGTTGCTGGGTGTTTGTGGGGGTGGGGAAAATGAGGAGAAGTCAAAAGAATACAAACTTCCAGTTATAAGATGAGTAAGTTGGGGGATCTAATGTACAGTGTGGTGATATAGTTAATACTGTGTTGTATCAACCTGAAAGTTGATAAGAGACTAGATCTTAAAAGTTCTCACCACACACACAATTATATGAGGTGATGAATGTGTTAACTAACCTTATTGTGATAATCATTTCACAACATATACATATATCAAATCATCACATTGTAAACTTTAAACTTACACAATGTTACGTGTCAGTTATATCTCAATAAAGCTTGAGGAAAACCTCAATAAACATGAACAACAACAAAAAACCATCTTTCATGTTGAGCACATGCACTAGTGTCTGGCACTGTACTAAGTACATCACAAGCATTATGCTAATTTAATCTTCGCCATAACTGTGATCTAGTTACTATCATTGGTCCCCTTTCACAGATGGAGATACTGAGGTGTAGAGAGGTTAATTTACTCAGAGCTACCAAGGTAGCTGGGGTTGGGATTTAAATCTGTGTCTCCAGACTTTAATAAAGCTCAACATGTTTACTCATTGTGCCATATGTGCACACAGCAGTGCCAAACACTGATGGCAAAGTTGGTGGAGGGGGAGTTTGCACTGGTTTCCACAGACACCTGTCAAAATCAGAAGCAGGATCAAACCTTATATTCAGTGACCAAAGGTCAACAATCCATACACTGAATGAGACATGAGGAGGGGAGGGTGGCAAGGAACTTCAACCTTGGCAGTACCAGAAAGCACAAATTGAATGTCAGCAAATTGGTGTTTTATTTTTTTACATTAATGTACCATTATCATCATGTATGTTTTAGTGAGTAGATTATGATGATGATGGCCCTGAATGAATCAAGCCCCCCTGTGTCTATCCATTTTGCCATGTAACTTTACCACTACTCCCATCAAGAAGTGGAATCTATTTCTCTACTCCCTTGAGTCTAGCTGACCTTGGGACTTTCTTTGACCAATAGACTGTAGCAGAAGAGATGTGTGGGCTCCAGAAGAACTTAAGGAGCCTTGTGGCGTCTGCTCTCACCATCTTGAAGCTGAGATGATAATGCTGTAAAGAAGTCCATTTTAGCCTGTTAGAGGATGGGAGGTCGTTGACTGAGGAATAAATTGGAATAGATTGAGATCTCTGCTAAGAGCTAGTACCAACTTAAGACATGTGAATAGGGCTGTCCTGGACCCTCGAACCTCAGTCAAGCCACCAAATGGATGATGGCAGCCTCATCAACGATCCATGCAAGATCAGTAGAGGAACTGCCCAAGTTGGCAACTCATCAAATCATGAGCAGTAACAAATCATTGTGGTGTTAAGTCCCTATGTTTTGGGGTGGTTTGTTATGCAATGAGATAACAGTTTTGGTAATTTTAATAATACTTGAAATTATGTAACATCTTGCAGGTATTTTCGTAAAAATCCTTGAGGTGCGCAATTTGAGATGGAGAGTGATTGGCTCAGTGTCACATGGCTGAAAGGTAACAGAATAGTATTGGAACCTGGGTCTTGACACTAGGTGTCAAATACTGGAGCATGAGCTCCAGTAATCCTGTTTCCTTTGATTAAAGGAAAAAAATAATATTGGTTCATTTGGAAGTTGACGTAATTATGTATTTAATAGATTTGGATGACAGGTATTAAGTACAAGTATTTGCTCTCATTTAAATGTCTCTGGAAAGTGCATTGGAGACCATCTACACAGCCTCTGAAAAGTGTGTGTTCCCAGGCTCTGAAGTCATTCATGGCTTTTTCTTTTTACCACGAGGCTTGGTTATGAGTTCATTACTTACACTGGAAGGGAGTTCCCAATAAGGCATAATTATTAGGAAGTTACTTCTCCTTCCATTTAGTTTCTTGAAGTAGCAAAAATAAGTTTCATTTTGAAAGATCAATGCAAACCAAGTTAACCATCTGAAAATGCTGTAGAACATTACGGGAGAATTATCTTGCAGTACCACAGGGACCATTTGGTGGGCTTGTTTCGAAAACAAAGCAAAAGCAAGACAGAGCAAAACTGAACTCGGCTTCTCTAGAGATAGAATCTTTAACTTTTATCCAGTTTAACACTCATTTCCAGCTGTGATTGAACACCAAGAGCATTTGTTTTTTGTTTTTAAACATCCTGTGCCATTAAGTTTTATATGTTTTTTTGTTGTCAAGAAAGACAGGCTGTCATTTTCCTTTAAAATAAACCATCAAACAACTGGCAAAAGTACAAGGAAAGGTTCTTCAAGTAGCGTCCCACCCCGAAATGGTAAAGAAAAAGGTTCCTGGAAAGTACACAGTTTTACCTCTGACCAAGTTACTTGTTGTGTTTGTAACAGTGTAGACATTTGCTTCTGGAAAATGGAAGTGATTTGTAGAACCATTTGCTATTAACTTAAGCAGCTCTTGTATGCAGAAGACTTGTTTGACTTGAACAAATACACATTTGTTTTAACTCTAAAGTGACATAAAATCAATAAAAAAGTAGAAATAGAGATAATTTTGTAAGCTGGCTTTTTACCAAAATTGAACCCTATAATATTGGTTGACAGAACTGTTGACAGTAATTTTGAACACGTAAAAACTTGTACATACTCCAGGTTCACTGAAGTTATATGTGAATGTCTTTTCTCGGCAACTCAAAATGGCATTTGGTGTGTTAAGCCAGTTATTTAAACATGGCCTAACTATTGCATAACGTGTAATGTTAAAGTGACCATAATGTGATTTCCTAGTCTCTGAAAAGCTACCTAAAAAAATTCTATTGTTCTGCTGCGATTATGCAGATGAAAAAAAGATCCAGGCTCTTGTTCCCATATTCTATATTCTGTTTATTAGGTGATGGTAGAAAATATGAGGATTAAAAAAAAAGTCCAATGTCTATTTGTTTCTAATTTTCTTTCTGTTAATGTCACTGTAAATTTCGATGTCATATTCCCTCATGTTGCTGTCCCTAATCTGACAGTGTCAGAGGATCTATCTTCATTTTCTCACTCGTTTCATAATCTAATCCTCAGCTCTAACATGCAATTAGTGCCCTCTTCGACCCCTGCATACCAAACAGGCCGATTGCTACAGCTTTCCCTGTGCAATCCGTTTAGCGAGGCTGCCCATAATGAATATGTACATTTAGAAGACCTCAGTGCAGAGGGTCACAGGCAATCAACCTTGAATTCAATTATGCGAGTCAAGGTTAATGACTCGCTGCAGTGGTCAGAGGCATTCAGAATCCTGCAGATTAAATCAGCCTGTCAGAGCTGACAATGTAGAAAGGACAGAATTACTTGTGTGAGAAACAGGGAATGTGCAAAGATAAAATGGTGTCAGTCCTCAACGAAGATTACATGGAGTCCTCAGTGGCAAATCAGATTGTAAATCTCCTCTGGACCCGCAATATAATTAGTCTACATAAAGATGTTTCTAGATTCTAATACAGAGCCACTAATAAGACCTCCTGAACTCCACCCTCACTAGGTACCTTCATTTTTTACCTCATCATTAACAACTTCTGATTTGTGTGATCTTTTACAACACAACATTTAATTGGTAGAAAAAATTAAAAATTTTTTTGCCAGTTGTTTTATACTACATTTTCCCTTAATTTTCTTTTAAGCCCTTGTCTTGATAAGATGGACCATAACTAGTTGGGAAAAAATTAGAATTAGGTTAAAAACAGTGTTGCTCATAAAAACAGGTCTCTTATGATTTAAAATAAATGTAAAGTACATGTATATTAAAATTTTGTTATAAATTTGTTATATATGTTGTTATATTTGTTAAACAAATATAAATTTTATTAGTATTTGCTACAGAGACTAACCATTTTTATTATATGCTAAGATATGTATGTGTTCCCCAAATTCACGTGTGAGAGAGAAACATTCCTCTTTCTTTCCGTATTTTCTCCAGAGCAGAGTCCTTGATTTAGACTCATTTCTAGGTGGAGAATCTCTGATCTGTGAATAATCATTGGCAACACATTTCTTGCATATTAAGAAAGAATGTTCAACAATTGTCTATTCCTTAAAATGACAGAAATGTTCTTTAAATTAGGCTTCATTAAGAATTTTTTTTGTGATTTTCAGTATGTTAAATTCAACAGAAAAGTTATTCTTCCTTTATTTTCCTTTTCTTTCTTTTTTTCCTCCTTCTCTTTGTGTCTCCCTTTTCCCCTATATTTATTGAGCACATACTATGTGTCCTGATTGTGTTAATGCAGAATCAGGGGTAAGCTGTCTTAATCTGTAAGGAGCTCACAGTGAAGTAAAGGAAAAAGGAAGTAACTAGTTAAATGGACAATACAGTCTGGTGAGTATTGCAGTAGAGGATTTTGTAAAATACTATGCTAGGCCCCAAGGAGGAGGCCATGGATTCATGACTCTGTGGAATGTGCATGTCAGGGCATAGAGGTGGTATGTTAGGAGGTGAGGCTCAAACAGCAAGGAAGACTTCACATAGAAGGGAATATTTGAGTTGAGCTTTGAAGGAAGAATCAGAATTTTTCCAAGCAAATAATTGGGAAAAGACCTTTTTGGCCTAGAGAACAACATACGCAAACATGTAAGATGTTTTGCAATGGCAGCAAGTGAGCTGGCTGGGCACACAGCAGCGGGAGGCAAAGTGGAGAGGTCACTTGGTGCCTTGAGTTCCCCATGTTCTAGTGTCAGTAAACTGTTCAGCAAGTTTTGTCATAAGGCAAGAGTCATTATCTAAACCAAATTGTATCTCTCTTTCCCATTCATCTTTTCAGTACATCTGGGGGTTTTTAACGTTGGTATTGCTAAAGTAGGCTTATAGTGCCTGTTACTTTACGTCCTACAGTAGGTGCAAAGGAGGTCTGCTTCCCAGCAGATTTTGGTGGGGAGGAGAGTATGTGGCCCTGCTCCTCTGTCTTCACTTTGAGGACCCATGGGGGACCAGCCTTGGTCCAATCAGAACACCCAGCCATGGTCATGTGTTGAGCAGAGGGCTTTCTTGGTGTGTTTTGGCCCTCAAAGTGGATATCCATTCTTTTGTGGCTATGAACCTGGGCTTACACAATTTCCTGTGATGGCTGTTTTCTCTGCTCATCTTTTCTGCCAAGATATATCCTTTAAGTCTTGAGTTCTCATTCTCTGGGATGACCTTCCCACACCATGGGGCCAATGGTAAGCTCATCTACTTCCGGCCTCCAAGCACTTGCTGCCTAGAACATGAAATTGGCTAACAGTCAGTGCTGAGGTGCCCCGTTTCTCATTTGATTCTTGTGTCTTAATTACTGAGAGAATTATTGTTTAACTACTCATTTAAAGCTTGCCCATAGATGGCCCACATTGCTTGGTGTGATTGGGCCCTAGTTCCTCTTACTCAGTGGTTTTTAATGCTAGTGGGGAAAAGGGAGGGTTGACAATACATGAGAGAATTTTTTGTTGTCTCAGTGACTGGGATGTACCAGGGAGACTACTGTCTGATAATGTACAGAACAGTCTAGCAATGAATGGGGATTGGGCAACACTGAATTTTGATGCAGTAGCTTTATCCTTCATTAGAGACCTCACACAAGAAGTTACTTTAACTGGAAGGCTTTTCCCCCCCAGACTTCCCCTGGCTAGCAATTCTTCATCTTGCAGGTGACAACCTTATACAATGTTGATGTTTACCCCTCAAATATTATTCACTCTACAGTTCCTTTCTCACTCCATTCATAGCATGCATTGTAATAAATAACATATATTTGTAATTATTTATTTCTTATTTATTATTACCCTTACGTCCATGAGGGCAGGAACTTTTGTTGACTTTTTTTAACCATTCAGCATCAAGGACAGTCATTAACACACAGTTGGCATTCATAACTATTTGTTGAATTATTATTCTGGTCTAGATAGGGCTTTCAGATTTAGCAAATAAAAATATAAAACATTCAGTTAAATTTGAGTTTCAGATAAACAATGAACAATTTTAAAAACATAAATATTCCTCAAATATTATGTGGGACATACTTATATTAAATACCTATACTAAAAAATGATTCTTTGCTTAGGTGAAATTCAATTTTAACTTGTCATCTTGTATTTTATTTGACAGCCCGAATCTAAGTTATTAATAGCCTGAGGGCAGGTACCATATGTTATCATACCTCTTTCTGTTCTTTCCACTACCACAACTAGTGCCTTCCAAAATTAGGCAGTCAAACATGTGCTGGTGTTATTTGACTGAAATATATCCCATTTGAGTATAACTTAGGATTGACTCTCTCTATTAATAGATTTCCTAAGTGAAATCCTAGCGTAATAAGTTTCTTTAGAGTAAAACAAGAGTGAAAAATGTCTCTTCCCTGGGTCTTTTTTTTTTTTTTTTTTTGTCTAGCTATGGTTATTGGAGTTACTCCTATAAATTTTTTTCCCCGTTTCTTTTGTTAAGGCCTTTAATTCAAAGCATTAGTTGTGTTATGAGACATTTTAGCTGCCAATCTAAAAGCAAGCTCCATTAGTCACCTTCATTTTAAGTGAGCTTGGTATTATTCATAGGACACTTTGTTCCAGAAGATTATTCTGAGTCATGTTGAAAAATGTCCTCTAAACAGGATTCAGTGATGGCTTGTGGCCAAGGAGCTGTCAGTGGTTTTATAGGGACAGGGGTTCCTCTCATTCAATTCCATCCGAATTCCAAGCAAGAAAAATGGTCTGGGGCTAGTTGTGTGAGCCACATAGCCCAGAAATGACTGAAGTAATGAGAGGGCTATAGCTGGGTTACCAGTCCCAAATTTGGCCAAGTCCACCATTCTTGGTTCCCATGTGGTGCCGTGCTGCAGAGTGCTACACTCTGAGTCCTCCCTTCCCTCCTTTTGTACGTGGATTTGTCGGAGGAAGCATGAGTGTCTGGAAGAAGCCCCTCCAGGCTTCAGGCTTGGAATCCTGTGGGTCTTTTGGCAGGAAAAGTGGTAGATGAAGTGTGTGAATGCATTTGTCATTTGTCAGCAATTCTCCCAACAGTAAATATAGATGAAAGAGCAAACATACACTAGTTAGAAGAATGAATGAATGAAACCAAGGAAAGAAGAATGAAATTTAGATAGCTGAGGAGATATGAGTTAAATAGGAGATTCTGTTGAGTGGTCTAATACATGTCAATAAAAGGAATTAGAGTTATATAAAGTTGTATAATGCCAGAAATTGTTGTGATTGTCTTTGTTGTCATCAACATCATTTTCATTTAAAATTATTCCAAAGCCTCAAAATTATTAAAAAAAAAAACCAATAGGATCTAAAATTTAATCTGACTTTGCCCAGACCTTCCAAACAAAAGAATACTTATCTCTTCCTAAGTTAGATTGTTACTGTTATGATTTAGATTACATAGTTAAGAACAGTTAACATTGCAGAAGATTTTTATAACCTTTATTCTGTATGAATAGTATTTCCAGGTTTGTGCCTATGCAGTAAACCCAGAATTGTTTTGGGAGAGCAGAGTGTAGTTGCTCCCAAGTCATCTTCTGGTTGCACATGCTCCACTTCTGTGTCCTTGCCATATCTTTGTGTTTTCCTTCTTTTTCTATATCTTTAATATTATTCACCAAAAATAATTTTTTCTCTCCATATTCTTTGCCTGATCCTCCCAGGATTTCAATTTTTCAAGAAAGCCATCTGATTCTATTAAGAAGCAGACAATGAAACAAATGCTTCCAAGCCCAGACTAGCCTGGGAGGTCTGGCCAACACAGATAGCATGCGACACACGGGAGACCCTCGTGATAAATGGGTCACACACCCAATTCAATTTTAGATTATTTATGCTAAGTCAGGCCAGTCTTGAGTTTACTATAATGTCCTATTATTACTCCCCAGCTCCCTTCCTGATCAGTGGAGGTGATAAAGTAGGCTAGTTGAGTCTTTCTCAAACTCTGTGGTGTTCTTTCCACTGTTGCTGTGTGAATACTCTGTGCCCTTTATGGAATTATGGAAGCTTCTTTTAATGACAGTTAACACTAGTTTTCTGTTCATACTGGTAATGTAAAAATCACCTTTATAAGTAAATTAAGAAATTGATTTTTAAAAATTAAATTACTAATAGTACAAAAGGTAAGTGGGTACAGCTAAAGTAGTAAGGTTGTCCAATAATGACCTAAGTTTGAGAAATCCTGGGTGAAGTTTCACTAATTGGCTCATTCAGAGGACACTGCACTGTTTTAGCCACATAGCACCAGCTGATCAGCCTCAAGTTGTATGAGCAGAGCTACCTTTGCAAGAATAAAGGAAGCAATGGAAGTTTCAGGATCCATTACTATATGAATTATGGATTAAATCAGTAAGGGTTCTGAGCTATAGATTGACATGATGCATCCTGTCAAAGGACCACTTATAAACTTGGAAGTTCATTTATGATGTAACATTTCAAAAGCCCATTTATTAAAATCTCTATGCCCTGGATTGATGATACTGTCTTTTCTCAAAATATATTTTAGTCTTAAGTGAAGGGAAGAGAAAAGAAAAGACAGCTTTCTTTCTAAAGTGACAGGAGACTATTGCAATAGTCCAGGTGAGTGATGTTGAAGGCCTGAACTGAGCCTTGGCTATGGGGATGGTTTGCAGAAACATTAACAGGCAGAATCAATAGGGCTTAGTCACCAGCTGGGTCGTCTCCCAGTTTAAAGGTCTTTGAAAATGGGTCTCAACCTTGTTCATCCTTATAGCTGCCCCCAGGGCCTGTGAGTGTGCTTTGTACACATTTGGCCTTTTCAGAAATAAAAGTTTTAAAAGGAAATAAATGTAAACCAGTTTTCTAAGGGGCTTCCTCAGTGCATGTTGATAGATAATAAAAATATACTTTATAAATTAAAAAAAACATAATGTGAAAAATGCATATTGAATGTACAGTGATATTAAAGATGACAAATTGGGTTGTAGATGCAGTGAAGTAAAAGTCACAAAATACAAAATGGCGCCGATGTTGTTAATTAAATGCTACAACAGACTGCAAAGCAGGATCTGTGTTGGGTTGATTCTTCTGGTAAATAGAAAAGATATAAAGATTCATTCATTCATCCATATAGTCTATAAATATTTATTGAGCACATTGATTATGGTTTTATGGATCAGCAACCCCAAGCATGAGGTGGCCAGAACAGGTCACCAACACTGTATTTCAGAAGTAAATGCTCTGCCCAGGAACTGCTAGCTAAGTGGGACGTTATTTACTGGTGCCGACAAATTAAAAACATAAATAATATTCCAGTGTCTAAATCTTTTCAATAAACACAATTTATATGAGTTTTGTATATGTAAAGCACAATCTCCCAGTGGAAAAACACTTTATTGATAATTCATGTTTTACCAAGTGAGGGGCAATTGCTAAAGTAAAAACCGTTCCCTGATTCTGGTTGTATTAATAGCTTCCCCCTGGCCCCCACCACCAGCCAACTCAAATATATTCAGAGATTAATTTGTGGATAATAAAAGTGTCTATTTGGTCAACTTTGATTCATTCATTTCTAAATGGGTGGCTTGAGCATGGCATTCATGTGTTTGACTCCCAGTTTGATTCCAGGTCAACTTTAAGAAATGGCACCCAGCAGAGGGGCTGCCTCTGGTCTTACTCATATGCTCTCTTGGGTGTGGCCAACCTCAGGCAAATGGATGAAGCTTGGGTAACTTGTATTTGATGGCCCTAGACTAGGTTACAGGGAGGAGTTGCCTCCCCTCAAGCCCACTTCTTTCATGCCTACTCATCCCAACTTTAAAATCCATTCTCTACTCAGCAGCCAGAAAGATAATAACCCCCTCCCCCACAAAACCTTAACTGAATCATGTCACCATTCTTTTGAAACATCATGATCTGTGCAGAGCAGATCCTGACTCTGCCTCGACTGACCCTTCTTAACCTATGTCCTCTCTTTAAAAAAAATCGAAGTAACATTGGTTTATAAGATTATATAAGTTTCATGTGTACAACATTGTATTTCTACTTCTATATACCCTATAGTGTGCTTACCACCAAAAATTCAGTTTCCACCTGTCACCATACAGTTGACCCCAATTACCCATTTCACCCTTCTCCCCAACCCCTCCCCTCTGGTAACCACTGCTGTGTCTTGGCATCTATGTGTTTGTTTTGTTTGTTCACTTATTTATTTATATTCCACATATGGTGAAATCATATCGTATTTGTCTGTCTCCATCTGACTTATTTCACTTAGCATAACACCCTCAAGATCCATCCATGTTGTCGTAAATGGCAAGATTTCATCTTTTTTTTTCCTTAGCCTGTCTCCATTTGATTATCGTATCTCAGCCACATTGATCCTTATTCCATTCCTCATACTCCCAAAGTTCTTTCTTCCTTATCCTTCTCATAAGCTGTTCTTGCAGAGAATGCGCTTCTCCCAGCTTGAAGTCTGGTTGACTCCCACTGACCTTTTAGGCCTTGGTTAGGGAGGCCTTCCCTGATCACTAGTCTGAAGTAGACGACCTCACTTTATCCACTGCAAGTATCACTCATAAAATTCTATACTTTTTCTTCATAGCACATCATAATTTGTTATCATGTCTTTATTTACATACTTGTTTACTATTTGTCTCTAGTCTAAAGTCCATGAGAATAACATGCCTCTCTTGTTGACCATTGAATAATTAGCACAGAGCTTCTAACAGGCACACAGCAGGTAATCAATAAATAGTTATTGAAAATGTTGACTGTAAACATTTGTTCATTCAAATTCAATAAGTCAATTTTTGTTGAGGCATAAACTTCAGGTAAGACTTAAAACAGAGTTGTGCCTCTGTGGACAAAGGAATTTTTAGAGTTCAGGGTATAGTTTGTGGTCATAGAAGGTATTTTATCTATACTCTTGAAATTGTGCCATGTGGAAAGGCTGACAGGGTCTAGGCATTGTGTAGTCTTTGGCTCTGATATTTTCCTTTGTGACTTTAATACTGCCTGGGGGACAGCCTGAGCTGCTTGGACTTAGTATCTCCTATCAGAGGCACTATGGCCTTGTTTGCCTCAAGTCCTTGAATACGTGCTGTCTCCATGTGCCATATATTTTCAGCTGTAACACTGGCTAATAGAGGATATCAACAAATGGGGCAAGATTAGTGTCAGTTTAATGAAATTTAATAAATCAAGCAGATTGATTTTAGTTTAAACATTGGCCGGAACAGGAGAAAAATCTTTGTAATTTCTATAAGGTCTAGCCTAGCTCCCTTCTTTGAGGGGCTTCAGGGATATTTTGGGGTTCCTTTTGTTCTAATTTCCTTGATTTCTACTTGGCCTTAAGCTTTGGAGCTCTCCATATTATTATCAGAGTTCGAGGCAGGAAGAAGAGCAGAACAGTAGAACAGAAGAAGAACCTAGGAGAGGAAATGCCAAGAGACAGATTCCCACAAATGGTGCTGTTATTCCCATTTTTAAGAGAATTGAATGCAGGAACAGATTTTAACTTTTTCAAATATTCCGCTGAATGCTTTATCTCCTACTATGAGGGCCCCAAACTACCCTTGACCTTAACTCATGCTGTTTTCCTCTTCTGCTTGGCAGAACTGGGGATGAGCACAGGGAGGCCTGAGATCTCATTACAAGTTGAGACTATGCCATAGTATAAATTGTGGCATTGCCCACCTGTATTGCTATACTTCCAAAATGGGCCATGTGTTTGGATTTTGGATTTGGATGAATATTCCTTCTCTGTTATGAACTGAATGTTTGTGCCCCCTAAAATTCTTATGTTGAAGTCCTAACCCTCGATGTAGTGGTATTAGGAAGTGGTACCTTTAGGAGGTAGTTAGGTTTAGATGAGGCCACAAGGATGGGGCCCTCTTAAATGAGATTAGTGCCTTTATAAGAGTCATGAAAGGTGGGGAGGGAATACTTCAAGTGGTAGAGCACATGTTTAGCATGGCTTCAGTCCCCAGTACCTCCATAAAAAATTAAATCAATAAATAAACCTAATTACCTCCAACCACCTCCCCCCACCAGAAAAAAAAAAAGTCATGAAAGAGCTTTCTCTCTCTCTCTCCACCATGTGAAGACACAAGTTGTCAGTCTGTAGCCTGGAAGAGAGCTCTCACCAGAATCTGATCATTCTGGCACCCTGATCTTGGACTTCCAGCCTCCAAAAGTATAAGAAATAAATTTCTTATATTGTTTAAGAGCCACCAGTCTATGGTACTTTGTTATAGCAACCCAAATGAAGACATTATCTTTGTCTCTCTCTTACCCTCTCCTGAGGCTAATACTCTGGCTGGTGAACTTGTATTCATATCTCAGACCTGGTTAAGAAGGCACCTCCTCTGTGAGCCTTCTTGACTCTCAGTCACTCCTCACTTTCCTCTTGTGCTCCTTGTCACCAAAATATCAAACATTGGTTTACTCGTCTGTCTCCCACACTGAACTGTGAACTCTGTGGGTGAAGAAAGTACAGTGTGTTACTTGTATCTGTGCCATCAGCACCTAGCACTACACTGGGCACATTTTGGGTACTCATTGAATGAATGAAGCCTAGAAAATTACAAGCTTCTTGAAGCAATAATTTGCCTGGAACTTTCTTGTTTGATTCTATAGCACATACTCTTCGTTCCCTACCCACAAGCCCTTGGATCTCTTTGATCATTTCTCTGTACCTCTCCCCAAACTTCATCCAGTGATCTGAACCTGTGACTTTTTTGAAAGTTTGCTCTTGGGCTACTGGAGTCGGTAAGCTAAAAGTATCTGTGAATAGCTCAGCCCCAGGGACTCACTTATAGGATAGCAAGTGGGTCCGTATGCAAATGGCCACACAACTTTCTTTAGGTTCTGTGAGTTTAGAGGTCCCCAGAGGAGGAACACTACCTCCCATGTAAAATAAAGCTGTGGCTGACACCTTGTCATTTAGGGCTCTTTGTGATAGTAGAAAAGAAAGGAGCTACCGTATTGGCAGAGGTGATCCTGAGCATCATGAAGAGTTAGGGTTGCTGCTACAAAATGGTGAGAAGATCTAGGAGATGCACTGGTGCTCCCATAGTTATTTTTACCTGTGAATGGACAGTTACAGCAATGGAGGTCTGATTTGGGCTCAGATCGTAAGAGTCGTAACTAGGCTCACATCCCTCAAAGATGGCGGTCTGGTTCATTCCCCCAGGCAAGCTGCCTAGACCAGCAGCAGTGCTAGCTAATGATAAAGGAAATCTAGAATGGATGGTAAAGGAATGAGGTAATGAATACCAGTTATGAATATGAGATCAAGCAGCAGTGAGCTTTTACTCAACCCACTAGCTCTCCTCTTACAAGTTTTTTCCCCTAGAAAATTTGACCAACCCATCATTTTGAAGAAACTATTATTATGGTATGAAGTGAACATAATGTGAGATATGAGAGAATCTAAGCAATTAGATCACCTCAGCCCCGTTTACCATTTCTGTGTTCTACCCTTGCTTTAGTTTGCTTTTGCCTCCTGTAGTCTTCATCGTTTTCTCTTCCTTAGGAATCTGCCTGTGGGGTACTGGAGCTACTTTTCTTGTAAACACAGAGAGCTATAAGTGCCTGAGAGTTTACATCCCCCTGTAGTGGAATTAGCCAGTGACTGAAAGGGATAGCTGTTTGGAAGTCCAGATACCTCTCCTCAGATCAGGACAATGCTGAGGCATAATCTACACTCCAGAGTTTTCTTCAGGATCAGCTCTGAAGCTATCATAGAACTTTACTTGAAATTCCCCCTTCATTGTTGCTTCCCTCTTACTCCTTTACTGGATTGTTCAGAGATAATTTTTTTTAAATTTTGTTTTTTGTTGTAGTTGCTTTGCATGTTAGTTTCAGGTGCACAGCAAAGCGATTCAGTTATACATATACATACATATATATATTTATATATTTCAGATTCTTTCCATTATATGCTATTATAAGAAACTGAATATGGTTCCATGTGTTAAACAGTAGGTCCTTGTTTATTTTATACATAGTAATATGTATCTGTTAATGGCATAATTTCTTTAATAAATCATTCACCTGTGAATCTTCATCTCAAAGTGTGCTTTTGGAGAGCCCACCATAGGACAGATTCTCCTCTCTTTGTCCAGATTTTCAGAGACATAATGATTGGGTCACAGTTGTCCTTTTAATTGACCACAGCTGAGAGACTGGATGTAGAACCACCTAGGAGGCAACTCTTTGTTAAGAGATAATTCTCTTTTCATTTCTCTTGCATGTCTACATATCTTGCAAGAGAGACATTGATTGCCCTTCTTTCTAGACTTTCTTTTCAAGATACTTGTATAGTGAGCAAGGTAGTATCTCCTTTCAGAGCAGAGGGCCAGCAAGGTTACTTCTCATTATAGAAGATTCATGTTCCCTAAGGTCAGGATTCCCTTCCCATAGTGAAGCCCAGTGCATGTGCAGGCATGCATAGGGGTCCATCCACAGGGGTCCATCCACATTGCCCTGGGGAACTTGGGAGCAAAGGGGAATTGATGCAAACATGCTGATGCTAATGCTGTTTGTTGTGCTCTGAGTGTAAAGTCCTTTGTCTCTGACCCAGGAGTCTTGTATCTTCTGCCAGAGTCCATGAAACTGGCAGGTGAACCTCTTAGCTTGAAAATAGGGTAAAATCTTAAGACTTGTCACGTGAGTATCATCATATTCTTGATACTCTTCTGCTTAGGAAATGCTAGTGGGTCTTTTCCTTTGCTGGCCATCTTGTTCTACTCATTTATTTGCCAAATCTGGCAGAGCAGACTTTTCTGACTGACCCATTGGATGTGGCCTCTTCTCCCTCAGATCTCCAATCTTGGTATCTGTTGATTGGTCACATGCCACCTTGATCTTCACTCTCAAAAAAAAATACAAACCTATACAATTTAAAACCATACAACTACAAAGCACTGCCCCAGGGATGCTCTGCCTCAAATAGCCAGGCTTTCCTAATTGACTATGACCCTGAAGCCCCAGCTCCCCTGCTGCCTGAGCCTCTCTTCAGCCCATCCTAGCCTTGGGCTTGAGGACCTACCCAGACTCTTTCTTCCCATACTTCTGTATTTTTGATCCTATATATGAAAGCTGAAGTTTTCAAATAGAATTTGAGTTGTTCATTTACATGTTAAAGTGAGCCCAAAAGACTTCATAAATTGGCATGTTATTATTTTAAGTGACAGAGAAAATAACACCAAGAAATTAAACCCAAAGTTTCTTGACGGCTCATTTGTGAAATCAGAAAATCCTATGTTTTTAAAGTTTCAATTTGTATTTTACTTACTGTCAAAGTATTGATTTTGTTTTTATTACTGCCCAAAGAGCCCATTATCTCTTTCATCACATGAGACTGCCCAAAATAACATGTCTCACTTAGAGAGGGATGACTCAAAAAAACATGCTTTGAAGAGTTGTGGTTGTATTATGGATTCTCTCAGGCTTTGATTGGTTGAAAGGAACTTGGAAAATCTATATTACTGAGACTTAAAATCTGGTGAGAATTTTATTTTAGGGTTTAGTACTTACATAGTTTTAAGCAAGATATCCAATTCCATGGGAAAATTGTGGGTTAAGAATGAGCTCCATTTCTTACTTACTGATCTTGGGCACTTAAATTCTCTAGGCTTTTGTTTATTTGACTATAAAGTAGAAATAATAACAGTAGCCCCAAAGGGCTGGTAAGAGAATCAAGTGAGAAGATGCCTTTGTATGTACTGTAAAGCATTGTGCAAAGTTGAGCTTGCTGCCTGACACAGAACAGGAATTTAATAAATGTTTGTAGAATGAGGGACAAGATGTTATTTAGCAATGTCAAATTTACTTTGATTCATTAAAGGAGATGATTTAGGATCCTGATTAAAGATGAAGTGATTTCATAAAATATAATTCATAAAAATTATTTTCCTGGATCCAGACTTTGTTTAGGATTTTATGACACCAAGGGTTGTTTAGTAGGAACTCAGTTGCCCTCCATGACATTAGCTATGAAAGTTTAGGGATTTACCCTCCAATCTATGATCAAATAATGCTCATAA
The DNA here is from genome assembly GCF_009834535.1 of Camelus ferus. Classification (NCBI taxonomy): domain Eukaryota; kingdom Metazoa; phylum Chordata; class Mammalia; order Artiodactyla; family Camelidae; genus Camelus; species Camelus ferus. Next base: position 90,984,421 of record NC_045696.1, read on the forward strand.
TGCTTTCATGTGATACTTTCTGCAGGTGTGGCAAGTTCTATGATGCTTTCTACAGGAATATAAAGCAGCCCTTTTATTTGCCATGAAACTTTTGACTTCAGTTATCTCTAAGAATTTATCAAGGAGTAACAACCAGAAGAAGGATTTGGGCAGCTATTGCTGTTCTATAGTAGGATGAGTTGAAATACGATAACAAAGTTTCACGTTTGGAATTTAAGCCACATATGACATCTACAATTGATCTTCCATTGCTTCAGATGTGGCCCTGGGGTTCCACAACTGTTGGGCCTTAGTGGGAGCTGCATCTTATTGTCTCTCATTTTCTGTCTTTAAGAGTATCTGATTCTAAGTGCTTACAATGTGAATAATTAGGCTATTGGACATTAGAATACAATAAATGTCGTTGGGCTGAATTAACGATCTAAACAAGACACTGATCAATCAGTGCTGACTTTCAATTGGTTCAGGGAGTTTATCTTTTAACAATGCTTCACATTACTAGAGTAATTGTCTAAGATCTGATTTTGTCATTCCACTTTGACAAAAGAACTTCTCTTAGGCTTATTTTTTTTTATTCATTCAATTGTACATTTCTTGAAAATCTAGTGAGTGCAAATGAACATATACAAATTTGCATTTACAGTGTACATGATCAAAAATGGGGGAATTTATTGGGAAACGTAGATATTTTTGTAAGATGCCATATGCTTTTTTCCTATCTGGAAATTTAACCATTTTACTTGAGTATGTTGGAATGAGAAAGAAAGAGAAGATAGAACACATTCAGCAGAATTCCAATAAATTATTTCCCTCCTCTTTCAATCTAGTTTTCCTTTCTGATACATTTATTCCATCTTCATTGATGGGAGAAAGAAAAAGAGAACTATGAACAACCAGCCTCTGTCTTATCACACTCTCAGTGGACGCTAATCATTAAGATTCTCACCCTTATTTGCTAAGATCACTGAGGGTTACCCATATCCAGTGGTTGAGCCAATAGAAGGTGAAATCTCCCAGCACGGGTTTTTTTCAGGGGTTTCTTATTGCTTGATTGTTTTCAAACCAGGCTTTTTTACATTAGTGGGAGAGAAAGAACCAACAAGGTGGTAATTTGCCACTGACTGAAAGATGGATTTATGTCTATAGGATGATTCTTTTTTTCAAGGTTTCAGATTCACATGGTTTCTTCTGGCTCAGGAGCAGAAGGTCCAATCACCGGCACCAGAGCCTCACTGTTCCAGGTGAACAAAAAGCTCCTGGGCCAGTAACGCTGGGCAATAGAGAGGGAAGGACAGAAGTTGTGAGGAATGATGAGAGAGATGATGGTGTATTCATAAGTTCCTATAGTTGCTCTGGGGATAGAAGCCTGTGTAAGAGCCTGTTGAATACTGGTTTGGGCTGACTACGCAAACTCTGAAGACAGCAGAGGTCCACAGGCCATGAGCCGTGTCCCTCATTTCTTCAGAATGCATGTACCAATACCATATGGAATCGGTATTTCTAAGCATCCTCTCTACCACAAAGGTTATCTGTCATGTATTTTTGCTGTTATCTTGAAAAATTGTATCACAGTTTTAATTTACATCTACTTGTTCTTTTGATTCTGGGCTTTATGAAAAGTGTAACAGGAATAGTATTTTTTGAAATATTTTAATGTTCTTTTCCTTTTTGTACTTCCTTTTACGTGATCTTCTGCTATCCAGCCAGAGGCATCCAATGCTTTGGGGAAGCTTAGGACTGTTACAACAGAATGAAAAGAGAAAGAAAGATCCGATGTTCAGCTTTTGAATTCCAAAATAGAACTTCTGATCTGCATTAAGATAATTGTCTCAAAAGATGGGCTTTTTTCAAAATAAACTTTTAGAAAAATTATTTAAGTATAGTCAGTTTACAATGTTGTGTCAGTTTCTGGTGTACAGCATAGTGTTTTAGTCATACCTATGCATACATATATTCATTTTCATATTCTTTTTCATTATAGGTTGCTACAAGATATTGACGATAGTTCCCTGTGCTATATAGTATAAACTTGTTTATCTATTTTACATATAGTAATTAGTATATGCAAATCTCAGGCCCCCAATTTATCCCTTTCCAGCCCCTCCCCCTCATTGTAACCATAAGTTTCTTTTCTATGTCTGTGAGTCTGTTTCTGTTTTGTACGTAAGTTCATTTGTCTTTTTTTAGATTCCACATGTAAGTGATATCATATGGTATTGTTCTTTGTCTTTCTGACTTACTTCACTTAGAATGACAATTTCTAGGTCCATCCATGTTGCTGCAAATGACATTATTTTATTATTATTTTTTGGCTGAGTAGTATTCCATTGTGTGTGTGTGTGTGTGTGTGTGTGTGTGTGTGTGTGTGTATCTATCTATCTATCTATCTATCTATCTATCTATCTCACAACTGCTTTATCCAGTCACCTGTCAGTGGACATTTAGGTTGTTTCCATGTCTTGGCTACTGTAAATAGTGCTGTTACAAACACTGGGGTGCATGTATCTTTTCAAGTTTGAGTTCTCTCCAGATATATGCCCAGGAGTGGGTATGCTGGATCATATGGTAAGTCTATTTTTAGTTTTTTTTTTAAGGAATCTCCCTACTGTTTTCCATAATGACTGCACCAATTTACATTCCCACCAACAGTGTAGAAGGGTTCCCTTTTATCCACACCCTCTCCAGCGTTTATTGTTTGTGAACTTTTTAGTGATGGTCATTCTGACTGGTGTGAGGTGATATTTTATTGTAGTTTTGATTTACATTTCTCTGATGATGAGCGATATTGAGCATTTTTTCATGTGCCTATTGGCCATTTGTATGTTTTCATTGGAGAATTGCTTGTTTAGGTCTTCTGCCCATTTTTGGGTTGGGTTGTTTGTTTGTTTGTTTGTTTTTTGTTATTAAGCATATGAGCTGTCTATATATTCTGGAAATTCAGCCCTTGTCAATTGCATCTTTTGTAAATATTTTCTCCCATTCTGTAGGTTTTGTTTATAGTTTCCTTTGCTATGCAAAATCTTGTAAGTTTAATTAGGTCCCATTTGTTTGTTTGTTTGTTTTTATTCTTATTCCTATTGCCTGGGTAGACTAGGAGAACATTGCTAAGATTTACGTTTGAAAATGTTTTGCCTATGTTTTCTTCTAGGAGGTTCATAGTGTCTTGTCTTATATTTAAGTCTTTAAGCAATTTTGAGTTCATTTTTGTGTGTGGTGTGAGGGAGTGTTATAACTTCATTGGTTTACGGTTGGCTGTCCAGTTTTCCCAACACCACTTGCTGAAGAGACTCTTTTCTCCATCGTATATTCTTGCCTCCTTTATCAAAGATTAATTGACTGTAGATGTGTGGGTTTATTTCTGGGCTCTCTATTCTGTTGCATTGATCCATATGTCTGTTTTTGAGCCAATACTGTGCTGGTTTGATTACTGTAGCTCTGTAGTATTGTCTGAAGTCTGGGAGGGTTATTCCTCCAGCTTTATTATTTTTCTTCAGTATTGCTTTGGAATTCTGGGTCTTTTGTGATTCCATATACATTTTGGGATTTTTTTGTTCTAGTTCTGTGAAAAATATCCTGGGTAATTTGATAGGGATCTCATTAAATCTGTAGATTGCTTTGGGTAGTGTGACCATTTTAGCAATATTAATTCTTCCAATCCAAGAGCATGGGATATATTTAATTTAAGTTTGAAGTTATTTGTATAAAGTTGTTCATAATCTTATTATTATCTTTTTAATGTTTGTAGGTTCTATAGTGATGTCCATTTTTTATTTCTGATACTGCCAATTTATTCTTTTTCATTCTAAACATCAACCTTTGGTAGTTTAGTAGTTTAGTAATCAATTTTATTAATCTTTACAAGGATTTTGACTTTCAATTTAATTGATTTTCTCTATTATTTTGTTATTTCATTAATTTATGCTCTTATATTTATTTCCTTCTGTTTACTTTCTTTGTATTTAATTTCCCCACTTAAAAAAAAGTCTTGAGATAAATCCTAAAATCATCCATTTCATCCTTTCCTCTTTTCTAAAATATGCATTAAGATTATAAAGTTTTCTCTCAGTTTCACGTAGCTATATTATGCAAGTTATGTTTTAAACTTATTTTTATTATAATTCAGTTCCAAATAATTTTTTATTTCTATTGTGATTTCTTCTTTAACTGATAGGTTATTTAGGAGCATATAGGTAAATTTTCAAATAGTTTTGAATTTTCTAATTATCATTTTGTTACTGATTTTTGTTTTAATTCTAGTAACTGACTAAACTACTTCAAATGATTTCAGTACTTTGTTATTTGTTGATACTTTATTTGCCTCAGTGATTAGATAACCTTGGTAAATGTATATGTACATTTGAAAAGAATGTGTATGGAATACAGTGATATATGTGTATACATACAATCAATTAGGTCAAATTGGTCAATCATTTAGTTCAAATTTTCTCTGTCTCTCCTGATATTTTTTTTTGTCTATTCTATCAATTTGTTACCTTAGTTACCACAACAGATAATCTCAAAATCTCCTATGGTTATGGATTTGTTCATTTATCCTTTTAGTTTTGTCTGTTTTTGTTTTATATGGTTTGAGGCTATATTTTTATGTGCACACAAATTTAGAAATGTTGTATTTTCCTGATTAACCCTTTATTATCAGGAAATGTCCCCTCTTAACCACTAAAACTGCTAATTTATATGTATTCCCTTTCTATTTGCTCAAATTAGACTTCTTGCCCTAAGTCTGTAAAAAACTGTAAATTTTCTTTTTGTTAATGTTTGTGTGGCGTGTGTTCCCATTCTTTTACTTTTTGCCTTACTGGTTGTCTTTTTTAGGCAGCATGTATTTAGTTTTTTTGCTCCACAGTCTGGTAAGCTTTTTTATTAAAAAAATGCATTATGTAGTCTATTTGTGAGTTTTATACTTACTTCTGTGTTTGTGTTTGAACCTGCTGTCCTATAATTTTGTTTTTTGCTTGTCCCTCCTTTATTTCTTTTTTTCTCCCTCTCATTTTCTTTTGTATTAATTATTTTTCAATCATTCCCTTTTATTCTTTTATTAGTCCTTTTTAGTCCTCTTATTAGAGATTATAATATGCATCCTTGATTCATTAGTGTCTACTGCAAATTAGAATTAAAAAATAACTCATATATTTTATTAAAATTTTATCATTTTTCTATTACATTTAAGCCTCTGTCATCCAGAACTTACTTTTCTGTAAAGATACATGGTAAGATATAATTTATTTCCCAATGTTGAGCCACATGTTTAACTACTATTGAATATTGTAAATTTACTGAATAACCTTTTCATCATCCTACATTAAATTAGAATTTTTAGATAATTTCCTGGACAATGCAAGGATCTTAGAAAACTTGAATTCCATATATATATATATATATATATATATATATATATATATATATATATACCTTACTTTTTCTATGTTATTATTATTTATCATCTATTTTAACTCTCTCTATATTTAAAACCTATCCGACATTATTTTTTTTGTGCTATGTAATCATTCTTATTTTTCTGTAAATGTTTGTTTTCCTGTTCATCATTCCTCCTTGTACTCTGTGTTTCTATCTAGATCATTTGTATAGACACTTAAATCTGTGGCTTGATGTTTTCCTTAGTTTTGAGAAATTCTCAACCATTTATCTTTTCAAATACTGCTTCTGTCACATTCTCTCTCTTTATCCCTCTGGAGCTCCAGTTACCCATATTTTTTCCATCATGTCTTATATGCCCTCTTATACTCTTTTCTCTATTTTTCTTCTGTTTGTCTCAATGTATTTTACTCTGGACACTTTCTGCTGACTCATCTTTCTGTTCACATCTTCTGATACATCTAATCCATGTCTAATCTTTGTCTTACTTATCATGCCCATCTTTTGCATTCTTAGTATCAGTGCATTTTTCAGTTTTAGAATTTCTATTTCTCTTTTAAGGATTCTCACTCTCTAGTAATTCTATTTATTTGGTTGTCTCTATGTCTAGAGAACATGTTAATCTACAGATATTTAAAATCTGTAATAACTCTATAGTAACCCAAATATCTGAATCACCTGTGGGCTTGTTTAATTGTCTTTTTTTTTTTTAATTTTGAGTTGTTGGTGTTGTTTTATATACTGATATACCTGGTAATTCTTGATAAGGTATTAGATATTATATATGAAAAATTGTAGAGGCTTTGAGTGATAGTATTTTCCCAGGAAAATTTAATTTTTGTTCAGTGGGCAGTTTGATCTAGTCTTGGATTGAGTTGAGTTGAAAGTGAGTTTGTGTTTGTAAGGACTTCTCTGATTTCTAGTTTGCACTCACTACTAGGACTTGGTCTTCAGGGGTCTCAAGGAAAATCCTGGAATATCTTCTAAGTCCTCTTCTCCTTGTCAGGTCTGACTTAGATTTTAGCTGCTTAGCTGCTGCTTTCTGCTACGCATCTTGGCCTCTGCCCTTATAGAGCTTAGACACTGGAAAATACCTCAAAAACAAAAGTGGTGCAGAATGTTAGATTCACTTATCTAAGGGTCACTTTGTTCCTGGATTCTAGCCCCTCAAGTCCTGGCTCCCTTAGTAACCCTGACCTTCAGTTTTTGTCTTTCTGGCCTCATGAAAATGCTAAGAATCCTTTATTGGTTGTCCTATTGGCAGCTAGAGTGGGGTCAACACCTTGACTTAAAGTCTTAGATTTGAGATGTCTCAAGGCTGGACTTTGCACTTCGTAAGGCCCTCTAGGTACTCATACTCCCATTGTTAGTCCTTCAGGGCTCCAAACTGAAGGGCTTGTGTCTTTGCCAAGGCCCCTCAACTTCCTTGGGCTTTAATTTCAATCTTTATTTCCTTAACATTAAAGGCTGTGGATAGCTCTGTTTAGCTTTTCAGTCTCTTAGCTGCTCTTTCTACCTGGATTCTCCACCTCTCTGCCTGCACAGTTGGCAAATAGGTGAATACTTGGAGAAAAAAGGCAGCTCAGACCATTAGCTTCATATCCCTGAACTCCCATCTCTCCTAGGTCTTGATCCTTCAAGTCCTGGCTGCTTTGGTAAGCCTGGACTCCAGCTACCTGTATCACAGTCCTGTGAGAGTGTGGAAAGCTCCAAGTGCCACTTTCTTTACAGCTTCTGGCCTAAACCCCTTACAAACTAATAAATGCCTTATGAGGAGAAGAGATAGACAAAGTCGAACTTACCTCAATGCTTTTATCTTTTCTCTAAGATCTTTGCTCCTCAAGTCTGGGATGCATTGATTGCGCTCTGATGGTTTCAAACAGCTGCTTAAAAAATACTTTTTGTATAGTATTTAAAATTGTTTTTGGTGTGAGGGTTGGATTGATGCAAGTTACTCTGTCTCAGCTGGAAACCGAAGTCCAAAAATCTAGGTTTTCTTGCCAAAGAGAGAGGCTTTTTAAATTTTATAAAGCTTGTCTTTACATATCAACAGCTAGATTGGATCAATTGATGTATAATAGAGTTTTACTATAACCCATAATGCAGAGAGGACAGAATATGATGAAAGACATTGTTCTCTCCAGATAGGAGGAAGATGTAGAAAGAAAGCTCAGGAGCTTTTTTTTACATTTATGATAAAAATGTAATCGGGATTCCTCAGGGATTCTGTTCTCACCAACTTGAACTTTGGCTTAAGAATTCATGGAAATGAAAATAGATGAATCTTAGAATGTTGAATGAAAAAAAAAAGCCACAAAGCATACATGACAAGACAAGCAAAATGAAAAACTATATATTTTCAGGCACATCTACCCACATCCTAAATTCATATAGATAAGGAAAGGAATGATGAACAGGAAATTCTGGAAAGTGGGTGGAGGAGACTGGGAAGGGACAGTTGGGGAACTTTGGCTGTATTGATTATATTCCATTTCTTTACTTGGGTGGTAGATTTATGAGTGTCCATATCGTGTTAACTTAACCTATCTATTATGTGGGTTATTTTGCATGGATTAAATGTGTCAAAATAAAAAATGCAAAAGGAAAAAAGAAAAAAAAAAAGAGTACTAGGCAAGAGCAGCTGAGCATTAGTAGTGACAGTCAGCAGTCACCCCTAGCAGATTTCAGTGAATTCCAGTGGACAGCCCAAAACCCACGCAAATCTGAGGCTTGCTCTCACTGCCATGGGGGCTCCAGAAGCCCCTCATAGACTCTGATGTCATCTTGAAGAGGAGCAAAGGAGGAGGAGGAAATTTTTCAAATTGAGCATTTACGCAAAGGAGACTGAGGTAACCCCAAATGGGAAGAAATTTAGTTATCTTTTTTTGGTTAAGTCTTCCCAGTCTTGCTCCTACAACATCAGTGGAAATGCAGGGGCTCTGGAGCAAGCTGAGATTTGTCTCAGAATACAAAAGAAGTGTTATTTGTATGGCACATCCAAGCAGTTGACTTCATGAGTAAATTTTTGACCCTAGTGTAAACTAAAGCTTGGATTTCACGTACACATTAGGAAAGGGCAGAAGTTGTAACCGACTTAGATCCTCAGTCCTGTCCTGCCCTTTGGCTGACTGTGTGACAACCATCATGTCTCTTAAACTGTCTATGGCAGAGTGAGAGGTGATTATGTGATCTCTGAATTTCCTTCCATGTCTGTAAGCCTAAGTATAAGGGACAACCTTCATTCTCTTGAGCATTCATTGTAGGTTTTCTTTATTCTTCATTCTATGATGTGATACAGAGGTGAAGCCATTATTTGAAATATGTAACCCTCAGTGGCAGTGTCATTGGATCCCTTACTTCATAAAGATAAACCACTTTAGAATGATTTTTACCTCCCTCAACAAGTTGTGTGCATTTCAGAAGGCCTTTTAAAGGAAAAAGAAAAAGTCGAGAATAGTGAAAGTTAAATACAGCTTCCAAAGGATTTATCAGGTAAATGTTATGGATTGTTGTGATTTAATTTATGGGATTTGTTTGACTTTCAATTACCAGGCATCACATTGAATCACTTTATATTTTGAACTCTGTAACTAGGACTCCTAACACTCGATCTTTCATTTGGAGAGGGATTATCAATAATTAGACACTGTGGCCTTATTGATCAGCTAATCAATACCCACATTAATCACCAGTGGTCTAAAAACAATTCACTCTTTGCATTAAAAGGAATCAGTGTGATCAAATTAGCATCTTTTGCTACAAGCTGAGCAAAGCTGTAGCTTTCCAAAGAGAAGGCAATGGCTGAGAGAGGATATACCTCCAGATTTCAGAGCTAGGTCGACTGTTGCTAAATGAAAATGATTTGATGACACTCAAGTTCTGATTTTATTTGCTTTTTTTTAATGCTCTGATATTTGTACCGTTTAATAAAATGTTATTAACTACAAAAAATTGGACACAAAATGAACATGCTCTACATTGTAAATTAATGTTCTTTATCTTTGCAATTAGACTAGAAGCTGTGTTATGTTGCAAAGAAAATCCAGGTATTTCAGTGATTCTAGAAAGAGCAAATGTTTAGGTTTACTAAATGTGAAAGTGATTTGTTATCTATTAAGAATTGAGTGTATCTATTACCCAAGGTGCACATAATCACCCCAGACAGAGCTCCAGACTGGAAGAGACTCTCTTTTCTTCTCAGAGATGTAGTTCATCTGGTTTCAAGTTAAAGCAACCTGGTAGGTAGGAGGACAGAGAGGAGGACTAGTCCATACAGGTTTTGACTGCGTCGTCTCCCAGGCTGTCACTGAAACCAGTGGCTGTCAAACAAGGCCATAAATTCACCCAATGGCTTTTAATAATTTGACATTACTTTCATATGAATAATTTATAATCTCAAAAGTATGAGACTGTTATTTATGGTTAGTAGCTGTGAAATAATGAGACACATGGTTTTAGGGCTGTTTTTATTACCAAGTGGTGTTCATACAGTTGTAGAGAGTTAAAATAAGGAGAAGTTAAAGTGGATTTTTTTTAAAAGATCATATCAGAGGCAGAAATGATATATCACAGATGAGAATAATACTGCCTGTCTCTTCAAATTTATCCATTACAAACACCACACCATTTCTTTGAAATGGGAGCTTACAGCCACATTCTCTCAGCTTCTTGAAGTCAGTCATTTTCATTCTCTGAGGAAATAAAAAACGGACTTGTTTGGTCTTTGAGTCTTGGTTCCTACTAGGGATAAGATAATTATTTAAAATTTTCATTTTGAGTTTTAATAATAATAATAATAATAATAAAAATTCTTTGTCAATGAAAACTTGAAAAAAGTATGTGTGTAGAATGAAAAAAGATTACCTGTAATCCCACCAAATAATTTTCACAAAAATATGATAAAATATATAGATTATTTTCTTGTTAGCTTTGATCATTTCCTGCATTTAAAAATAGCTTGTAGAAATGTTATTTTTAGTGATTAAAATATTACTCTGCATGGATTTTACATAATTTATTTCCCTATTTAATAATTTTGGCTTTTCCCAATTTTTATTTTTATGAGCAATTCTATGATGAGAATTCTTGAACATAAATCTTATATTTCTGATTATTTTCTCACGATAGAGTCCCAGGGATGGGGTGCAGGGTCAAAGAGTAAGAACTTTTAAACCTCTCAATATATATCACCAAAATACTTTCCCAAAAGTTTATAACAATTTACAAGCTTACCAAAAGTGGGAATGAATATTATCTTAAACAAATTTTGTCAAGTTAATAGGTTTAAAATATTGTGTATCATTGTTTTAATTTTCAATTTGTGATTACTAGTAACTGAACAATTTTACTATGTTTATTAGCCATTTATACTTATTCTTCTGAGAAATGTGTTATTGTCTTTGGTTTTTCTTTTTGTGCAGTTAACACTTTTCTTATTGATTTGTAAGTGCTCTTTATATATTAAAAATACTAGCTCCATTTCACATTTTTAATCTGTCTATACATCTTATAATTGAACCAGAACAATGTAGGTCTGTAAATGTCTCATTAAAGATGGGTGGATGCCAAATCTCAAGTGATGAAAGTGTAGTTTATAACATTTTATAATTAATATCTGTTTATAGTCAACATCTTTAATTCACTTAATCAATAGATATTTATTAGATATATGTATGTGTATGTGTGTGTAAAACAATACATATATTTATGTATAAAACATATATAAAACAAATATATGTATTTAAAATCTATCTATCATAATTTCTAGAAATAAAACTCATCTCATAACCACAAATTTTCTCACCAAGAACTGGACAGTAAATTCAACATATGTCTGTGAGGAAACAGATGTTTAAGAGAGCTCTCATTTCTCAAACATCCACAGTCTGCTGGGAGAGATGAAAATGTATGCAATTAACTTTAATGCAAGGCAGGATTTGATAAGTACAGTAACAGACTCATACAAAGAATGAAACAGGCTTATGTAGAAAGGAGAGATTAAATCTGACTGAGATAGTCCCTTTGTGGGCAGAGTTTTGAAGTATCTCTTGTCTTTTTTAAACTATTTTTTAATTGAATGAAAGATTCTTTAAATTCTCTAGTGCTTTACAATTTTCAAAAGTTGCACACACATAATTTCATATAATCCCATAATAACCCTTTTTTTATCCCCTACTCCTATATTGCCCCTCTCCCCACTGGTAACCATTAGTTTGTTTTCTATATCTGTGAGTCTGCTGCTTTTTCTTTTATTTACTAGTTTGTTGTATTTTTTAGATTCCACATATAAGTGATATCATACAGTATTTGTCTTTCTCTGTTTCATTTAAGCTTAATGCCCTCTAAGTCCATCCATGTTGCTACAGATGGCAAAATTTCATTCTTTTTTATGGCTGAGTGTTATTCTATTGTGTGTATGTATATATATGTGTATGTATATGTATGTATGTATATATGTGTATATATATATAGAAAGAGAGAGAGCGAGAGAGCACATATCTTCTTTATCCATTCATCTGTTGATTGACACTTAGGTTGGAAATATCTCTTATATAATAGCTAAGTTTTAGCCTGGCTTGACCCCTTTAAACCTGGCCTGACCCTCTTTGAACTGGTAGGTTTTTGACAAGGAGAAATTGGGACCAGCGACAGTGGTAAGAGAGCAGTGGAAGGAGAAGGAAATTCCAGGTGGAAGGACAGCTTGATAAAAGCAGGAAGCTGGAACATGCAGGGATGGCTAAAAACTGCAAGTGTATCAGTGCACAGAGTTAGGATGGAGAACCTGGGGTGGGGATGAGTCAACTGGAGAGGCAGATGAGGACCAAATGGTAGGCATCTCTGTATGTTCAGGCTGATAAGCTAGGATTAGGGTTTCTGAGCAGATGAGTTCCATGGTCTGAGCTGTTTGAGACAACTTCCCTGTTGCAGGGATGAAGAATGAATGGGAGGAGGAGAGTGGAGGTGAGGAACACCTCTGGGAGGTGAGAGGAGTGAGTATTGTACCTAGAGGAGGGACAGTAGAAGGGAGAGAATATGACTCAGGGACAGTCTGAAGGCAGAATTGCTAAGATGTGGTGGCTAGTGGAAATGGACAGGAGGAAGGGAAGGAGAGGGAGAAAGATGAATCCCTGATAAACTGAAGTTTGGAGCCTGAGCAGTTCAAGCTGTCTTGCTTACATTCCATCCCAGGGAGTGTGTTTTCATTAGTATGGCTCAGGAGTATACCTGGGTTATAAACCTAACACAGAGGGCAGAATCAAATTCTGGTGCTGACATCACAGGAAGAGCCCCTCCTCTCCACTCCTCACAGGGGTGTACAGCACATTGGTCAAGACTCTGGAGACCGATTGGCTGGAGCTTCAATCACAGTTACTGGCTCAAGACATGCTCTAAACTGAGGGACACTGGTTAGTGTCCTCAAGCCCTCACAGCCATATCATCCTCATCTGAACTCACTTCCTGTGTGGTTTTAGGAATTAAGTGAAATAATGAATGCAGATGCTGAGCAGAGCAATTTGCAAATAGTAAGTGCTCGGTAAATGCTATATGTAATTGATAGTGGTGAACATTTTGTGGCTATTTTTGAGAAATAAGAAAAGCAATAGCCCCCATGTTAAGCTCAAGGACTGAAGTATAATAACCTAAAAATAAAATCATAGGGCTGCAAAGAAATCTGATATAGAAACAAAGAATAAAAACCTAAGCTATGCTGTGTCCATAAAAAATTTTGAAAAAATGAGCTATTAATAGACTTAGTTGTCTCACCTGAGATGGCATCAGAAGGCTTCCCCTGTTCCATGCTATCCCTGTCTACCTCCTTCAAGGTTTAATGTGAAGGTATACATTGCAGACTTGTCAGACATTGTATTTAATATGTATTATTCTCTTCATGATATTCATATTTCTCAAGATTAGAGGATTAATTTAAGGAAATTGTATTTGTATGCCCATCGGATATTTGTAGTACTCTGAGCAGATGGGATACTCAGCAGTCTCTGAATGTGGCATTTCTTTGGATAGGCCGGAAGCACTGATCCAAATGAGATGCTCTCTTTTATAAGTGGAGGTCTGGTCATATTAGAGGGAAGCTGCACAATAAGAGTGACTTAAATGTTTTCTCAGACTGATGACCTTGAGCAAAATGTCTTTCTAAATGAAATGAAATGAAATTAAACAAAAGTGATTGTAACTGTGTGGTATCCAGCAGCAATTCAGTAAATGCACATGGCAACTGGTCCATGGGAGAGTGACTGGTCTGATTACAGGGTGTGTGCACCTTGTGCCTCCTTTAAACAGAGTCCAGAAATACGAAATGCAGAAGTGGAAGTTTTTTTTTTTTATGAAGGTACAAGCAATAATGGATGCTTGTATATAATTTTAGGGCTTTCCCCTTAGTTATTAAAATCCAATTCATGATAAGTTTTTATTTTCTTATTCTTACTACTAAGTTTTCTCTATTGACATCTGGGTCCTTTTGAAAGTCAGGAAATCAGGAACAAATTTGTTTGCTCTGTTGGCAATTTCTTTTACATTCAAAGCTGTCTTAGTTTCTTGACATATGAGAAATCGTCCTTGTTTTTAATCACCATATTTAAAGTATCTGTGGATTGGAATATAAAAATAAGTAAGATATTAGTGGATTATAAACAATGAATAAACCAAGAATTTGTTAGTATATACTATTACTAACAAACAAACAGACACACAAACAAGGGAGAGAGAAAGCTCTTCCTTACAGTAGGAATCAAACTAATATGTATAGACAGAATGAGGACGGATGAAGTTAAAATCACCATTTTGTAATCATCAGGAAAGAGTCATTAATAGATGCTAAAGTAGGGGCTAAAAATTTGATGAGGAATAGGTTTGAAAGTTTCAAAGGACGGTTTCAAAGTATCTCCCTAAATTATTCATTAATTATATAAATAAAATGGTAACATTACAATGGAGAAACTGGCAGATGCCACCTTTACCAAGTGATCAAAGTGAGCATCACCATTAATGGGACAAACCAACATCATGAGCCTCCTGATATGATCCCCAGGGAAGGACATAGTATCACTTTTGTGATATTCCTGCCAAAAATGCATAATCGGAATGTAATCTAATCATGAGGAAACACCAGAGAAATCCACGGTCAGGAGCATGCTACATAATAACCAGCCTGCTCTTTAAAAAAATGTCAAGACCAGGAAAGACAAGGAAGAGCTGAATAACTGATTTGGACTAAATGAGACTAAAGAGACATGAGAACTAAATTCAAAGTGGGATCCTGAACCAAAGGGGGAAATTCCTATAAAAGACATTGTTGGGACAATTAGTGAAACTGGAATATGGCGTGAAGACAATGGTATTGAATTCCTGATTTTGATAACTGTACTGTAGTTACGTATGATAACATTCTTGTTCATGGGAAATAGTGAAGTTTTAGAAAGTAAAGGGGAATTATGTATACAACTTACTCTAAGATGGTTTAGAAAAAATAATGTGTGTATATATATACATGTATATAGGTGTGTGCACACACACACACATACACAATGGGGCAGGGAGAAGGAAATGCAGCTGCTCAAATAGCCCTTTTCTCAGATGTAGACTTCTTAAAGAAAAATGTTTAAGTTACAAAAAGAATGTAAGGACAGATGGTAATTAGTTACATGGTAATTATTTGCTCTCCCACTCTAGTTGGCTGAGTGTACTTGTGTGAGAATGTAGGCATAGGTAGGCAGTTGCCTTGACATTGATTTTGGGACTATCTTTTGACTAAATGATTGGATATCTATTTAAAGGGACAGCAATCTCTCCTTTTCTGGAAAATCAGATTGTAACTTCTTTCCACAAACTAGTCTTAAACACTTGACTTTGGACAGATACTACATGTGTGTTTTATAGTTTATTGTTGAAGCTATGAAACTGAACTTTCAAATTTGAAGCCTGTAATTTTTTTTTTTTTTTTTGGTTAGGAGGAATTCTGTTCAGTTTGCTTTATTATAATTCTTATTCTTCATTCAACAGATAACTCCTAAGTACAAGGGAGCTGTCAATAAGCCTCACTCTCATTTTTCTTTTCACCTTGATCTTTGACTGTTAGTTGCTCAACATGGTAGGAAAATATTGGGTTGAAAGCTTTTCTTATCCAGATTTCATAGTTGGCAGTCTGAATTTTTTATATTTCCAGCATTAGACACAAAAACTCGGAGAGGTTGTACTTCAGAAACTTACAAGTGGGATGAGATGGTCTAAAGGCAAAACCATCTTAGAGATTTCTTCTGTGGCATCATCAAAAGAGCATGGTCTTGGGGACAAGACTTTGGCTCCAGTACCATCTTGATTACTTACTACGTTCTTGGACAAACTGCTTTGCCCTGCTGGCCCTCAGTTCATCTGAAACATCTCTAACCTACCTCTCGAGGGGTGGTAAGCATTAAATGTGAAAACATATCTATCTAAAAAGTGCATAGCATAGATCTGACCTAGAATAAGAGCTCAATGCATATTTCATTTTTGTTAACAATTCTCTGACTGCTTAACAAGACAAAGACCCTGCCCTCACAGTTATGTCCATCACACAGTGAGTCTACACCAGTTCAACAGTTAAGCTCAGTTTGCTCTAGACGAGGCATTTAATGGTAATATGTTGGAGCCTGTAATGTCTGTCTAATTGTGGGGAATCTTTAGGTTTGGACTTAATCTTGAAAGCTCCCATAACTTGCCAAAATCAAGCACAGTTTAAAACTCTCTCTCAAAATGCAAGGACTCAATTTAGATTTTAGAGCACTCAGAAAAGAGACCAAAGCACTCATGTACTTTGGTCTTATGATAAAACACATTGTAGATTCTACCACTTAAAGTCTAAAATTTGAGGAATTGCAGCCAGAGAGAAAATTCTTTGAGGTTGGTATTAAATGCATTGGGTAGTCTTGGCAGAGGATATCAGCATCTCCTGGAGTAAAAGTATTAGGAGTTAAGCACATGGTAAATGATTATTCATGGCTGTGGTATAGAATGTATGATTGGACTTACATTGATAGCACTATTTCTTTTTCTCTACTTTCTTAGACTAATTCATGTAATTTACTACTCCATAAATTAGTATAATTTCTCCATTTTCAGAATGATCATATCCAAAGTAGAATTTCTCCAAACAAAACCAAATAAAAATACCTGCCCTTGTATCAGGTTAGACTTAATAGAATACATATCTTTCTCGTTGGACGTATCACTTGTTTTCATTACTCAGAATAACTTTTAACTAAGTTTTAAATTTGGCTCACTTGCGTTGAATTTTTCAATGTCTTCCTGCATGTGAACTGGGGAATTTCAGTGAACTGTATTTAGCATATGTCTCCCCAAAGCAACCATTAGTAGTCAACAGTCCATAAATCAGACTAGACTATTAGGAAAATAGTAAACCACCTAATCACCTGCTCACCAGTCATAATAAAACTGAACTTAGTAATTAATTTACTAATTGGGCCTTAAACAACTTGGGCCTTGGTTTAAGACTTATAAGGTACTTTGGGTATTCAGTTTGGCTAAAGCCATAAAATTCCTTCAGAGGTTAATGACATTTTTTGTGTGTGTCAGTATTATAGTGTTGCCCCAAATAGGTGATAGGACATTTGCTTTACCTGTATATCATTTTATTCTGAGGCTGGAGGGTCACAGTTAGCTTCTTGGTAGAAATTAGAATGAGACTTAATCAACTGCAGTTACTCTTGGCTTGATTCAGTTCTGAACTAAAGCCAGTTTCAATTTGGCCAAAGTCAATGTTTCTAGTTTATTATTAGCAGTTGACACATAGGAAGATGTGTTCCAGTTGCAATAATCTTCTGATAGGTAGTGGAGATCTTTGGCACAGTAGGCCCATTCTGACTCCCAGGGCTATATGAGTGTGCAGACAGGTAGGGTGCAGCCAGGGCCATCTTCAAGGACCCTGCTTTTGGTGTAATGCTCTGTTGTGGTCTTGAAATTCTTAATAATTTTTGTGTAAGTGTCTCACATTTTTATTTTGCACTGGGTCCTACAAATTACATGGCTTCCAGCTCTTCCTGGGTGCCTCCACTCACATATACGTTTACAGAATCGGTTAAGCCATTGAATGGGCCTGGTGTGAGGTCTCCCCTCTCTTTTTTTCTTTTCCTTAAGTTCTTTGGCACAGGCAGCTGTGTCTTCTGAAAGCAGGCTTCCTTCTTTATAGTATTATATGGGTCGGGGATTATTTGTTGAAGGCGGTAATATGAAGGTAAAGAAATTCACAAAAAGTTAACTAGCATCGAGCGTGACAAGTTTGTGAAAATCCTCAGAGTTGATACAGGCATTTTGTACAAAGTGAGGATTCTCTTGAGCTACCTTCTTCAGGGCTGCTTGCTTGTTACCTACAAAAATATGTAACTCTGCCTTAAAGTTTTGGGGACACGGTATAAGAGGAAGACTAAATAATTCTTAAGTTCCTTTTCAATTCTGAGATTCTGTAATTCCTTGAGAAATAGACTTGAGAGCAACAGAGATTTACTTTTCACATGGAAGTGATTAAAGATAAGCCTTACTTCTTACAGATAAACACAATAAAGCTACCATCTACTTAGTACTTAGACTGTGTGTGTGCCAGGCACTTTGCAGACAAGTTTTTCTCTGAATCTTATGATGGCCCTACAAGGTAGGGTTATTATCTTCATTGCCCCAATGAGTAAATGGAAGCTTGGAGAAGGTACGTCAGGGCAGGCAGGACTCAAACTGGCCTGGCTGACTCCCAAGGCCCCCATGCACACCCTCTGCCCTCTGTGGCCTTCCATCAATTAAATAAGCACCGGCTAACCTCTGCGTCAAGGAGAGACCAGCCCAGGGAGTTGAATGTGAGGGCGACCTAGCTGTGACCCTGCCACACCATTGATTGCCAAGGCCCATTAGACTGATGTGGTGGCCCGGTGTCTTCTTTCTCTCTCACCTCCATGTGTGTCCGTCAGGCTTCAAGTTGCCAGTTCAAACAATAGAAATGTCCTTCCTAGACGCAAGAGGATTCATCCTTGATAGGTGCAGGTGGTGCGAGCACTGCTCAGTGAGTCCTCGAGATGGGGCACTTTTTGTGACCCCAAAATGCAGCCCAAACTGTTGAGAATGAATGCTGTTGGAAAGGGCTGGCTAGGTCTCTTTCTGCAGGTCGCCTTCCCCTCCTCCCATCTCACCAGGCACATTTTCAGGGGAGTTTTAGGATGGGATACTGTTAGCTTGCTCTTCCACTGTTGCTAATTTTTTTTTTTAAACAAAACATGTAAAGAGTTGAGGATGGATCATCTGTTGAGGAGGAATTCTTTTGCATTTCAATTCACTGTCCATTTAATTAAAGGAATGGAGAAAATACACTGTCATGGAAGCATATACTCAGTACATTAGAGAAATAGTTCATTCTTATGCAGAAATTACCCCTGTTAAATCAATGAAGTGGGGTCACTGAGCACATAAATTCTGTTTACATAATTTTAAGCCAGCAGAGGTAGAGAATGCATCTTCTCAAAGAGTTTGTTTTGAAATTCTGAACAGGCCTAAACTGCTGCTGGTTTCTGGCAAGACCCTCCAGTAAAGTTGGTACCTACCTGCTATACACTAAATTGCTTCCAGCAGTTCTGAAGGTAAAGGGAATCAAGTCTTCTATTCAAATAAAAGGAAAAAGTGGGATAATGTGTGTAAAACACCCAGTGCCTGCCATGTGGTGACTATTCTTTAAAAGTTAGCTACTCTGGTGGTTGTAGGGTTGCCTTATTCTAGGTCAGTTTTCTCATCTCACTAGAAACATCATAACAATACCTTAAGTTTTCTCAACCATAAAGTACAAATACTCCACTAATCTAGTAAGAAAATTCTGTCCAACTATTAAATCTTTGATAAAATGCACAGTTCTTTTGTTTTTCCTTTAATGTCTTAATTACTCCTAGGAGTTTTGCTGTGGTGTATTTTTATTTTAAAAATAAATTTGTATTCTCAAACTGATCTATACATTTAGTATAATTTATGTCAAAACCTAAATTGGGCTTTTTTTTAAACAGGATGTTGAAAAAATTTTCAAAATTTCTTCCAGAAAAGTGAACATCCCAAAATAGATGGGAAAATTTTTAGAAAAGAAAATTATTATGATTGGGAATAGGGTACCTAATCAGGAATCATTATGAATTATAATGACTCAATAAATTAAAACTGAATGGTGTTAGCACAGTAGTAAACAGTCAGTGGGACTTTGTATATGTAATAATATGATAAAATTGATGATAATCGCTAGTCACAATATTAAACAAATTGTGCTGGGAAGATTGACCTATCATTTATAAAAAATAAAGTTATATTCTTACTTTATATTTTATACAAAAGAAATTCCATGTAAATTAAAAATTTAACAATAAAAGGTAAAATGATAAAAACATTTAGAAGAAATTGTGGATGAAAGCAGTGAAATCTCAGGGTAGAGAAGGACTTTCAAAGCATGACTGAAGGCTGAAATCATAAAGGGAAAATGGATATCTGTACATTTAAAACTGTGGAATGACAAAATAGACTACAAACTAAGGTACAAACACGAATGCTAAACTGAGACGTGTTGCTGCATATAGCAAAACGTAAAGATAAGGAGCTCTTTCAAGTAAATAACAAAATGGTAATTTTTCTCTTAGAAAAATGTGCTAGAGACTTAAGCAGGCAATTCAGTAAAGCAGTACAAATGGCCAAGAAACAACTTTAAAATGTTCAGTGTTACTTGTAATCAAAGAAATGCAAGTTAAAAGCAAAAACAAATGGTGTCCAATTTTGTAGGACTGCCAATATCCAATGTAGTCAGGGTATGGGGAAAAAGGCATTGCCAGACCTAGATTATAGGAGAACATATCTTTCAACTTGGCAAATCTATTTTTAAAACTATATTTTAGAGAAAATGACCCAGATTATAAGGAGAACATATCTTTCAACTTGGCAAATCTTTTTAAAAAAGTGTATCTTAAAGAAAATGACTGTGTATATGTACAATATATGTACAAAGATGTTTACATTGGAATTTTAAAATAATAGTGAAAAATTGGAAACAGCTTAAATACTTGGCAAGAGGGAATTGGCAGAGTTCTACAACAGACATTTACATACAACAGACATAAATGTAGACATTTAAGAATGCTAATATGGCTATAAATTTATTGAATAGAGATTATTCAATAATATCTATTATTGAGGTCCCTACCCACCCAAAAAAGCAAATGAAAACACAGTATATAAAGTACGATTCTTTTTTTTTTTTGTAAAAAATAAAAAATACTTGTGTAAACTTAGGAAGAAGTTAGGAAGGGTAATCATCTAATTTTTAATAGGGGTTACTCCTAGAGTTGGGATTACATTAGCAATAAAGTTTTACTTTTTTTGTGTTTTCGGATTTTAAAATAAAATTTTTACAAATTATAATTGTAAGACTTAGTAAGTTAGAACTAATACTTTAAAATACTAAAAGCATTTATAGTAAGGTTGTAAGATTATTAGGTGATTTAAAAATTTTGTTTTCCAAAATTTCTATTACTCCAAGATACTCAAAAATAGTTGTATTACTCTTATATTCAGAAAATAAAAAATTAAAAAGGAAGCAGGTAAAATCTGTATATGAATATGTGCACACACACATACATGAAAAGTCTGGAATATTATACTTCAGAGTTGTAATACTGTTTATTTCTGGATGGTGATAAATAATTTAAAAGCTTTCTTTTATTTATATGCATTTATTAATTAAAAATACATGAATTACTTGTAGAGTAACAAAATTATGGCATAAAGCCCCTTTAAAATTTTAACTAGTGTGATTTACCTTTATTAAAAAAAAATTCCTAAGTATAAATAAGAAACCTGGAACCAAAAAACAAAATAATGTGTGTTTAGTTTCTCAAAGGGAAAAGTTATTGTGAAAAATTTTAGCACCCCTGACATAATTTAGGACAACATGGAGTGACACACACAGAGGCTGGGCATCCTTGTCGCTCACCAAAATGTGGTTTTTCTTTCTAGTCCATGTCCTTAGTTTGCTGTCACCCACACAGGTTCACATGCATCAGTACTTGGAATTGCAAAGTGAGTCTTGATTGATGGGTCCAAAGGGATTTTTAAATTTGGGATCCCAGGGACTATGGAGTGTGGGCTTTTGTCTCTGCTCTGGGTTTCTGTGTCCTTCCATGAGGGAGTTTAGCTTTATCCAGTCCCCAGGATGAAGAATGTATCACAAGAATGTTTCCTCAGGCCCGCCTCCCTGATGTCAGGGAGGTTCAGTTGGTCCCTGCAAGGGGCTCTTGCTTCTGTTAAGATGACTGGCACTTCAACCATCAGCGAAGTTTCAATTTTCCTTTCACTCTCAAATCCAAGGGGGAGACGGCGAGTCCCCACTTCACACCGACCTCCCTGCCCGCCTCTTCCCCGGCCAGCTTTCATACCTCTTGTGATGCCTGTAGTGTCTGTCTTATCACGGCAGTCTATCCACTGACGGTGCGTTGGGTCGTCTTGTGTTTCTTGTTATTTTTCAATGTGTGCATCTTGACATACTCCTTCAGGATAGGATACATGCCTTTAAATGCTCAGAAATTATTCTGTATTCTTGTACAACAGAGGTAGCCCTATATAGGAGGGGAAGGTTATTGTTGGAGGCCATGAATTCTACTCCCAGCTCTGTTACTGAGTGAACCTTGAACACTCACCTTCCTTTTCAGTTTCTATTTTTCCTTTCCTTTCCTTTCCTTTCCTTTCCTTTCCTTTCCTTTCCTTTCCTTTCCTTTCCTTTCCTTTCCTTTCCTTTCCTTTCCTTTCCTTTTCTTTCCTTTCCTTCCTTTACTCTCTCTCTGTCTCTGTCTCTCCCTTCCTCCCTCCCTTTCTTTCTTCTTCTTCTTTTTTTGAAAATAAGGCATAGGACTGCATTTAAAATCACAAACTGAATTCTAAAGTGCTACTAAAAGCAAGGTGGGTAACAGCATGACTGAAGCAGGCCAGCTATAAGAAGACTACTTCTCAAAAGATATATGGCCTTCTTGACCTATTTTTCCTACATTTGAGAAACATATGGGTACTCAGAACTTACTGCATTTTTATAAGAGAAACAATAGTGCAATAACAATAACAAATGGCAACTGGTGCTCTGCCTCCATATTGGGGATATACAGGGAGTGGTGGGGACTGTAGCAAACTGAATGCTTGTGACTGGTGTTGTCACGTTGATTGTTACCATGTTGGATTGGGGGCCAGGCTTTCCAGGTCCTTGAGTTTTTAAGAGAAGCCCAATATGTAGCTGTTTATGTTAAATCTCCTGATTCTTGCATGCTGGCAAGTAATGTAAATAGATTGAAAACAGTGGAAGGTAAACACATCTGTAGACCCCATCCAGTTTGAGGGCTGAACGCTTGCATTTCTGTACTCAAGACTGTCTAGGAGCCTTATTGCTCAATTATTCTACTCCGTCTGACCGGAAACGCTGTTACGTGAACTTGGACAGGCTCCTTACCAATTTCCCTGAACTGATTTATAAGAAAATGCTCATTTTATCAAGAGTATTATTTAAGATATTGAAACTCCTTTCAACATTTCCAAGGAGGAAACAATAATGCCTATAAAAGAAGCTTGACATTAGGAAAAAAAAAAAGTCTTATGTTTTTCCTTGAGTCTCAGAATCATAAACAATCAGAACTGGTATGATGGTAGAGGGAAAGTGGATGGTGTGTAAAATAAAATACTGGCTGGCTAGAGGACATGTGAAAACAACTGAAGATGGACATTCTGAAGAAATGAAGGGGATTTGAAGGAAGGGTAGATCATGAACGAAAGGGCCCCTCTTTGATCTTCTGTCTGCAGAGAGGTGATAGAAATAATGCCTTTCCTCTCACACACTTCTTTTGCCTTTAGGACTGAACATTTGTTTTCAATTTTAACAGTTACATTGCACGCTTTCATTACACCATTGTCTAAAATATTGCTGAGGCCCTAACCGTTGTAATTTATCTTTTGTACTATATAATTTGGAACCGTTCAGGCCAGAAAGGAACATCTGTATTGAAAGGTTGAACTCAACACAGTTTAGAGTCCTACATTGGGCCCATTCTAAGGTCAGTTTCTTCATAAACTTCGTTATCACTGTTGGTTTTATTCATTCTATTTGACATATTAAGCTTCTGTATCTTGGCATAAAGGACACAATATTGCAGCATATTGGCAAGCTCATTTGCTTTTCCCAGCTAGTGTTGTGTCCAAATATCAATCCCCAGGGATGAACACATGTATATCGACTGCAGGAAAATGAAGCTTAGCAGCAGGTGGCCTTTTGGTGCCTAATGAACATGGCAATCTGTTACTATCACCGCGGTGCTTTTCACCAGACAATTAGGCAACTAAGCATGTAATTATTCAGGCCAACAAGAAGAGGCTCTCCTCTAATTTCATCTTTTCATTGCTGTTTACTCACCCACACTCCCCTCATTAGTGAGAGATTTTCCAGTCTATGCTAATTGGTTTCAATAACATTCATTTCAGTTGAAAGAAAACGATTCCGTTAATTGAGAATCGAAAGAATCTTTTCATTTTAAGTGCGTCCTGCTATGGAAATCTGAATACTCTCAACAGGTTCGAGCTAATGAAATTAAGTCACACAGCCATTAGTGGTGTAATAGAAATAAAGTAATTTATTTTCATTGAAGCATGTGCTATAGGTCCAGAACAATTAATACAGCTTGAAGAAGTTAGTAACTTGTAAAAAAAAATAGATCGAGGATAAACAAGATTATTTCCCTTATAATGGCTTGTATAATTCTTGGTTTAAACCCCTTGTCCTTTTGGTGCCACTTTCGAAGCATTTAAAGCGAACAGAACTCATTTGCAAAATGATGCTTTTCTAATTGTGTATGAAAAGCCCTGTTACTTCCTATAGCAGCCACTTAAATGTATCAAGATGACTCACTTGGTTAGCTGTATTGGATATTTTAAGCTGAATGTGCTTATAAAACTTTTACAGCAAAACAATTAAGTCAACCTGAGTATTTCGGTCTTTATGTAGCATCAGCATATTTACATGTGTATGATTTAGAAGTGTACTGAGTCGTATGTCACAGCTATTTTCGTTTGATGGCCCTTGGAATCCATCACAGGTATTATGATATTCAGGCACTGCAGTGTCAGTTCCAGGAACAGACAGAGACAGAATTTTAAAAATGAGGTGCTACAAATGTGTTTATACAAAAAACATACCCCTCCAAACTAAATTATCAAAGAAAAATCTTAAGTATAAAAGAAATAAAAGACCTTAGTTTGGGATGCCTGTTACAATTCTGTATCGACAAAGTACCCCCGATTAGAAAACTAGTATATTTTCTCACCAGCAAGAATTTATTTATTTTTAAAGCAAATGTCTTCCAGTTTCAGAGGGTGAAATATTGAATACATTACTTTTACACATACAAAAATGTACCTATATCATGACACTTTTACCAAAATTCTCATATCTTATTTAGTTGTTATTTTTTTAATGGAATAATCAATATGAAGCCATTTGGGTTGCTGTCAGACTAGCTGCCTGTGTATAAAATTCCCTTTCCTTCTCACACACAAGAACTGGAGTTCTGCTGTGGCCATTAGTATATAGTGCAGGTCTGCTTGTTTCTAGAAGCTCCTGCAGATGTAGGTTAGTGGGTGGGTGGGAGGGTGGGAGAGGGTGGTGCGTTATGCAAATGTTTATTTTTTTTTTACTTAGATTCAAAAATGCATAATGGGGACAGACTTACAAAATAATACACTGCATAGCGTTATGAATATTTCAAAGAATTATTTCTTTATTTTGTGCATAGCTCAGAGTGCTGACATTTGATTTATAGCTGCATGGATGTACCTGGGGTTGCTAAGGTTACCCAATTTCATTCACCCATAGATATTTGAGATCTACATAATGCCATCACATCCTCCACTGCATTTCAAAGTGATGTTGATAAATGGTGCCTTCCTTAGATGATATTTCCATTTAGATGTGATATATCTCATGATTTCTGTCTTTTAAAATATTGTGGTTGATGAAATTTTACATTATGTGCATATACAGAAAGCAGGGATACATATTTTTTTTTTCAATTTTAAAGGTTCAAAAAACTGTGAAGAGTGGGCTTCCCCTCCCCCCTGCCCTGCACCTATTCCCATATGTTGAGGGCTTACTGTGACTAATATTGAGTTCTTTTTTTTCTTAAGAGAAAAAAACTCACATTATTGTTTGTCTTATGTTTAGAGATATAACAAAAGACTAGCTAGTCACCTGCAATCGTTTTTATAATGTTTCATATCTTTGCAACAAAGGCTTAAGATTTTCTAAAAAATGAAAACATCTTTTGGGATTTTGATAACAAACCTATGGAAGTTATTTTTTTCCAACAGATCTTTTTTAGAAGTAACACTTATAAGATTCTCTTTCTCTCTTTATGTACATATATACATACATATGTATATATATATATGCACACACATGCACACTCATGCACATATATAATTTATAATATATATTTTGCTATTGCTTACAATGATCACTGACCTTTTAGTTTGTAATGTATCCCAGTCCTAGAAAGAAGTTGTCTTCAGGGTCTCCCAACTTCAAAGGAATAAGACATCAGACCTATGGAAGAAAACAGTAAAAAGCTGTTAAAAAATATCCGTAGGTTTCTGCAAGAAGAATAGACCTGGCTTCATGGGGCAATAAAGTCACCGGCGGAGAGAGGTGAACACATACAAAGAGTCATTAGCCCCATCTTATGAAGGACTAATATGCAGATTACATGGTTTCATTTCTCCCTAATCAGCTGGGTTGAGTTCTGAAAAATTAGTTTTTGACTTCCCTCATCTGAGTGAGAAAACAGTAATGGAAAAGGTTGGGATGATGAAATGCAGGAAGGATTTATAGGGGGCTGTGGTTAAGGCACCATATTCTTTGGAAGGAAACAGAGATAGGTTGGCTAGGAATAAAGGATAGGGAGTGAAAGAGTGGAGCAGAGAGGTGGTTGAGAGGAGACAACTGGACTGGAGAAAAGCCACTGGGGAGGGTCTGAGGAGGGATAAAGGGCCAAGAGAGTGGAGAATGACAGAAGGGGTGACTTTCCAATGGGCTGAGAAGAAGTCGCAGTGCGTGACAGGCTTAGCCACACCTAATGAGGTTCTGTGCGGTGAATGTTTTTAGAAGATTACAACATGGTGGCCTGCAGATCTGTTTTGTTAGGCTGTACAGTATTAAAAATATTTTGAATTGGCTGCAACAATTTATACATTGAAACTTCTCAGAAAAGTTCTAAGTTTTGGATACTTCTGCAAAATCAGATCTGGCAACACTGGATCTGCATTCCTGGATGAAGCAAGTAAATGGAGTGGAGGAGTGTCTGACCCCTTTACAGGACTAAGCCTCTCCAGGTTGCCACAGTCCCCTCCCCACCCTGCAAACCCAGCTCCTTATATTAATACATCTAGTTCCTTTGGGCAGGTGAGCATACTCCTGCTTGGCTCCTGTAGCTATGTAACTTTGCAACTCCTTGTTCTGCTCCACACCTAATACCTTGCAGATAGTTGATGATCAATAAATATTTGTTGAATGAATGGAAGATAACACCTTGTTATATTATGTACACGCAGGTCTATTCTCCATGGGAGATTGTGAGATCTAGTAGGGTAAAGACTGTCTTATTCATCTTTGTATCTTCAGTGTCAACACAGCAAAGTAAATATTTAATCGACACTGCACACATATTGTGAGGCCAAGTAGTTGCTCTCCTTATATAGAGAAAGGCTATTATTACAATTGAGAGATGGGAGACAGTAGGTCTGCTAAACTGGTGGCCACAGTAAGCCAAGCAAGAGCACACAGCTCAGGCCTGGGTGCCAAATACGCTGATCTCATTTGGACATTGTCTCTGTTAGCTCTCAGGCTGTCAGAAAGCCCTACCTTTTACCCTCTTTGGTTGCCCCTCCTGCCTTTGATTTAATTGATCTTGACCCAACTTGATCTGCCTCTGGACCCCTTCTGCTTTCCCTTTAAATTATGATTCACTTTTTACCCTTCATTTGCCTCTCCTTTGAGTCTGATTACTCATCTCTTCATTTTCCTACTTAGCCATCTCCAAATTGATGGTGCCCAATTTTACACTTTTCTGCCACATGTTTGCCTAGGATTTAAGGCAGAGAATAGGTAGTAATGATGGGGAGTGGAGAAGAAGGAACTGGAATTGTCCATATACCTTCAGTGTTCTGTTCATAATTCCTGAACAAAACCCATCACCAAAAAGGCTGTTTGGGGGAGGTCATCAGAAGTACAGGTTCAGGTGCCAGATTTCTTGGGTTTGTGTTCTGAGTCTGCCTCTTATTAGTTCTGTGACCTTGGGTAAACTGTTTAACCTTGCTGACCTCAATGTTCTCATTTGTAAAATAAAGGTAATAATAGTGTGACTTATAATGTCATTGTGAAGATTGAATGAGTAAATAAAGGTTCAGTGCCTAGAACAGTTGCTGGCATATACTAAATACTCAATAGATGTCATCTGTTATATCTTAGTCATTTGTTTACCCTCATTCCCAAGCCCTTTGGTTGGTTCCATGATCACTGAATCACCAGTTACACAGACTTTTCTTTCCCAGATATTTTTAGGATCTTTGAGCATAATAAAACATATTATTTGAAGAGAAAATGTAAAGCTGGATTAAATCAAAAGAATGAAAGAAAACTATGCATCCTCATATTTATGTACAAAGGGTTGTCCAGGTGTTAGTGGTAATATATCAGGGTCTTCTAGAAGTCTCTCCACTGATGTTTTAAGTACAGGATTAGAGTCCTTTATTTGCAATCTGAAAACTCAAAAAGCTCTGAAAAGTAATTTTTTTTCTTTTCAGTCTTTGGTAGCAAGATATGACCTGCATTTGTTGGTTAGATTCTACCCTGAGCTGGCAAAAAGCTATTTTCAGTCTTTATCTCATGTAGGGTGAATATTCTAAATTTTCTGCAAAAATATTAGTATATTTAATTATGAGGTGCTGTCTCAAACTCTACTCTGGGTGTTATATGACATATAATATATGCATGTTATCTTTCTAAAATCTGAAAAATTCTAAATTCCAAAGCAATCTGTCCAAAGGTTTGTGGATCTCTGCAATTATATCTATTCTTGCTTGGACCAGGGAAACACTATCTTATTTTTAACCCACTCACCTCCCTCCCATGCCAACCACAGTACTCTGCATCACCCATTCATTTAATCAGTATTTACTGAGTGATTGCTAAGTACCAGACACTGTTCTAGGCTCTCAGATACAGTGTAGTTTTCGTCCTTGTGTTCATGAGTTTTATACTCTGCCTGGAGAAGAGATTCAATAAAGAAATAAGAGCATTTCAGTGTCTTTTATAATACAGTGATGGAGTGGGGAATTACTCTGCATGTTGTGTGTGTGTGTGTGTGTGTGTGTGTGTGTGTGTGTGTTTGTGTGTGTGTGTGTGTGTTTGTGTAAGCCACTTTAGACAGGCTGGTTAAAGAAGACCTCTTTGAGAGGTGACATTTGGATGGAAACCTGAATGATTAGAGCAAATCAGCCATGCAGTGAGCTGGGCAAGAGTGTTTCAGGAAGAGCAAATAGTAACTATAAAATCTCCAAGGCCAGAATGAGCTTGACAGTTTCCAGAAGTGGAAAGAAGACTTATGTGGTTGGGGCAATATTGAACTCTGATGGAAAACGGTGAAAGATGCAGTCAGACATGATTTCATAGTCCTTTTGGAGAAGGGAAGACGTTTGGATTTTATTCTACATGTAATAGGAACTGTTGGAGGATTTTAAGCAAGGAAGTGACATAGTGGTTTTATGTTTTCAAAATATGCTGTTGAATGACTATACATATGTGTTGTCAGTATTTCTGGAATGAATAATTTAGTTATTTAATTACATGTTGCATACAATGCATAGATCAAGTAAGAGAACCCCAAATAACAGTGACTTAAATGAAGTAGTTTGTTTCTCTTGTGCACAGAAGCATGGAGGTTGGTAATTCCAGAGCTGATATGTGGATTTTGCTAGATGAAAAACTCAGAGCACAACCCGCCTTTCAAATCCCTGGTCCACTATCCCTAAGTGTAGACTTCATCCTTACGGTTCAAAATAGCAGCAAGAGCTCCAGCCATTGCATCTGTCTTCCAGGCCGCATGGTAGCTGAAGTGGGGAAGAATATATGCAGATTGTCTTGGAAGCTGACATATAACACCTCTGCTTACATCTAATTGGCCAAAACTTAGTCATATTGTCATAATTAACTGTAAAGATGGCTGAGAAATGTAGTCTTTATTCTGGGCAACTCTGTGAGCTAAAACTCAGGAGTATTACTGTTGTAGAAGAGGGAAGGCAGATAGTGAGGGCCATTTAGCAATATCTCTGCCATATAATTTGTGTTTTGAAAACAGGATATGAAAAGAATATGAAAAGGAATATATATAACTAAACCACTATGCTGTACACCAGAAACTAACACAACATTGTAAACTGACTATACTTCAAAAAAAAAAAAAAAAAAAAAAACCTCAATCACAGTTCATTAAACCTGGGTGACTTAGAGATCTGCTAGGTCAACTCCTCCTGTGGTACCATTTATACAGTTGCTTTAACGGAGCTCCAGAAATTAACATGAAGCATGCAGAGTCTCCTGGAGAGTCAGCAGCTCCACTGAGGGGAGCATGTTGCTTCTTTGGGTCTTCTTAGCAGGAGCCAGACTGTTACTCTAACTAGTCATGCAGGCCCTAACCCCCTACTCCCTCACACAGCAATAGCCAGTAGAATTGGGTGGAACGAGTTGTTTTGAGTGTTTTTTAAATGCCAACCTCAAAAGCATAAGAAGCACTAATCTAAAAGGTTACTATTGAGAAAACTCATTTATTAGTTCCCCAAAAGAGGATCTTTGGGGTCATGGTCAGAAAGTACTAGGTTTAAACCAGGGATGGGCCTTTAACAGGTGGGGTCTTCCAGCTCCCACAGTCAGTTTTTATCCCCCCCCTTTATTTCTTATTTTTAAAAATATTCAAGCCCTGATGAGCAACGAATTCCCCAGAGCAGAATAGAGATGACCCTATGGAGCACTGGGCTCTGTTGATCGGAATTGCTTTTACCTTCTGGAAAGAGAATAGGCCACAAAGGATCAATCTTTTTTCTGTTGTATCTCTTTCAAGTTGAACTGCATTGGACAATGAGTGGATTAAAAAAAATCCTATGGCCTGGTGTGCCTCAGATGCATTTGCCAATTTTAACATCATTCTCCAAGTTATATAAAACTGGAGAATAAATGCCCAAGCCTTCTGTATGTTGAGCAGTTACTTCCCAGGCAGGGATCACATTTGTAACAAATCACCTCAGAGATGCATTTTGTAAGTGAAGTGAAGAAATCATTAGCGAAGCAATATTTGAAGAAGCAGACTGGCCCAGTTCTGAAAGCAACTCTATTTTAACCTTTAAAAGATACCATTTTACTTACCAGACTGCTTATTACAATTACACAGTGTTTTCCTTGGCCCCTGGCTCCATTAAACATATGTTTTATAGCAAGTTCTCAATTACATTATCCTGACAGGCTGGCTCATACGGGCATGTTATAAAGTAGAGAGATTGCAAAGCGCTAAACTCGCCCTCATTAAGTTTATAGTTTTATTACCTTGTTTAGGGCACTTTTTCTTCCCTTCCTCTCACCAGCTTTCTTTTGTGACATTTAATTTGTAAGAAGCAAGGGGACAGTCTTGTCCTCATGGTTGGTGAACTTCCCAGCAGGAGGCATTTGAGGGATGTGCATTTAGCTATGTCGTGCCCATCCCACCACCCTCTCTTCTCCCCATTAACATAAATTGTTTTTCCCTCCCCAGAGCTTGTCCCTGTGTACCCTTTTGGTGTTAAACACCAGTGGACCGTGCATTTTGGTGTAAGACTGGTTGTTCTTAGACAGAAATGAGATCTTCATTAGCTTGCAGAACACATTAAGGTCAATGAGTGTTTAATAAATGATGTGCGTTGCCTCTTCCAGCTGGAAATCTTTGCTGATCTGGATGAGCCAGTTCTTTGCACCTGCCCACAGTCAGCCTCTTGAATAGGTTGGGCTAGATTCTCTCACTACAGCACTCAGGTCAGCTGAACTATTTTATTTAAAGAACATTTACACATGCATAAATATATTTATATCTCTATACTCCAACAAGGGAATTAAGTCAGCTTGAATTTATGTAAAATGTGTTATCATTATTGGATAAGAAGGGAGTATTGTGCTCAGATGCACAAACATCCCCTGGCCACTGCTAATTATAGGCATGTAAAAAATGGCTGGTGGTTGCTTCTGAACCCAGACGGAATCTGTGGATGTTGATTATGAAGAGCTATTATATATTGATAGGTTAGGATTTATTACTGAAACTATAAACCGATTGCTCCAGATTGCATGGTAGTCGGACACTGGGGAATCGGTCTTGGAACTGTTAGACCAGGGTAATCTATCAGGAGGAGGGGAGTGTATTCTATCAATTAAGGAACAAGCAATTCTACTGATTTCCTATTGGCAAGCTAATAGAGGTAATGGGTTTTCCTAGACAGTCCAGGTACTGTACAGCCGAGTTGGGGAAAATAGTGACATTAGACAAATAGAAGAGCAGTTCATTAAACCTGAATGAAGCCAGTGATGGGATGAGAGAGCTGGAGGACCCTGGGCTCTGATATGTCCTGTGTAGGGGCCTCTTAGGCGGGGAGAGGCAGCTAAACTCACAAGAATTTGGATGCCTTTTGCAATTGATATTCATGGGATACTTACAGGAACCCTTTGGTGTGAAAGTGTCTCAGCGGTGTATCTCACTATGCTAGTGTCAACACTAGCTGCATTAAACACAACCTCAAAATCTTAGTGGCTTAAACAACAAATGCTTATCTTTCTTGGGTCTGTGGGTCACTGGGGGCTCAGCTGATCTTGGCTCAGCTACAGGGAGGTTTGAATTCACCCCCTGTGTGTCACTCTTGTGCCCAGGTGGGCAGGGTGGTGGCTAGCCAGAGCACGTTCTTCTCCTGGCTTTGGCAAATCCAAGTTGAACCCTGTAGGCACATTTCAGCCTCTGCTAGAGTTATGTCCACCCACACCCCATTGGTCAAAGGAAGTCCCACAGTCAAGCTAATGTCCAGGGTGGCGAAGCATACTGAGCCCACAGCAAGGCTGTGAATGTGTAATTTTATTAGAGGGGAATGAAGAAATGTGATCAACAATCTAATCCACTCTACACTGTCTTCTTTGCTACATGGCACTTTCTGTAGTTGAGGCTGAGTTTGGATACTTCTCCCCTCCTTCTTTGCCCCACTACCGGGCAATGCCACTGTTGATTCCTTGTCTCCAGAAGCCAGCCTTGTTCTTTAATCCTGATCTTCTTCAGGTGGTGGTGAGTCGGTTATATTGCAGCATATAAATCAACATGGCTTGTAAATGGAACTCAATTTTTAGAATAAAAACTTTGCACTACTGACACTTTTTACTGCAGAAGTCACCCTAGTGAGTCCCTTTGCTGTCCCAGATATGTCTCATACTTGTTTCCCTTGAGCCAAGCCTGACAAACCAGAGGTAATAAAGATGTAGCTGCAGCCAATCTGAAGTGAGGCAGAAAGGACAGGGAGGGCCCTCACACTCAGAAGGGAGAATGAGTGAATGTCAGGGTCTTAGAGTCTGCTTTGTACCCCTTGTGTGTGTGTATATATATATATTAGTGCTGCTCTACCAGGCAGAGAGCTAACGTTTACCCAGATATAAACTCTGCCATGTTCATTGCCATATTCCCTGCACTATAATCAGATGCTGGTGCGTGGTGGATTCATCACCATCAATGATGGTGCATTCATCAATATGAATAAACTGAATGAATGAATAAATGAATGAATGAAGGTAAAAGCAAGGAGTTCTACTTTTGGGACAACCACGGCCTCTAATGAGTCTGAGTTTAGAATGTAAATAGAAAACTTATAGCTTCTTTTCCTTTAGCAGGTGGGAGGGGTGACCTTGAAGGATGGGAGTGAAGAGGAGAAGAAGTAGCCATGGAAACTCAGCTTGGAGGCAGGGGGACATGGAGGCTAAAGAGAGGGCTGAGGACATCTGCTCTTTGTTCTGCCACTAAGTAGCAAGTGTCTTGTAGTGTCTGTCTCGCCTCACCACAACTGGCTCTCCTGTAAGGCCTGTAGAAACTGCCAGGCCACAGGAATAAAGCATAAAACATTTTAGAGTAAAGCCAAAAGAGGGGGCATCTTGATTCTAGTAGGCTAGGCAGAAATTATGACTTGTTTTCAGGAGGCAGGAAAATAAAAGACTTAGAACTAGCCTGGCTATAGTGGATAGGCAGGCAAAGGGATAAAATAACAACTAGCCAACAACAGAAAGCCCAGCCACACCAGGGCAGGGACACACTTTCACAATCTGGTAACTTTAGGGCCCAACCCAGAGCCCAGCGCATGATGAGTGCTTCATAGAGAATGAAAACATTCAGCTGCCATTGTTGTACCATCTGTGGGATGATCAGAAGAGGGGAGGAGGGCAGCTGGCAGGAAAAGGAGCTGTAAGATTGGATTGACCACCTGATCTCAGGCACCAAGATTTCTCTGGTTAGAATGTAATTTCTGGACTTTCACCCAATACATAGGTCAGACTGTTCAGTGCCAAGCTTCTAGGCAGAGACAACATTCTATAACAAGCATACACTTGTAACACAAATTGCTTCAATAAGGCCCCCATTATAATTATACTGTTTTCTGTCTCATCTACTGATTTTCTCACTAGAGACCCTGGGAGATTTCACTCCATCCTGGATTCTAAATCTTGAGACTCTTTATTTCCTCCTGACCTCTCTCTGTTTTAGGTTTCTCTAGCTGGCATCTTCCAGACTCCTTATCATCAATATTTCCAAAACCAACCTCCTCAAAATTCCCCAAGTCTCGCTCCTCCTTCTAGAGCCCCTCTCTTAATTAATTGCATCAATCCCCTGAGATACCTTCTCTTTTCTTTCCCCTTCCCATGCCTAATTAAAAACTGGTGTCAATTTTTTTGCCCTAAATATTGTCTGAATCCATTTCCTCTTCACTAAGCCTGCAAACACTGTTCTGGCTCCGACCTTGTCATCTCTTGCTGGTACTGTCACACCAGCCTACCACCTGGTCCCCTGCCTCAGGTCTTACCCTCTTCCTATCTATCCTTTCAGCTGCTGCCAGAGGAACTCTATTTAAGATGCAAATCTGGCCATGTGAGTCCCCTGTCTCTGGTTACCTCCAGACAAGTGTAAGCTCCTTACAAGCACACAGAGGTCTTTCCCCCTCTGCCATCTTCCCTACGTCATCTCCTGCTGCTCCTTGACTAATACTGACTATCCTAGAGTCTTTGGATGGTTTAGGGTTTGTTCTCTGCACACACCTTGCTGTTTCGAATCTTGATCTCTTCTTAAGCTGGATTGTCCCCTTGTCAGCCGCTTTTTTCTTTTTTTTTTTTGTCTGAGTAACTTTCAGCTCTTATGCCTTCTCCTCTAGGTAGGGCTAAGTGCTCCTCTTCTCGGGTCCCATGGCACCATATGTATCTCTCAACTATTTAAAAATATCTCCTTGCCCTTCTGCCAGCCTTACCAGGCTATACACCATTTAAGGAAAGAGATCTTTTTTATTCATCCTGTTATCTCCGGCATCCAGCATAGTACCTGACATATGGGAGATTCTCAGCAAATATTTGGTGGGCTGACCAGACCTGACTCTACAGATTCCTTGCTTTTCTTACCTTTGACTTATCAGCCTTCAATGATGAGAAGTCAATCTGAGGTAGAGATTTTCTTTTGGAACCTAAAATCGGTACATTTATCATTGTACACTTAACCAAAAAAGAAAAAAAAAGTCAACTTTGATGTTTTTGGAGGCTAGGTTTGAAGATGAAAGGTTGACATATGCATCATGATATAAAGTAGTGGTCTTTTCAAATGATTTTGCTTCAACCTTCCCAATAAAACAAATGGACTGTGTGCATGGGATTTTGACGTGCTGGTTTTTCTTTGACTCTAAAATGAAATGAATGTGCAAAGGCACAAAAACAGTATGTATCCTCAATTGGATAAAAGCTCACCTTTATCTCCCTTTGACCCTTTTATTTTCACAATACTAAAGAAATATTAAAAATGGTAGAGTTGGTGAATTTTTAGAAAAGCTATCAGTTCCCACTCACTTTCTATCCTGTTGCCCTAGTGTAACCTTGACCTTGTCTTCCTCTCACCTCTGCAAATACTTCCCTGAATTGGCTTCCTTCTGCTTTCTGAAGCCCACAATTGACATCTGCACAATGTAAAACCCTCTGCTGCATGATCTTTTCTTGGAATCCAGTCCCCTGGGGCTGGGTGGGCTTGATCTAATCATTGATTAACATCTTTGTGGAGAAAGCTGCCAGCAGAAAGGTCTCCAGGAACCCTGGTCTGCCTCTCCTGACCCCAGAAAAGTGGGGCTTTGAGCAGAGGCACATCAGGTTCTAAGGGCAGGAAGGTGGGCCTGGGGTGAGGTGGTGGGGCACACCAGTTGGTGGTGTGGAGGAAAGCACAAAGACAGCCCCTGCTTTTGTCTACATTCTCTTTGTTTCTTTCACACTATTTCATCTCTGGATCACAGTTGATAAGCACCATGGACACCTATAAGCTAAAAATTGTTGAAAAGGTCCCACTTTTGGAGAATGAGCTCAAGGGCTCACTGACCCCCTTGCACCCCTCTAGAGCTGCTAAGGAACTGGGAGACTGGACTTTGGGTAAGCGACTGGGTGAGTGTAGGGGAATGTGCGTGTCTAGGTTTGTGAGTGTCTGTATGTGTGTTTATGTGAAAGCATATGTGGATTTATGAGAATGTGTGAGCTTGTTTGTAGGTATATGTGTTTATGTGAATGTATGTGTATGTATTTGTGTTTGTGCATGTATTGTGTCAGTGGTGTGTGGGTGTGAGTGTGTAGTTTTGTGTGTGTGTGTGTGTGTGTGTGTGTTTGTGCATGAGTTTGGAGATACGGTGTCTTGAGAAGAAACTCCCTCCACCTCCAGTTGTTTTCCTGACACAGTCTTCTGCAGTGGCAGCTCCACATGAGTTAACTCCCTCGTGAGCAATGTCATGCACTCTCCCCGCCATTATCCAAATAAACCTATACCCCATGTATAAAAGCATGCTTTTGACTTTCACTTCCAATCATGCCTGCAGTCTCTAAGCTCCTCTCATAGAAATGTGCCAGAGTGGCTTCTGTTCTTACAATGAGTTATTAATTACAGGGAGCAGGAAGAGAGGAAGTATTTAGCTACAGATCCTGGAAAGCCACCTTAAAGAGTGGGAAGGCTTGAAATAGAGGGTAGAATGTAGGGCTTAAAGAAAGTCTCTGGGTGTAAGAGGTGGTAGCTGTAATTTTGTATGGATTCCTTGTGGCCATAGGCCTGATTTGTGTGGAGGGGTCCTTAAAAGCACTGGTCAGAGCAGGATACACCTGCTAAACAGGGAAAGTGGGTTTCTAAAGAATATTCCACAGTAATAGCTTCCTTCCTATGTTCTTTTGCAACGTGACCTTGTCATTTGTCTGTTTATCTTCTGCTTGAACCTGGGCTGAACTGTGATCTAGTTCGACTCAAAGAATGTGACAAAATGGACACCATGTAACTTTTGGGCTGGGCTTACCAACTTCACCTGAAGCTTATATGTTTACCCAGCCTCCTGTGAGAAGTACAAGTCACATGGAGGTGCTCATGCAGAAGAAGACTGAGGTGCTCCATTAATAGTTCACACTGAGCTTTCAGCTGACACTCAGCACCAACTACTAGCTGTGGGAATCAGCCAGCTTAATGCTCCAGCCCATTTGAATTTCTACAGGATTGTCGCCACAACCAATACCACCTGGAGCGAAGAATCATCCAGCTGAGCCCCATCAACCCACACAATTAGAGTAATAACAAGGGATTGTTGTTCCTTAAAGACACTAATTGGGGGTTAGTTTATTACACAGCAACAGATAACCAGTTTACCAGTTGGGTTTCTTACTGTCGATGGAGTTGGATCAAGAACAGGCTTTCTCCACAATTGCAGAGAGTGAGCAAGAATTAAGTTACGCAGACGGCAAATGAGAGGAGAAGGCATGTTTCGTTCAAGTTTTTCTTTATGGAGAAGCAGTCGTCAAATCTTTAACCTTCAAGTGATACCAGATAGTTAAAGGAAAGTGTTAATAGCAGTTATTTTGGGATAATGGCTGCTTATCTATATTAAACATTTCTACAATGAACATTTACTATCTCTGTAACAAGATCAAATATTACTGAAAACAGTTAATGGGCTTCTTATTTAGCTGTTCTGTAAATGGCGTGTTACCCTAAGGCATGCTGCACCTCATACTGTGAAGAAGAAGGCAGGTTTTTTTTTTTTTTTTTTTTCTGAGAGCATTAGCTTTTACTTAATTACTAGAAGGTTCTAATGAGGATCTCATTTGTCTGGTTTTCAATACTAAAGAATTTTTTTCTATTTAGAGTGAATAGACTTAAATTACACTTTGTCAGCTTAAAATATGAAATCCTCCTTTTGAGTCAATCTTAGTTAAGTTAGATCATAGATTTAGGTGGGTTCAGAGAGAACAGCTTTTGGGCTGGTGGGATGCAAGGCACTGTAGGTTAACATCTTTCTATTCTTACTCAGATACTATCGATACCTTGTGTCAGTGAATGCCAGTACATATGCTTCTCTTCTCTTCCTGGGAACATGCATAAACTACTTTTCCAGTCACTGACAGGTATATTGGGCCCACATATCTGTTTTCTGGCTCATGGGATGGCCCATTCAGAACTTCTGTGTACTCCTTTCCTCCACGTTCTGGTCCAGTGCCACAGTACCTTGGAAGTCATGTGATAAAGATGGAAACGCCACTAGATGGAAGCAGGTATCTGCATGACTAAGTGGAATGTGCCAACACAACTACCCATCACCATGGCCTGCAATGGACTGTAACTTGAGCATGAAAAGGGTCTTTTTACGTTAAGCTACTGATATTTTCTTGGTATAGCTGTTAGCATCCTGTGAGTCATACGTGTTACAGTTGCAAAGTGCTTTACCTGTATAATATGTTTTTGCAGACATTATCTTACTTGATACCCACAACAGTTCTGTGATCTAGGAAGGATGAGTATTATCCCCATTTTACAGAGGAGAAAACTGAAACACATGCGAGGTAGATTCTTTGCCCAAACAATGTTCTCTGGTCAGTAAATGGGAGAGCATGGACTTGCCTTCAAGTTTAATTCTTTTATGTCTTTCTCCTGCTGCCTTTTTCTAACTCAGGTCTGATTTTCTATATGAGTTTCATCTTGACTTCAGCCTCTGGAACTAAACATCACAAAGCAGTGCTTTACCTTCCTTTTTTCCAATGAAGAAAGTCAAACTCAAGCAATTACTTTTTGTAAAGTCAAGGTAAATTTGGTGAACATTTCCATGTGCTTCCCAAATAGGTCAAATAATAGAACGGGTTGTTTATGCCAGCATTTTATAAACTGTAGTCTGGTAACCCTGATCCTGAGAGATGACTAGTGTAAAAAGGAATTCTGATCAAATACTACTGAACAGTTCTGGATATTATGTCCCTTTTGGAGATTAGCAGTATACATTAACACATTGTAGGCTCTGAAAAATTTCTGTAGTTAAAGCATTTATTCTGTACTGTGAATAATTTTTAAATATTTCATTCTGTAGAACATAGTTTTGATAACTCTGGTTTAGATATTTACCTCCCTTAATACAGGGAATGGGATTAAAAATATTTTGCAGTTCTCTTTTGTTATGGGTGCATTATATTTATTATCAGTTTCTCTATTTTTCTTAATTATTCTTTAAATTTCTATGCTCTTCCTCCTCCATTTCCTATTTTTCCTTTTTCTCCCTACTTCCTCCCCTTTTTCTTCTCTCCCTTTTCCTCTTTCTTCTTTTGCTTCTTCTGCTTTGTCATTGTTGTCTTTGTCATCTTCTGAAATTATTAGTTCCCATCTTAGTCCATTTGGCTGCTATAGTAAAAGGCCACAGGCTGGGTAGCTTATAAACAATAGGAATTAACTGCTCACAGTTCTGGAGACTAGAAGTCTGAGATCAGGGTACCAGCATGGTTTGTTGAGGGCCCTCTTCTGAGTAGCCAGGTTCTCATTGTATCGTCACATGGTGGAAAGGGCTAAGGAGCTCCCTCAGGCCTCTTTTATAAGGGAATGAATCCTATTCATGAGGGCTCTGCTCTCATGACTGACCACCTTCCAGTGGCCCCACCTCCTAATACCATCAAAATAGGCATTAGGATTTCAACATATGATCTTATGGTTACCGGGAAAAGGGGTGGGAAGGGATAAATTTGGGAGTTTGAGATTTACAAATGTTAGCCACTATATATAAAGATAGATTTTTAAAAAGTTTCTTCTGTATAGCACAGGGAACTATGTTCAATATCTTATAATAAGCTTTAATGAAAAAAATATACATGTATGTATATTCATGACTGGGACATTGTGCTGTACACCAGAAATTGATGCATTGTAACTGACTGTACTTCAATTAATTAAAAAAAGGATTTCAAAATACGACTTTTGAGGGGACACATTCAGATCATAACAGCTTCCTACTCTAGTTGATCAGAGAATGCTGCAGACAAAAAGCATCTGAATTCAGTAACCATTTGACAAAACATATCACATTATCTCTGGACAGAAGATAGATAAATGTGGGTTAAATGGATCATGGTAACTGACAGACTGTGAGGGAGGTTGGGATGGCTGCTGATTCAACCTGATCCAACCCTACCTGATTCAACAATTTTAGCAGTGATTGGATGAGCAATTAGCAGTCAGTTGATTGAATTTATGGATGATGGGAAGATGGAAGGGCTAGATAAATATACTAGATGCCAGGATCAGGATCCTTCAAAATCTCAGACAAGGTTGAATTTAACAAGACATCATTTAACAAGGGTAAATTTAGAGTTACGCTCTTAAATCTAGAAACTCACTGTATAACTATGGTATCAGATGACATGACTGAGTAGAACAAAATGCAAAAAAATCCGGGGGTTTCTAATTTGATTGTATGCTGAATATATAATCTTGTGGCTTGCATTTAAAAACAGCAAAGTAAAAACATTTTAACCCTCAAAACCTACCCAAAACTTAAAAAGAAAAAAATCTTTTTATTAAATGAAACCAAAGGAAAATGACACATCCCAGACCATAAGGCAGGAAGCACACATGGCAAATGCTGTGGCTTCTGGGCTGAGATGTGGGAGCTTGCTGAGAGTAGCAATATGGATCCTTGATTATCCTTAGATAGGGATCTGAGATTAATGTGCTATAAATCTGACAAAGATGCATCAGGGGGCAAAAACAGGTCAAAGGAGAGGTTGGGAATGCCTCTAGGAAGACCTCATTCCAACCA
Source organism: Camelus ferus (assembly GCF_009834535.1). NCBI lineage: Eukaryota > Metazoa > Chordata > Mammalia > Artiodactyla > Camelidae > Camelus > Camelus ferus. Next base: position 91,025,293 of record NC_045696.1, read on the forward strand.
CTGAAAGGTGGGGAAGGTAGCATTGAAGGAGAGACCTTACCGACATGCTATTTCTACTGTCCATAATGCCGTTCACTGAGAGAGAAAATGCCGGAGGTAACGAGTGAAGGGTAAAAGAAGAAGAGAAGAAATCAATAATTGCCAGATCAGAAGCCAGCGAACTTGTCACCTAATGGTTTTACTGTGAATCTTACAGACCACTTGAAGCCTGAAACAATGAGAAGAAATGGCCTCAGGACAGCAGTTTGCTGAAGGCAAACAGTGGTATTATTTACTTCCTCCTTCAATGCAATTATATATATCCATGCTCTTGCATGGTTCATGGTGGCAGAATATATTTCTCATTCCTTGACTTTGGGCTTGGTCATGTGACTTGCTGTGGCCAATGGGAAGATAGAAAATATGATAACAAACAGAGACTTGAAAGTGCTTTTATAGTTTGGCTAGCCCTCTTGTGTTCCTGTGATTGCGTTAGAAAAGTAAACACCAGGTAGCTAATTCTTCTTCAGTTGGTCTCAGAGTGAGATGGAGAGGACATTAACCTTACAGGGAACTTCTAGGCAAGCCTAGCTGAAGCAAAGCTTTTCCAGCCAACTCACAAACACATGAACAAATGTTTTGTAAGACACTGAGTTTTAGGCCGTTTATTGAACATCTTTAATGGTGTGATAGCTGAGTAATACAACCATAAAATTAAGTGAGGACTCTGAACTCCCCAGTTTCTTCTCTGTCTTCCACGAAATCAATCCTGTGATATTCTCATAGGTAGTGACTCCTATGAAAAATAAGCAGAAAGATGGGAACTATGTATGAAAATCTGCAAAAGAAAATGAGGAAAGGAACATAAACAAAAGGAAAATGAAGAATTACTTCCACATGAGGAATTATTCACAGAAAATAAAGGAAGATTTTAAATAGGTCTCCATATTTCAAAGAAATTGTGTACAATATGATCTCTCAAAAATAAGTTCTGAGAACTGATACAGGGATCACAAGGAGAGATTATAGATAGTATCAATGGAAGGAGATTTAAAAAAAAATGGTAAACTAGCCGTTCTTTTTTGCCAAGACCTTTTAGAACTGCTTGTTTCCTGTACATTTTAAGCCATTTTATTCGGTTTTCTTTTAGGTCCTGTGAGCTTTTCCATATCATCACAGTAACACTCATTTTTACTTGTTATCCAAAGATGGACTCTCATGCTTGTAATCAAAGAACTCTGATATATGCCTAATCTGGGAATAGTCTAAAATAGGCATTCTAAATTTTATTTTTAGAACACTGAACATCCTAGAAAAATACATCTTTAAATTATTTTACCAATAGGAAGAATAAAATATTTATTTATATTCATATTCCTCCTTCCTACCCCACACTTACAGTATTGGAAAAGTGTTAGCCAAGTTAGTGATCTAAATTAGATTCAAACTCAGTAATCTAAATTTAATAAAATGTGCTGTCACTACTGCTGGGGGAATAGCAAGGGATTTTGCAAAGTACAGGAGAATGTATTTTATCTCCACAATTAGTGGTCTCACTATTAAGTGAGTTACTGATCCTGATAATTAATATCTGGTAATGCCACAGGTGAATTATGAAGGACCTATTTCACACCCAAGGATAAATAAATAATCCCACTACAAACCGATTAAAAATACACAGGATACAAAGAGTATAGGTTAATAAAGTACCCAATAAATAAATTAAGATACTGGCCATAAATTACTGTATTCTGTCAACATCAAATTTGTTAACCACAGTACAGCAGGGAAGATTTTTAGATGAATTAGTGCTGTGGCTGAATTAATAGGAGAGAAAAGAGATGGTGTGAGAGGGAACAGTATTCCTGAATGAGGGAAGTTACCTAAGTGAGTTAGAGCTTGTGCAGTTTTGAAAAGTAAAGTGTATCAATCAGCATAGGTTAGGTTATGCTGCTGTAACAAAACTCTCAAATCTCAGCTACTTACCAAGACCCTTCTGGGCATAATTGACCTCATTTATGGACCCAAGATGACAGAATAATCATCTGGAAAATTGCCAATTAATCATATCAAAAGGAAAATGAAATCTCTGGAGAATTACACCAGGAATTAAATGCACAACTCAGATATGACATACGTTATTTCTGCTCAGAAGTTATTGATCAGAACTAGTTACTGGCTCCACCCAACACAAGGGACCAGGAACTACAATCCTACCATGTGCTCAGAAGTCAGGTAAAAATATTTGATGAATAGATTAGTGACTGTGGCTTCATTTGAAAGAAAATGGCAGATGGCTTAATTTGAAATGACCTGAAAAATTTCTGATTGGAATCTAAATAATTCAGAATGTTGATACCTGGCAACAAGGAGCTTAACTTAGCAGTAGTACTCCATAGGATATGAGAAGGCTGTTCTTAAAAAATTTTCCTTTCTATATCCTAATCATCATTCATACCTCATCCTTTTCTACAGAAATATCTTAACTCTTTTCCACACAAAAATCCTAAAAATGAAGCATATTAATCTTAGGTAGTAACACTCAACATCTTTATATTTTTGAGAATAGGGGTAATGAGGGAACCATTGAAAAGCTTCTCATGAATATTAAACAGAAACCCCATAGCAAATAATTTGTTCTGTCTTCTTTATGCTTCTGGTCACACTGGTGATATTTACACGTCTTTTTTTCTCACTTAGAATGCATTAGATCATTTGAATAATAGTGTTATTTCAGGTCTCTGGTTTTATTTTTATCCGCTTATCCCTTTATTCCTTTTAAATTTTATTTATCTTTATTCTTAGGAAGGAAAATGTTGGCAAACTGTTTGGTGCTCTTCTGCTTACTAGGCTGCAGAGGGTCTTTAGCAAGAAGCCACTTGAAAAGAGCTGTTGGTGCCTTTCCTTGAGCAATAGCTCGAGAGGTGCATGGAGATATTACATTTCACTCTTGGTTCTTTGCGTGTGAGAACAAACCAGCTTGCTGAAGTTGTCGTAAAAGTTCATGAAAGGCATGGTGCCTCTTGTTAGATGCCTAGACTGAAGTAAGCATTAAGAAACACACTGAATTTTAACCTTAAAGTCCGTACACTTAAGTAAAGATACAGAATACATTACAGGCTAAGGTAATAAACAGAATAATTCATGACTCCCTGAGGGAGTTGGGCTTTTTTTCCAGGGGGCAAATGAATAGCAACAGAATGCCTCTCTAACCCTTGAGGGAAGAATGTATTGTGTAGCCAATTCTCATGGGCACAACTACTACTTTATTTAATGGGAAATTGTATTTTTTTTATTCAACATCTGTTTTATCACTTTTCTCCCCTTAATCATCTCTTTTTCAACATTGCAGACCATTTAATCATATTGCAAGTATGGAAAAACAATTGCTTGGCGATCAATGATTTGTATCCTTTCTGTCTTGATCAGCAGAGGGAAATTAATAGTAAACTAGTTCACAGAGGCATTAAGACATTATTCCGGTTACTGGGTGCTCAGACAGTGCTGCTAAAAGTGATATTTTGATATTTTGAAACCTTTTTTAGTGTACATAGGGCAAAACTTCCTGTATACTTACTCAAAGAGTTTTATCCTTTGAAACAAAGAGTGCAAATTGGTGCAGAATAATGGTCATATTCCTGGTAGCCACCTTTGACTTAATACTTACTCCATACCAGATACTCTATCAAAATATTTTTCATTTTCTTTTCTTTTTTTTTAAAGCATTAAAAAAAATTGAAGTATAGTCAGTTTGCAATGTTGTGTCAATTTCTGATGTAAAGCATGTTTCAGTCATATATATACATACATATATTCTTTTTTATTACAGGTTACTACAAGATATTGAATATAGTTCCCTTTGCTATACAGTATAAACTTGTTGTTTATCTATTTTATATATAGTAGTTAGTATCTGCAAACCTCAGACTCCCAATTTATCCTTTCCCACCCCTTTTCCCCGCTGGTAACCATAAATTTGTTTCCTATGTCTGTGAGTCTGTTTCTGTTTTGAAAATAAGTTCATTTGTGTCTTTTTTTTTTTTTAAGATTCCACATATCAGTGATATCATATGGTATTTTTCTTTCTGTTTCTGGCTTACTTCACTTAGTATGACGACGTCAAGGTCCATCCATGTTGCTGCAAATGGCATTATTTTATTCTTTTTTATGACTGAGTAGTATTCCATTGTATAAATATACCACAATGTCTTTATCCAGTCATCTGTCGATGGACATTTGGGTTGTTTCCATGTCTTGACTATTGCAAATTGTGCTGCTATGAACATTGGGGTGCATGTATCTTTTTGAATTAGTGTTCCCTCCAGATATATGCCCAGGAGTGGGATTGCTGGATCAAATGGTAAGTCTATTTTTAGTTTTTTTAAGGAATCCCCATGCTGTTTTCCATAATGACTGCACCAAACTACATTTCTACCAACAGTTTAGGAGGGTTCTCTTTTCTCCACACTCTCCCCAGAATTGATTGTTTGTGGACTTTTTAATGATGGTCATTCTGACTGGTGTGAGGTGATACCTCACTGTAGTTTTGATTTGCATTTCTCTGATAATTAGTGATACTGAACATCTTTTTTCCATGTGCCTGTTAGCTATTTGTATGTCTCTATTGGAGAATTGCTTGTTTAGGTCTTCTACCCATTTTTGGATTGGATTGTTTGTCTTTTTGTTATTAAGTGTATGAGATTTCTATATATTCTGGAAATTAAGCCCTTGTCAGTCACATCATTTGTAAATGTTTTGTCCCATTCTGTAGGTTGTCATTTTGTTTTGCTTATGGTTTCCTTTGCTGTGCAAAAACTTGTAAGTTTAATTAGGTCCCATTTGTTTATTTTTGTTTCTATTTCTGTTGCCTGGGTAGACTGCCCTAGGGGAACATTTGCTAAGATTTATGTCAGAAAATATTTTGCCTATGTTTTCTTCTAAGAGGTTTATAGTGTCTTATCTTATATTTAAGTTCTTACGCTATTTTGAGTTTATTTTTGTGTGTGCTATGAGGGAGTGTTCTAACTTCATAGATTTACATGTGACTGTCCAGTTTTCTCAGCATCACTTGCTGAAGAGACTGTCTTTTCTCCATTGTATGTTCTTGCTTCCTTTGTCAAAAATTAATTGGCTGTAAATCTGTGGGTTTATTTCAGGCTCTCTATTCTGTTCCATTGATCCATATGTCTGTTTTTGTGCCAATACTGCACTGTTTTGATTACTGTAGCTCTGTAGTATTGTCTAAAGTCAGAAAGGATTATTCCTCCAGCTTTGTTCTTTTTCTTCAATATTGCTTTGGCAATTCTGGGTCTTTTGTGATTCCATATAAATTTTAGGATTATTCTTGTTCTGTGAAAATGTCCTGGGTAATTTGGTAGGAATCTCATTAAATATGTAGATTGCTTTGGGTAGTATGGCCATTTTAACAATATTAACTCTTTCAATACAAACACATAGGATATCTTTCCATTTCTTTAAATCATTTTTAATTTCCTTAATTAATGTTTTGTAGTTCTCCGGTTACAAGACTTTTACTTCCTTGGTCAGATTTATTCCTAAGTATTTTATTTTTGGGGATGCAGTTTTAGAAGGGATTGTTTCTTTACATTCATTTTTTGATATTTCATTGTTAGTGTCAAGAAATGCAAGTGGCATCATCTGGCCTCTTAGGCCCTCTGGACTCTGGGTACCTTTTAAGCACTTTGGTCTGTAGCTATATTTAAGCGGGTAAGTATGACTAGCAACTGAATCTGCCTTGCTGTTTTTGCTGGTGGAAAATGGAATCTTTTAGCATCTTCTAGACTTCCTAAATAACAGTGACATTTAGTCCTTGGTGTGGGGAATGAACTCTGAGAAAAGATATGTCTCCTCTTTAACAGGGCTCCCTCTGATCTGGCCCTTCTGGAATCATCTTCTGCCACTTCGCACTTTTCACTTTAAACTTCAGAAGCACTGAATGGCCTTTGGGTCTCTCGACCCCCCCAGACTTCTGGAATCCTCTATGGTTTTGCTCAGGCTGTTTCCCCTCCTAGAGGCCTCCATCGCCACCCTCAGCACAACCCCTTTCCTCCCCTGGCTTACTCCGGATTACTCTTCAGGGTTTAGTTTAGGCACCACTTCTCCCAAGAAGCCGTTCTTCATCTCCCACATTCTCTGTGCCCGCACAGCTCTCTGAGCATAAGTCTCGCATTTCTATTACCGCAGTACATTGAAATAATTTCTTATACCTTTATACTCTTGACTGAACTGTATATTCCTTCAAAGAGGATAACATGTTTCTCATTCTATGTCTGTCATTTCTACTATGGCACATGATGTGTAGCACCTGCCGAAAATACTTGTCAAATGAATTAATTCTTAATTTAATTTTATATCTTGAAATTGGAAAAATCTTTAGAACAATCTTTTTTATTTTTAATAATGGTTTTGGAGTGCTCAGTCTTTTCCAGTCAGTGAAAAGATTTCTGCAAATGCAGTTATTTTCAGTGATTTTTTTTTCTTTTCCCTTCAGAGCCTGCCCCCACCATCCCGCCCCCCTCGCCCCTCCCATTAAAGACATGATTGTTGTAAACCTTTTTATGATTTTGGAAGAGATAAAGGAGCAGAATTTTGAAATTATCTAATTAAAAAATAATATAACCATAGAAATCTGTCTAGGCTGAGTCTAAAATTAGGCCTTGAAATTGGGAAAATGGGGTCTGGTTATGACTTGAATTTGTCTATTCAAGTTTATCACAGAGGATGAGGCACATGAAGTTCAAAGAACTCATGTAGTTTTCCTGATACGGATCCCAGGGCAGTTTCAGGGCAGTTAGTCCGTCTTTGTGTTACAAATTACAACTGTGTTTAAACCAAACCTCTGTGTCTCTATACCAGTATTTTCTTTCTCTTGTACTTGGGTTCATAAATTCTCCTTTAGGTTTCCTTGGGTTTAAGACCACATCTAAATAGAAAAAACAAATTTAAATGACTGTTTGGGTAAGTCAGGCCCCAAGCCTCTTCTCAGCTGGCCTAAAACATCAGTTGAAATGAAAGTGTTGGGTTGCAGAAGGGCTGAAATGAAGCAGCTGTTGCTTTGACTCCTCACCACGCTCCATGTCCAGAAAGGCCCAGCCTAAATTTTCTGCATTAGACACTCATCCCTCCCTCTTCTTGCTCTTTGATTTTTGCTTCTTGTTCTGTGCTAAAGCCGCCTGCCTTCTCCCTTCTCCCAAACCATATTTCACACTTGAATATACTTTCTTCTCTGCTTTAAAATTTTGGGGTAATCAGATGATGATTTTATAGTCCTGATTTATGTTTTAGAAGTTACTTTTCATAAATATCCCAAATGAGATCTATTTGGCCCCTGCTGCAGACCAGATGGTGGTCAGATCTGGCAGAGCAATTGATTTAATCCTGTACATTTTCATAATTGGTAGGAATCAGTTTTCCCTTTTATTCTAACATTACAGATTTGTAACAATATGTGAAACAGGCTTCGTGCTTCCCTTCTCCCTTTCATGTATGGTATGGCCTTAATAAACGCTTGGTAGTTTCCTGCAAGAGCATCTCATACATTAGGATGTGAGGCTTTCATTTTGTTTTCTGTTTTTAGTAAACGAATTGAGTTAATAGGAGAAATTATTTTAAAAAGAGGAAGGGCACAGGGAAATGAGAATGTATATTTTCCTTATTGAATCTTTGCATTCTTGGTATGCATCTGACTGTCTTTCTTCCCATCTTTGAAACCCTCTTCAAGATTCCATTCTCTTGGGAAGTTCATCATGAGCCTTATTAGGAATTTTCTAGGTTACTCAGACAAAATCAACTTGTTCTTCATTTTAAAGCAAACAGTTTCAACTTGCAGGCCCTCTTTGACTGAGCAAACAAAATTTTGAGTAATAGAAATTTTGAAAAATCGAGAAAGAATTTTTAAAATTACTTATAATCTTACTACTTTACTATAAATACTTTCAGTATTTTAAAGTATTACTTCTAACTTACTAAGTCTTACCAAGCTCACTTGCTGTGTGAACTTGGACAAATATCTTAATGGCTTTGGGTCTCAGTTTTCTCTTGTGTAAAATCAAAATGATTATTCTTACCTCGGGTTATTCTGCAGATTAACATCAGACAATTCACATACATGGTGGTGCCTAGCATAGTGCTTATTTCATGGGCATAATATCTGAAAATATTAATTTCCTCCTATCTCATTTGTCTCCCATAGTGATACAGTGCCCCTCCTTAACGGGGACAATGTTGGCCTAACACACTGTTCAAAATGCCTGTTGAGTGAGAGGGACCATGATGCTACTGAAACACTATCATTTTTTTTAAATAGAGGTACTGGGGATTGAACCCAGGACCTCGTGCATGCTGACCATGTGCTCTGTCACTGAACTATACACCCCCACCCTGTGTCCTTCCAACACAATCATTTTTAGTAGGCAAAAACTACACTTTGAAACACGGTGTGTGCTGGTTTTCTTCTCCAAATTGCAAGGCCTCTGAAGGCTCGTCTGTGAATTGACCTGAAAAGTCACCCTGAAAAATCAGCTTGTAGTGTTAAATAAATACAGATTTTTAGGACTGGAAGACACTTTAGAGGTAATTTAGCCAAAAGCCCTCATTTTTAAGCTGAGAAAATTCCGGGCTGTAGATGTGAATGGCTTGCCCAAGTTGGTTACATCTGTTTATCAGTTGGGGTACCTTGTTACAAATAGCAGAATCATCATTAAGTAGTTCAAATAGAAAAAGAAATTTCTCAATCAAATTAGGTGGCAAACAGAGCCTCTAGAAGGGCCAGAGACTCAGGCTTAAAAGGCTGTATGACCAGGAGCAATTCCCAGATTGCACTTGTGGAGAGTTCCGTGGGGGACCCGGCTGCTACTGCCACTGGCCATAGGCGTTACAGCTCACCACACAGGACCCAGCACTGGGCCTGTCCTACTGCTATCTCTGGGAGTTGGTCAACCTCCTGCCATGCTCCATCAGCTGTCACGATGCTTTTCACATGGAGACTTGTTTCTTCTCATCGCTCTCATCCCATTTGAAATGTAACTCATTTGAATAAAGGATATTTACTGGTCCCAAGCCTAGGCCATGGGCCTGGGCCTAACACTAAAGGAGGCCAGAAAAATCAGTTTCTGACCTCTATCTTGGCAAGGTGGGTTTCCTAAGGTGGGAAATTCCTAATCTGGAAATGGTGCTAGATAGCCCAAATGCGTGTCAAATGTTCACTATGTTAGACTATCCAGACTGAGGCCATGTGGCAATATGGTGCCTCTTTTACTATTCTGATAGTGTTCCTTATCAGTAGAGGGCCAACCCTGGTTTCAAATGTGAGACTCACATTTCATTAACAACATTAAATGCGTCAGTGCTCTGTAGGCCTTTTCTCTGGGCATCGTTGGGTACCTGTGGAATCTCAGGTAAAGCAGTATGTTAATCTCCTCAAATAGTATGTATCTTCTAGAATACTAAATTGTAAATAGATATGGGTAAATAATCAATGTTTCATTTGAAATATAGTTGGATTTTTATGAAGATTTCCTGTATAATAGCTTTTATACAGCCTAATCTTTTGGTTTGTGTGGATCAGAAATAGGATTTTAGTTGTGTTATTTTTCCTAAGGTGTCCTGCGTTTTGGGGAAATCAAGGAGAAGAGAGGAGTCTCTAAACTCTGGACCATCAAATCTGATGTTGGTCCAAGGTAGGTTATTAAGTGCATACTTTACTAGCACTTTGAGAAAAGGAAGAGATCACTAGGACCTGCATGAATTTGCAAAGTTGGAAATTTGTGTTTTCAGACTTATTGGGAATGGTCTTGTGGTCTAGGTCAGATTTGGAATGCATGTGCCATTTATGTTCCATGACTTAAGCTTGAGAGCAAAAAGGATAAAGAGAGAAAAGGAAATGTATTGGAAGAGAGAGACTGGTAAACACTCAGAAGTAATATTGACTTCTCATATCTCTTTGGAATGTGACAAAAGCTTTAGAGCTGTGTTAAGGGCTTGGATGGGAATTTCTTCATTCTATAAATGTATTGTATATGTATTTTATGCCAAGCATAAGAGATGAAACATTTATTGATACCTTGATACATACTGGAAACTATGCTAGGTTCTTCATATCATCTCATTTAACTGTCACCATCTTCCCAGGTAAAAATCATTGTATCTTTTTATAGATCACAGTGTATATTTTTATAGATCACTAGATTGCAGCAGACTGATTCTCATGAAGGTTAATAATTTGTCCAAGGTAAATTGCAGAGCTGTCTCTGTCTCTGAAAGTTGTTATTCCTCCATGTCCCGCCCACCCACCATGTCCCACTGCCTCTCATGAGTCCCACAGAAAGAAACTTGTTTAAATGGGGACCAGGAGTAGGGACCACATTGAAATGGTATGTATGTATGTATGTATGTATGTATATATTTATTTATTTACACCTTTATTATGATATGATTCCTGTACAATAAACTACACGTATTTAAGATGTACAATTTGGTGAATTTTGATAGATGTATATACCAATGAAACTACCACCACAATCAAGATAGTTAACTGAAATGGTATTTCATCTTGATCTTGAAGGAACAATAAGAGATCGCCAGGGAAAAAAGGAGGGGAAAACTATTTAGGGCGGAGAGGACATGAGGCATGAAGCCAGGGCCTTATATTCTAGGCTAAAGAGAAAAGCTCTGCACTAGGTGATGAGGTTAATAAGCCTGCAAAGGATATGATCATGTATTTCAAGTGGTATTTTACCTAATAGCCAAGTGAAGTGAAGCCAAAGAGTGAATTTATAGAGTCTAGACCTCTGATACAGAAACCTCTGATACTATAGCCTGACATGCCATTGGCTGGCGTGGGCTCTGCTTCTTTTTCTAGTGGTGGAAGGTCACTTTGCCCTATTCCTACTCCTTAGTTTGCCTCTACCACTCTTGAATACCCTACCTGTGTGCAACATGAAAGCCAAAGAAGGGAACAGAACTCAGAAGAACAAAGTAAGGCCTTCCTAGCATCTTAGCACAATTATTAGTCAATGGATTTTGCAAACATGGGTGTGTGTGTTTGTGTGTGTGTGTGTGTGTAATATATAAATATATATATATTTAAATATCTAAGTACTACATTCTCCCTGAGTTTGACATATTAATATCCCCCAAAATAACATGAGATCATTAAAGGGAAAAAAATGAACCTAGCCTGATACCAGCTCTCAGCCCATACAGCACGCTCATGAAGTGCAGGTAGAATGCCTTTGCACTGTCTGGACTCTTCATCTCATCAAAGTCTGCCTGCACTGACACTGTGCTTCTCTCATCACTCTGAGGAACTATGTCAGCATCCTCATCCACCTTAACATTCTGGATTGGAAGTATCTGAACTTACCTTTTAAGGATGCCAGTTCTTCACTAACTTCCCGGAGGCTTTGTGACAGTGTGCCAAGCTTCACAGGCAACCCATAGACTTACTATGCCCTGGTTCTTGCTCTGCAGTTCATAACTTTTTTTTTCTCCCTTAAAAAAGTAGAAGAGTTGGATCTAGCAAAACCGAAAGTACTTTCAGGTGCCTCGGAAGGTAGTAAGGCTGCAATCATGAAGAGAGAGCTTTGGTCTCAGTGTCTTCCCCAAAACTCATTAATATGATAATTTTCCCATGACTCAGTTTGCAGTGTGTGAACACTTAGCATACACTGAGAGAGTTTTCCAAAAATAAAAAGTCTAATTAGAGTACTTGAAATTGCCTTGACCGTTTTGATTCCTGCTCCAGTGCATTTCTTTCATGTAGTTGCCTTGGACATCCATCTCTGAGAGGGCATAATGACCAAGTCCTCAGCTCACAGACCATTCCCACTTGGTGTCCCCTCCCCTCCTGGCTGGGCCTGGCTAGGTGCAGGCAGCAGCAGGTGTACAACCCCACTTTCCCCTCCTCGGTCCTGCTCTAGTAGAAAAATGCTGGAACCTAGGTTTTCCATTGGGGTAGACCTTGGTTTCTCACCAAGGGGCTTGAAGCTCAGAATTCTAAATACTAAAGGCTTCTGGGACAACTTGAAGAAAAATGTCTTCCCTGAAGAGGTAGTGCTACCACACTAGTTTGGGTGAAGGATTTCAGCTGGGCCACTTACCAGAAAATCCCCTGCCCAGTGGCAGAGTGGTGAGTAGACTTGGCCAGGAGTTAGGTAACTTTGCGTTAGGTCTGATTCTGCTGTTCCTTAACTCTGTGAAGTGGGCTTTCTCACTATTCCTTTCTGGCCCTTAATTTCTTTCTGTTGAGACTACTGTATGTCTGAAATTTTAAATGGAAATTATTTGAAAACAATATCTTATATGATCTCTGTGGAGGCCAAGTCAAAAATTTGAAACCAGGTTGCCTGCTTTTCCCATTATCCTATTCATTCATTCAAAAATTATTTATTGAACACCTACTATGTGTATGAGGCTCTGAGCTCAATATCAAGGCACATCAGGAGGAGCTCCACCCATGAGGAGCTTACAGTTAGGAATCACAGCAGAGTGCTTCTATAATGGGGAGGTGCATTAAATCAGGGTCACAAGTTTTCCTGGTCATAAAAGTCCTGTGGGGTCTTTGTAAAACCATATTGATTCCAGGACCCTCCCCCATTCCTTACTGAATCAGACTGTCCAGGGCAATGTGTCATGTAGTCTGTATGTGTAACATGAGTCACCCAGTGATTCTTATGACTAGACAAGTTTGAGAAACCCTGGACTAAATGAGCCCCAAGGTCTCTTCTTTTAGTGCAGTGTTTCTCAACCCTGGCTTCACTGAATCATTGAAGGGGATATTTACAGATACCATTGCCTGGAATGCTGGTAGAGACTGGAATGTGTAATTTGTAATTCCAGTGTGCATCCAGAGTTGAGGGCCATTGTTTGTAGCCCATTCAGGGGACTCAGGCCTATCTGGGAGCAGTTGCTTCCTCTGAAATCAAGGGGAGCACCTCTACCCCAAATTACCACCAGGATGTGGATGTTAAAAGATATTTGTAGTGTTGTAGCTTTTAAGGTACACTTGATTCTTATTCTTTATTCTTTAAAAGAAGTTCCCAACACACTAAGAGCCAGCCTATAGATGTGTTTTGGATCTTCCAACTTGTAGTAATCATTTCGTGATTTTATTTGATTAACTTATTTGCTCCCAGGATTTTTAGATTGCATCTGTCCGGCAAATCTTCATAATAGTGGATTCTGACAACCTTCAGTCTACTTCTGAGTAGGTATTACTGTAGTGGGAATATGGTTGTTAGGAAAGGTGGCATTTTGCCTTTCCTTCTTTCAAATCCAAAAGGAGTCCACTAGGGAATGGGGAATGTAATATTTTGCTTTAGTGTGTTTTGAGGGTAATTTGTAAACCCAATTCCATCAATAAAATTGCCTGCCCCAGTGACTGCTCCTCTCACCTGTTGACATCCGATCTGCAAGCGTCTCCCTGAGGTCACAGGGGACCAAACTGCACCTGGCTCAGTGGCCAGGTGCTCCTGGAAGTGGCCTTTCTTGCGGGTAACACATTTGTTCTGGAATGTTAATCGCTTTTCACAGGGCTCAACATTTGGATCAGCCTGGCTCCCATCAGGTACCTGGAAATCACACTGCAGCCCTGTCAGGTTGGAACAGGAAGCAGGTCAGGAGTTCTGAGACGTTCTTGGGCTGTTGTTGACATATGGCCATCTGATCGAATGCTGTTTCCACCAAGTCCCCAGAGTTCCCTGGTCCCTCCTTTTCAGTCCTCTGGGAAGTGAAGAAAACTGCCCCTTTCTCTCTCACCCTTCCTTTCATGTGTAGGTCAAGCTGGATCTGACATGACTTGTCCCTTTTTTCCTCTCCATCAACATTAAGTACCATTAGGTTATAAACTGGTAGTGACAGTGGTAACCAGAAGTCCTAAAAGATTTAAAAAATCTTTTCTCCTTTAGCCTGGCAAGGAACTGAGGGAGTAACACTGAAAAGCCCACAGGTAGACTTGTATAACGCAAATGCTTGTGGGTTGCTAAGTAAGTAGCCCAGCACATGCTTTTCTGTTTACGTTAGAGGTTAGGGCACTATAAACCTTGAAGCTTGTCAAGATTAAGCAGCATTGGGCAGAACGATATGCTGTGAGCGCCAGCCTCCAGTTATTGGGTCCAACCACATTTTAGTGAAAGGAGATTGCCTAGCTGGAGTTTCATTTGTGGCCTTGTAAGTGAAGGGTGCGTGGCAGATGCTATGATTAAGAATTCATTTCCTGGTTGATGCCACCACAGTGATCACAGCACCAGGAGGGGAATCTCATATTTGCTGGCAGGGTTAAACAGTGCGTAGTTCTGAGTTTAATACAAAGATTACAAACAAAAAGAAACCACTACCACCACCGCAACAGAAACTTACCCAGGTTCATTAAGAAAACTGCCTTTTATATTTTTGAAATGAAGCCCTTACGTTAGCGTCTTCATACCTTGTTTGAAGACAGAAACTTTCCCCCTCCCATTCATCCTTTTATTCACATGTTTATTGAATTTTAGGTGCTGAGGATTTCATTGTGAACAAAACAGCAAAATCCTTATTCTAATGGAGAGAGAAAAACAATTTTTAAAAAGGAAACAAACATGTCAGGTTATGATTAGCACTATAAAGAAGGCCCAAGTAAAGCAAAGGAGGTAGAAAGTGATGGGGGAAGCTTTCTTACAGAGGTTGGGGAGGACCTCTCTGAAGACAGGACATTTAAGGAGAGGCCTGAAGAGAGGAAGGGAATGAATCCTGTGGATTTTTAGGGGAGGAGCTTTTCAGGCAGAGGAAATGGCAAAGTATGAGGAATTAAGGTGGGTGGGATGGTCTTTGGTATATTGAAGAACAGCAAGGAGGCCAGAGTAGCTGGCCTGGCGTGGGCAGAGGAGGGAGAGTGGGAGAAAGGTGGTTACAGAGGAAGAGATGGCACCTTTGGGAGGCTTTGAGCAGTTGAGTGACATGATGTTTCTGATGTTTTAAAATGTTCCTTCTGGCTGTTGTGTGAGGTTGAGGGGGGAAGATTAAGGGTAGAGCTGAATAGGAGGCTGTTGTAATAATCTAGGTGAGAGATGATGGCAGCCTGGGGTCTGTGATTTGGTGGAGGTGGTTAAGAGTGGCTGGATTCTGGACACATTTCAAAGGGAGAGTCGCAGAATTTGCTGATGAATTAGATGTGGGTGCATGAGAAAGAAAGGATGCAAGGATGTTGCTGGGTGTTTAGCCTAAGCATCTGGCCAAATGTAAATGCCATTTATTGACGTGGAGAAGATGAAAAAGAGCAACATTTTGTGTGCGTGTTGTCTGGTCTTTTAGATATGTTAAGTTTGAGATACCTCATAGACTTCTAAGTAAAGATATTGAGTGGGAAGTTGGATAGATGAGTCTGGAATTCAAGGGGAAGTTTGAGGCTAGAGGTATTGATTTGGGGGCTTCCAGCATAAAGAGGGGTCTTTCAAGTCATGGGACTAGAGGTCACTGAGGGAATGAGAGAGGATAGAGAATGCTGCTGGCATTCTAACATTTATGAGTTAAGGAGATGAGGAGTAGCCAGTGGAGGGACCTGAGAAGAGCTACTGTGTGTAGTAGAAGAACCAAGAAAGGTGTCTCAGCAGCCAAGAGAAGATGTTCAAGGGGAGGTGATGGTGGTCCAATGTGTTGCCGAGAGTAAGATAAACACCGATAAAGTCCCACTGAATTTGGCAATCTGGAGGCCAAGGTGGAGGTCACTGGACAAAAGCAGTGTCATTGTAGAGGAGCTGAGGGAGCCTTACTGATGTGGTTTCAAGAAAGCATGAGAGGAAAGTGGAACGAGAAGAGGTGGAGACAGTGGATACGGACAGCTCTTTTCAAGAGGATTTTCTGTAGAGCAAAGGAGACACCCTGGGTAGTAGGTGAGAAGATGGGTTTTGGCAAATGGAGGCCTGAGCAGAGCTTATACTGGGAAGATGAAGGCAATGATCTTGAGAGACCAGCTGGGAAAGCCAAGTCTAAACAACAAAAAGCAGGACTGTGAGTGGGAGGGGGTGCAAGTAGGGATGCAGCAACTATCCTGGAGACACTTTCTCAAGCCCTGGTGGGGTGTTTGCAGTGCATCGTTAATGATTCTGAGGGTGTTGGGTGGTTGAGAGAAAGGCATCTGATGAAGTCATCCCCAATAGAGTCTAACTAGCCCATTATGGCTTAACTGTATGAGCCCTCCTAGGGCAATCTTTTCAAAGAGAGTGCCTGAAGAGGAAAAAGGACTCACAGGGGTGGAATTTCAGGTAGCTGAGTGACAGCCTGGTAACAACATTCCTGGGAGAATAAGATTGGCAGGGTAACCTCCTCAAGATGCCCCAAATGGGACCAGCTAGACATTTGTAGTAGTAGACGGATGAGAAGAGCTGTAAGGATGAATATCTTAGTTGAGGTTACTGCTCTAATATTGCAGAGGGCCACGGGAAGGTGCCTGAGTGAAAGCATGAGCTGGTCCTCCTCCTTGCCCAGTATCAGGACACACACATGTTATGGCTTCCTGACTTCCTCCATTGAAGTCCAGCTTAGGATTTGACTAAAGTGGATTGTCTGGGCTCTAGTGGATTGTCCAGGCCTGGTCACTTACTTGTGGTGTAACCTCTGAAAAATTACTGGAGTGAGACATTTCTCTCATTAGATGGATTCATGCCTGGCCCCCTGCCTCACAGGCAAATGACCATCCAGTGAAACGGTGTGTCAAATCACTTTGTAAGCTGTAGAGTTTTACATAAATGTGTAAGATGTTTACCCTTCTCCTGAACTACAAACTGTTCGAGGCAAGAAGCCTGTCCTGTACCTCATTGTATTCCAAGCCTATCTTGTGGTGCCTGGCCTTGGAACTCCCTTTGGTGGAATGGATGGCTGGCGAATCCCAGGACTACTGGCTGGCTGTGTAGGGCAGCCCTCAGCTGGGAAGCCTGCCACCCCTTGACTGACGGACAATCGTTTACACTTTTTCCTCCTCCCTCACTGCTGACAGTTCCATGATTTCCCCACTTAAAATGCCATTTTGGAAGTCTGTCTTCTGCCAGAGAATACATCAGGGTAACTCTGCTGGTGGTACCCTCCTTCCCACAAAGCCTCATTACTTAAATTATTGCTCAATGGTAGCAAGCAGCCCTATTTCCCCTTGCAGCTGGGAGGTGCCATGCCATCTTCAGGTTTCTCAAAACACCTTGGGAGTGATGTTAAGTCAGGTTCCTCCCACTGACGTGCAGCAAAGGGAATGGGGAAGGAGTTACCCACCATCATATCAAGTGGGTGATGAGAGAGAGGGTCAGATGTCCCCACCGTGGGCTCTACCCAGGACAAAGCTTCTTTTGCGGAATGTCTCAAAGAAAAAGAAAGCCAGAGGGAACCTGGTTGTTCTCCTGTGATGTGGTGAGCCCTAACTGACAAGGCTGGACCAGCCTGGCTTCTTTTGGGTTAAAGTATCAGGAATAAGAGGTCACAGGCCAGGTGGGAAGGAGAGAAGCAGAGAAAATCTGTCGGTGGGTTTTTTTTTTTTAAAGAAAGAAAAGTTCCTGCTTTTCTTTCCTGTGTGAGAAAAACTAAACTGGCACAAAATATATTTAAGAAGCATACTCTTAGTGTTACTTAGAAAAATACCCTGTATATTCTGGCAACAGCAAAATGTATCCTTAATAGAATTCATATGGGGCCTTCAATGATCACGATGTTTGGAGAGAAGCCAGATAGTAAGTAATTTAAACATCACAGGAAATTAAATTTTGGAATTCAATTTTGCATAAAGTTTTCTGTAATGAAAATGTCACACATAAATTATGAAGTCTGATTATATTCTTTTTTGACTTTTTAATAAAATAATAGAGGTACTTGACAGTCTAGAACAAATGCATATTTTATGTGAATAGTATTGCGTTCAACCAACGTCCTCTGGAAATAATGGAACAGATGTTAACACTGCTCTATCAGCTATCAGGTGCTCTGTTAAACAGCTCCAAACACAAGTATTTATTAAAAAATGCTAACGGGTTTGTCTTTAAGGGTTATCTAATTGTGGGCTTAAAATGTAGATGGTTAATGTAATTAATTATACATGTAGAGTTATATAGTTGGGCTATAATTTATTATATGTGTGCATGTATAAATTATATAATATTCTGTTGTAAATTAATTTAATATGGGCACGGGGAATGACTTCTTGAAAATATTAAATAGTTCATAATGTGGTTATAAATCAAAACTAATCTGAATTTCCACTTAATTTTGAATTTTGAGAAGGAGGATGCTTTAACTCACTGTAGGGGACTTTGGGGGTGCTGATTGTGTTTTAGATTAAATCCACAGCCTGTAATTATTTTTAATAATATTCCACTGAAAAACGCCCCAAATAAAAAGCCTGAATACTCTTAATTTGTTAAAGGCCAAGCAGCATTTTTCTTCAAAGAGTAAAATATAATGAACGTTTATTTTGAAAATTGACCTACTTCATCATAACTCCAGGGCCCTAAGCGAGTCTTTCTTCAGGCTCACAATGAACTCTTGCTGAATGCAGAGACCATGACCCTGGTCTCTTTTGGGGCTGAGACGTTTTGCCTATGGATGTTCTGTTAAATATTTCCCTCTCTGAATCCTGTTATGACTTCATCTACATGCTTTGTATTGGGGGTGGGTTTGCACATATTTTAACTTTTAAAAGAGCACAACAAAGGTTTCTTACTTAATCAAAGTCACACAAAAATGTGAGCCAGGCTGTTTGTCCAGGAGCTTCTGTCCTCTTTTGGAAAGTAGGTCATGTGTGTTCATGGTGGTAGGAGTATGAAGATGATGACTTCCAAGGCAGTTTCTTCAGATATGGGCATCTTTTTATTTTTGTCTGCTTTTTTTTGAGAACAATGACTAGGGTGACCAGCTTGTCCCAGTTTGCCTGGGACTTTCCTAGTTTTAGCACTAAAGGTTCCATGTCCCAGGAACCCTTTGGATCTCAAGTAGACCAAGATAGTTGGTTGCTCTATAACCGACAAAGACTTACAAACCAATACTTTAAAAAGGTATAGGTACAAAAGCATATGGTGTCCCCACAAAGGACCAAGAAGAGACAGAAGGTGTCTATGTCCATTGAGGCTGGGCTTGTCCCTTGATTGTCACCATGTGCAAGGGACTGGCCAGTCCCTTTAAAAGTTCAGTACTTAAATTTTATAAGCTGGCCCAAGGTTGATCAGGCTCTAGTGATGGAGGAAGCTTCCTCAGTCGCTGAATGCAAGAGGGCTCCTGCTGTTTTGTGTTAAGACTTTACGTGAGCAAGTGGAGTTTTTGTTGAGCTAAGTCACCGAGATGTGGGGATTGGTCTGTTGTGGAAACTTGTACCATTATAAAACTTCTTGTGTTGAAGTGGGGTGCTGCCATTAAAAAACCTAAAATACATGGCATTGTCTTAGTCATCAGGGGTGAGTTGTGAGGAAACTAGTACAGAAGCTGGAAAGATAATGATCGCTGATATGTTGTGGCAAAATATTCCAGTAAACTGTTGCTTCTAATAACCAGGCAGGCAGATCCCTTACCTAATAAATGTGTGGTGCTCT
Organism: Camelus ferus; assembly: GCF_009834535.1. Classification (NCBI taxonomy): domain Eukaryota; kingdom Metazoa; phylum Chordata; class Mammalia; order Artiodactyla; family Camelidae; genus Camelus; species Camelus ferus. Next base: position 91,044,825 of record NC_045696.1, read on the forward strand.
GACAGAGAGTGAGAAATAGGACTTTAGTTTTGTGTGATATTATTGGCAGTGTTTGGCAAGATGTTACAAGAAAGAGATAAGCTAAGGAGGGGTTAATTGGTTTATAAAGTGGAAAAGAAAAGGACTCAATGAACTCTGCTCTTCATTTCACAGTGAAAGGGACTTCCAGTGAAGTGAAGAACAAAGGGTTTTTAGGCAACTACACAACTGAAGCAACCATAAAAAGGTATCTGAATATTCAGAACTTTAAATAATCCAGGGACCCCTAATAGTCAATGAGTAGGAAGCAAGTTGAGAAAGCCAAATAGCCCCAGGAATCCAGATTCCGTAAAGCTCACTTCAGATGTGGCCAAGGAATAAGGGGAAAGAAGCATCTTCTAGAGGAAGATTCTAAGAGCCATCGAGAACAATGAAAAAGGGAGCTGCTTCTCAGAGAAGCAGAATCATAGCCTAACCAAGGAGCCTTCCATCCCCAGGGTAGGAGATCTTCCTGGTCTGGCCAGCTGGATTCCAGAATTGCTACAGCTCAGTGGTTGCTGTTTCCCCCATTCTTCTCTTTCCAAATGGAAGTATTTACAGACATCTTAGTGGACAGTGTGTGTGTACACTTGCCTATATGTGGAGAGAGAACAGGCAACTCATCTTTTGTAAAATCAGGACTCCAGGGCTTGAAAAATCACATTTAACTGAATCTGATGGAGAGACAATGGGACATCACCCAGAAAGATCAACTTTTAATTGAAGGCAGTGGCTGGATGGAACTTTGACTTGTCTCCCTTGCAAAGGAGTTAAGTGTATTCTGTGTGGGAAGAAGGAAACAAAGAAATACTTGGTGATAAGACAGGCGGATTGTGGCTGATTTAGTAAATCTAAATATTCCATGTGCTCACTTGTATCTTCCAGCCTCTCTGCAGGTAGACTGGGCATGCGATTAGTGAACTTCCACTTAGTGGAAATGGCCTATTCTTGCAGGTAGCCATTCTCAGTCTTTTCACATGGGTTCTTACTCAGTTACTGTTATTTCAATGGGTCTTAACTTACCTCTGTATTCTAGTACATATCCTGCTCCAAAAATTGCATGTCTCCTATTCACCATTAATAGGTACCACTTTGTCCTTCTCATAATAATGTTGCCCAGCATTGAGGGACCAAACTTAGTTTACATATAACCAATGCTGGGCAGACTTCTCCCCAGATCTATGTGTCCTGGAAACAGACTCTAGTTTTTACATCCTTGCCATTTTTGGAATCAGCAAGAAATGCCATATATGAGTGTGAGGGATTTCATTACCTCCAAAGCACTGTCTATTTTAAGCTCTCACCATATTTATCAAGTGAAAAACTTGGTCTCAGTGAGCCTTGCAGAGAATGTGATTGGCTAGGATCACAAGTTTTTAGTTTTGAACCACTTCTCCAAAGTATTACCCTAAGGATTTCAGAAATTTTATTTCTTGGCCTAGAAAGAAGATGACTCACTCAACCAGAATCTTTTCTTGAGTGAAAAAAGTCACAGGAGAGACTATTGCTGATGTGGTGGCCAAAAGGAAGACCCTCATCCAAGTAACTGCTTCCTGACCTCAAGCCTGGAACTCTAACTCTACTGACATCGCTGGTTTTCAAGAATTCCAGCAGTATTGCTAATGCAATTGGCCTTATCTGAAGATGTACATTCCTTTCCACTAAACTGCCTTCCACAGACACACATGTAAAACTGTCTCTATTTATGGATCATAGCAGATGGGACTGGTGGTTTCTCTTCCTCTGATCTGCTAATTCCAATGAGCTACCATCTTTCCTCTCTGTTCAGCTGCTAAGAGAAGCTAGGTTTCTGTGACTCTAAGGGACAGCACCAGGAGGAGTGGCAACCAGAGCAGGCCTGAGGAAAGTGCTGATATCCTCAGATCTCCGAGACTGGTGTCAAGAGTTCCGTTCGGCTCTATGTCTGTGATGTGTTGCTCTTGACTTGGGATGTCAGGGATTTCCCTACTGGGGCTGTTGAGCACACCCTGAATTTCTTTACCTGTGGTGCTGCCCCCAAGTGATGAGAGTTCTGACTTCTGGTGGAAAGAGTTGATGGAGGGAAGGGGCAGCCTCTGGGCATAGATAGCTTAGATTTTTCACACGTGAGCTTTATCATTCCACACTTACCATGTGGGTACAAGAAAAAGTTATTACAGGAGGTTTTCATCATTTGAGTGTTCAATATCTCAGTTTCCTTAGTTTCCGAGTGAAAGTTATTGTATCATAAAACATTACTAGAGTGACCTTCTATAAAATTAGCTCCCTTTCAACATCAGTGTGTTTGTCTGCTGGCTCCTGCTGGGTTTCTGAGGTGGCAAACATCTGACAATAAAATGCAAACACAAGGGAAATTGATTGCAGGGGGAAAGTGGGAAGTTCTGCAAAAGGTGCAAGATTTCATGAAGTTGATAAAAGTGTTGTTGGAGAATTACTTCAATCATATGTAGAATCATTGACAAATGAGGATCTGTCCGGGTTAACAAAAAGTCAAGAGGGATAGCTTCACCGTAGACATTCAAAAGAGAATCATTGACATCTCAATTTTTTTTCTTGGAAAAATTTCTGAAGCTCTTGGGTCTATTTGTGAAAATGACCTTTCCTAGGATCCTCTAGGGCATGTGTAAAGTGAAGATTGCTGTTATTTTGCTATTATTGTGATTGAAAAGTTATATAAATTCCAATCAAACCAATTAGTACTTGATACATTCTTTTTTCCTTCTAAGAATTAGCGATTAGTTGCAGTTATGATCTACACTTTGTTAAATATAGTATAAAACTTACTTTCATAATTTTAGTTTCATTTTTTTAGGTTAAACTTACACTAGAAGCTTTTGTCTTCCACTACTTATTATCTCTCTATTTTAAGAGAACTTAAAGCCTTTCTAGATACCAATTAACCTTAGAGAAGGAGGGCCTCCTGTAATTGTAATAATGGAGTAGAAATTATTTAATTTCATTTTCATCATAAACAATTCAAATAGCAAACAGAATAATGCAATACCAAATATATATAAATGTAATGATATAAATTATATATATATGTTATATATGTTATGTACGTATAAAACATTCTTGAGTTCAAAAGATACACTCTTTTAAAAAAAATTTGATTATATTTAACCAGGTTGTTTTCACCTTGGATTGTCTCTTTTCAGGGCTTCTTGCTCTCGAGTTTATTGTCAGCTGATAAGTAATGTCTCAGTGCTTAAATAATCCCCTATTTACTTAGTCACTTACCTGGAACTGCTTACCAGAATTTAACTGTTTTGATTCTTTTTTATTTCTCAGGAACGGATCCCTATTCCCTTGGTCCTGAATGTTGGCAGAAATCCCCTTGTGCTTGTTTTCCAAAGGTGAGGCAGTAGAAGACTTAAGTTTTAAGCCCAAACCCTTCTCACTGGGTTTGTCAAATTCTCTTTTAATTGGGTGAAGACTTAGTTTTATAGTCTCTGAAATGGAGTTAACACCATTTTTCTCCCTTACACGTTGGTGTGAGACTCAAATGGGACGATGTCCATGTTTGGGAAAACACCCTCTACAGTTTAAATGGAACTAGCAGTGACAGAACCTCTGTTAGGAACCACGCAGGGCCAAGTGTATTTACAGACCTTTGCTCATGTGGTCAAGTGCAGGGTTCGGATATTATTATTATCAGCATGACTGTTCTGACAGTCTTTGATTATTGTGTAGCAAATGCCCTGCTCTAGTTCCTTGACCCTCACAGTGGAGACCTCCAATCCCATTATGTCTTCCCGAGTTGTTTCTAATAGACTACTCAGGCTGTCCTGGGGTAAGCAACTCAGTGTAACCCTGTGACCTTGGAGCACAGACTGCCCAAAGAGAGACCACCCAGTAACTCAGTCTCCAGATTGCTAGCCAACAGTCTCTGAGTGCTCCCTCTCTCTGCCACCACCCCCAACTTCCAGCAAATTGAGAAAATCTGTCAATTCCACCTTTGTAATACCTCTTGAATTCATTTCCACCCCTCTTCTTTGTTATTGGCCTATCTCAGGTGGCTGTTAGGTCTCACCCGGACACCTGCTGTGGGTGTCACCAACAGGCCTCCTCAGAGGCTGGAAGGCCCCCCACCAGCAGGAGGGCACTGATGCTCCTGCACCCAACAGGCAGCTGGAGAAACAACAGGGCTGGAGTAAGAGTTCCTTGGGGTCCTGAGTCTCAGAATCCACTTTGATTTTTACTGACTTCTGCTGCCTTAGCCCTATTGGTCATGTCAAGGGGGTGACTTGGTGGCATGTGTTAATGGGGTTTAGTGTCCCCATTATTTCCGTCACAACGCACTAGACCCACTCCAAAAAGGTACAGTCCAACTCTGCCAAGCAAATACAGCTTTATGCTTCAACACCCCTTCTAATGAGATTGCCATTCTTGAGCTCCTTGGAAGGTAGGGATTCCAGAGCCACGCCATCTAGTTCTGCACCTGGATCTGCCTGACATTCTCAGTGCCTGATTTGACCTACTCTGCTTGCTGGATCCAGCTCTGCTACTTGTTTCCCCTCCCTGGACTGCCTGTTCCTAGATCTTGATCTAATTCATCTTTCAGACCCCTGACTTCTTCACTCACCTGTGGTCTGCTGCAAGCTCCAGACCTTCCTGATTCACCTTCAGGTGAAGGGAAAGGGAGTTTGCCATGGAACTGAGCATAAAAAGTCAGGTTCAAAGAAAGTAGATTTTAAATGATTTTGACTATTTTACATTAAGACATATTAAACACACACACATTTATATACACATACACAATTAGTGAAACGAATGTTCACAAAAACAGTATTTACCACCAGCACATGTGAGGCACTGTGATATTTTCTGTTCAGTTCTATTTCATATTTAAAATAAGTCACCGCTTCTGATCCACCAGCTGCTCCTGATTGTTTGAAGGAGGTTAATTAGCTGTTTGAAAATGCTGATCTGAGGAAAGCTTTGTGTTATAAGTGGAACAAAACTGAACTTGTTTATAAAAGTAACTGAAATTTATCAGCATTTCAGTTGTTTGTGAATTGCCACCTCTTCTTTTACCTACCATGGGTGGATTGGGAAGGAGAATCCCCCAATGTATCTCTTTTGAAAGTATGTGTCTAGAGTAGAACAACTTTAAGAGGTGCTTAGTTTTCAGTCAAAGAATTTGGAGTACATGCATCAGGCATGTTGTCTGTTACCTATAATTAGGGGTTAAGAAATGCACTATAATTGCTCTGGGTAATTCTGCCATCTTCATGAGTGTTTCTCCTGGAACTGTCATTTTATTGCTGGGGAATTTAGGATGGGGGTACAGATTGCTATTAGACCTCTCAGTTCTAGGCTAGAAGAGTTAGAAGGAGCAAGAAAGCTCTCAGCCTGGGATGGGATCTTCATTGAAGTCTGACAGTCACAGCTGATGGTGCTGAGGAATCAGGAGAGGGGCTGTACTTATGAAGAACCTGTGTCCGGGGTGGGGGGGCTCCTTTAACATGGCACAGTGTGGAATTGCCTAGAAAGAGATTATATTTATTCTTAAATTTTTTATTATGTAGACTTTAAAATCTTAGTTAAAATAGAAGGCAAAACACAGAGGACCCCCATGTACTCTTCACTCAACTTCAACTGTTGTCAACTTATGGCCGATCTTGCTTCTTCTATACCTTACCCACTCCCTGAACCTGCCTCATTATATTGAAGTAAATCCCAGACATAGTAACATTTCATCTATAAATATTTCATTTTGTATCTCTAAAAGATGAAGTCTCCACTTCTGAAATAAAACCGCAATACTGTCACCACACAGTGGTGAATTTGTAGAATTCCAAATGCCTGGACCCAAGATCATGTAAGTAAATAACTGGGGGTGGGTATCAGGCATTGGTAGCGTCACAAAGCTTCCAGGTGATTCTAATACTGTTATCATGCTTGGTTTGGAGGCAGAATTAGAACGGTCAGGGCTAAGGACTCTTGTGGAGGAATGGTCATAAATAGGGAACATCTGTAGCAGATGCCTCTTCCAGGACGAGCGTCACATCTGCTCGTTTCTGGCTATCCTTATCCCTAACAAACTTTCACTTCAGTCCTCAGCTCCTTATAGATGACCCTCAATATCAATGTCTCATAATCCTGACCCAAGTCCTGGACTCCAATCGCAGATATCTCATCACTTGCTGTAGGCCATTTCCATTAGTATGTCCTACTATACTACAAGGTTTACTTAATATGCTTAAAACAGTCTTTTCCCCCTTTTCCCAAACTAGCTCCCTCTTAGGATGCCTCCATTTCTGTCACCAGGATGTGCAGAGGTACCCCTCACAAAGCAGACCATGCTCCTGAAAGAATTAGGGGAGGAGCCCCAAATGCCTTAGGGACAAGATTCACTGTTCCTAAAAATTCAATGCCAAGGGGAGCATCCTCCATACCCTCCTTCTGCTCCTATGTCTCCTTTGGAAAGTGGCCAGTCCTCTCTCTGTTCCCTTCTCAAGGCCAAAGAAATGCCAGTTCAGCATTGAGAGTCATCAGGAAGTGACTGAGAAGCTGGCAAAATCCCAAATTTCATATTAAGGACAGAAGAGTGTGAGGGAGGTCTTTTTACTTCTTACAGAGAGATGTCAAGACATTGTCTTCCTCAGATAGCAAACATGGAAAAGAAATGGACATGTGGATTTGGAGGCAGCTCCTGGACTAATTTGATTTGGTCATCACTGCTCACTTTTTGGTTCAGGAGACCCATTCCTGTGCATCTCCTCTGAATTTCTTAAGACAAGAAAATCCCAACAATTTCCATGTTTTACCACAGCCATTTTCACATTCCAAACTAATGAATCTAAGTAGGAGGAGAGGGTATAATTGTAAAGAAAAAAAATAAAAAGCCTCTAGACTAATTAAAAAAATTTTTTTTTCCATAAAAGAACAAAGAAAATTAAGTGTGTGCTCATCCTCTCAGCTTTATTTGGGAGTTAATGGAGTCAGCAAAAGCCCAGATAAAGCTGGAAACTAAAATTACTTAGGTTATGGAGCTTGTTTAAAAAGAGTTATCATGGGAAATCTAGGAAGCTAGAGTGTGCCATATAGTCAACCCTTCCCTCTTGAGGAAGCTTCCAGAACCCAAAGTTGTATTCTAGAACTTGGCCCACAGAGGCTGGTTAGGTGAGTCCTGGGGAAAGGGGAGTCCACCTCAGCACAGATACTACAGATTTGGAGCCTGGTGTTTGGCATACTTCATCTCCTCTCTGCTTCCTTCCCAACTCTGCCATCATTCATCTCCTCTCTGCTTCCTTCCCACCTCTGCCATCATTCTAGGCATCTATCCCTCTCCCCTTCATTTCCTTACAGCTCTTATCTCACCATTAACTAATTTCACGAAAGCATTAACCAAAAATAGATTGATATATTTTCTCTCCCATTCAATAATTCAAACTTCAAAAAATTGCATTTCAGAAAATTTTCAGGTTTTAGGGAAAATATTCTGAGACGGGGAACCTTGACCATCCATTCCTCACATAAAGGTGACTGTTGGGCAACTCACTCTCCTGCTATTGCTGATAAATAATTACTGTCAAAATGCTGCCTTGCTGGAGTAATACGCTTCTTCGTGACAAGGATAGTGCCCACCATTATGCCCCCAGGATACAACACAGTGCATGGCATGTAAAATGTGCTCCAAGAGGGAAATGGAGGAAGGTTTTAGAGTCAGGGAAAGGTGGAGCTAGGAGGCCATTTGGAACCTGTCTAATACTCCCTCACACTACAGATGAGCAGACTGAAGACAGAAAGGTAAAGGGAATTGACATTTCTTGGCACCACCGTGTGAACTAGTCCAGTCACATATTTCTTTGTTATATCATTTTATACTCCTAGTATGCTTTTATGGTTAAAATCTTTTTGCCGGTACAGATCAGGAGACCAAGCCTCATGGAGGATAAGTAACTTCAAGGTCATGCAGCTGTCAAGTGTCAGAGCTGAGATCTGAACCCAGACGTCTCTACTTCTAAGGCACAGGTTCACCTGGTCTCACCCACCTGAGTCCTGGGAAGATGCTTCGAGGTAAGTAAACATTTAGGCCCGAGATTGCAGAGCTTGTTAGAAACAGAGCCCGGGCCAGAATTCAACCTGACATCTCCTGACTCCAGTCCAGGTTGGGGACACTGATTGGTTGTAAATGAAATAACCTTTGAGGATTCTGTACTTGTCTCCATTATATGAGTACATTTCAAACACTGATCCAGACAGTAATGGTACCTCAGTGCAGTAGCTACCAAAGGAGGCCTTATTCCATGGCCCCTCTCCTCGTACTGCCATGAGAATGGGCCAGCATTTTCTGATCACCTGTTTAGGGGCCTTTCCCATTGACTAGCACATCTCCACTTGTTCTTTGGCCGCACTTGCTGAGTTAGTAGCTGTTCTGGAAGAATGACTTTGCTGTTGAAGAACCTTTGCAAAATCCTTGACATACATTGAAAATGGTTTCCAAAAGATAGTCATTTTGTCCTTGTTGCTTTGGGCGTGTTCCACATAAATTTGGCCTGACTTCTTGAAGGGTTAGTCATCCGATCATGTTACCATTCAGCTCACTGGTTACTGTTAGGTCCCCACTACCTGTAGAGTAAAGCCCAAGGCCTTAACATGACACACTTCTTTTACCCTGCCTCCCTGGCTTTATTCCCTTCTGCTCTCTGCTGTGAATCTCTTGCTTTATCTAAAATGAACTTCTCAAATTTTCCAGGCCCTTCCATAACTACGTACACCATTCCTCCTTCTCTGATGCCCTAATTTTTCAAAACCTAGCTCAAGTTCATCACCTTTGTAGTGCCTTTCTCAGTTCCTGTAAAGCAGTGCTCATGACCTCTGGAGTCTTTATAGAGGACTTTGCACAAATCTCTGACAAGGGAAGCAGCAGGATACCATACTTAGGAGCATTTATTTTGCATTCAAATCTTGGCTCTGCCTCTTTTTAGCTATATGAATTTGATGAAGTTACTTAACTTCTGAAGCCTCAGGTTCATTATTTTAAAAAACGGATAATGATGATGATGATAATGATGATAATGATGATAATGATGATAATGATGATAATAATAATAATAATAATAATAATAATAATAATAATAATACCTCATGGGGTGGGTTATTGTGAGGATTACGATGATGATATAGTAAGATGCTGAGGACAATGCCTGGTACATACTAGTTGTTCAGGGAACCACACTCACACTGTTATGTAACTTGTTTTTTTTTTTCCTACCTGCCTGTGTCCTCTACTAGATACTGAGCTCCTAGAAGGGAGTTAAGTCTTACTCTTCTTTGGGTCTTCCCCTTTGGGTACATGATAGGAAGGCTGGCTACATGGGCGAGTGACCAGCGCCCATGAATAGGACCCTTTGTTCAGAAATGTCCTGTGCTTGAGGTTTAGTGTTCTGCAATTGCAATCTTGAATTTCTTAACAAGTTTATCTTTGGATTTGTAATTTGTCTTTGAGTTTGTGTAAGTGAATGGGACAATAGAGTGTCAGGGGGCTTGGAGCCTTGGCTCGCATCACCTCCCTGCCCCTCCAGGATGTGTTCTTAGCTTCCTGCTCTGTGCCCTCTGGTACCCTGCCTCACCTCACCTCCCCTTCCCTGCCTTCTCCAAGCCAGCTGCTCCCCTCCCCTGGGGAATGATGACCAGGTCACATTTCTAAGATGGGGGGATGCTCACATTCCACTGTTGCTCTGAACCCCATTGGGGTTCTGGGTGTGGGTGTGGGGAGGGTTCAGTTTGGCTGTGTGTTCCATGGTATCTCTGTGGGGCAAGGTAGTGGCCATCCCTTCCCCAGGCTGGCCGCTCCATGGTGCATTAGGTGGGTAACTCAGTAGGGGCCTCTCAAGATCCTACTACTAATCCAGGTCCCAGTGCCTCCAGAACAAAGGTTGTAGTCCCATAGTGGGAGGAGTGCCCTCCACTGTGGATTGACATGGCTGACCCACGGGAAGGGGAGATTGACTTCATTGTCCTGGGTGAGGTCTCACATGTTCATTTTGTACTGGGCCTACGAATTATATAGCCAGCCCTGCTTGTAGATACTTTACAAAATATGCTTATTGGACTGCAAGGTAAGAGGCCAGATAGGGTAGAGTGAAATAGAAGAAGACAGTATCTGCAAAAACGGGACTGTTCATGAAAGATCACAAGCCTAGACAGTGGCAGGCACTTAGACGGCTGGGAGCTGGAAGTCCCACCGTCCAGCCTAGAATGGCATGTGCTTTCCATGTTCAAACACATTTTCTCCTTCTTAATTCAGTTATACTCACTTTTCCCCTCCACTCAGATCTATTCCAGAACCCCCCAAATATCTTGGTTTTCTTTTGCAGGGATGAAACAAGGGTCTACTTTTGGGAGATGGCGAAGTAGTGATAAAATCTCATTAGAAAGAGTTCCTTATCATGAATATAATAACTATGCTTAGACTTGTTAAGTGCTTTCTCTTTAGGAGTCACTATTCATAATGAAAAAGCAAAGGATGATGAATTGTCGGAGTTTCAATACAGTCTTTGCAGAGAATTTCTCATGGTGAGACGACAGAGGGACTCCATCTGAGTGTTTTACAGATCTTTTACTCTGCTCCTAGCAGTTATCCCCAAGTCCTCCATCCCCAAACACCCATAAATATCCCAGTCCCTAATTACCATGCCAGGAAAGCTCACTTAGCTGCTATAATTCCTTCTCATATGTTACATGACTTGGAAAAAAAAAAGAGGATTGAGGTAAACTTGGCTATATAATATCAACAAATATTTATTGAGACCCAGTGCACTACAGACTTCTCTTTATTTGCTAATTCATTTCTGGAAAGAAAGAGGAATGGTGGGGGGCGGGGGAGAAGGAGGGAGAGAGATCAGGCGTCAATTTGATATCATCTCCAGTGTATGCAGACTAAGAATATGATTTATAGCAAAACACTAATTAAAATGAAATCATTGAAAAATATTTGGGAGCCCAGTGGAATTCTTTATAACAGAGTGTGATCTATAGCAGACAATTAGAAGCATACATCAAGTCATCCAGCTTGCATGTAAGGGAAAGGCAGGGAAAAAAGGGCCAAAATGAGGGAGAAACAGACCTCGACAGAGAATGTTTTGCAAGATCCAGTATGAAGTTCCACATCCAACAGCCCTTTTGATAATGCTGAGTGAGCCCACAGTTCCATCTCAAAGATTTTTCCAGCTGGTAGTTTTTTAGCTTCTTCCCCAGGTCTCTGCCAGCCTGAGGCCATTGACTCTCATTCTGTCCCCCATCCTCTTTTCCTCCCTCCTCCTCCCCTTCTTCTCCCCTTTCCTACCCTCCCCTTCCTCTTTTAAAACCAGGGACAGTGTGTGAAATGCTAAATGTGTCCTGTACCTCCAGGCACAACGACATTTCATGTGCTTTGTGTTTTTACATTAATTTATCAAAACACAAGCAACAAAACTGCAATGCTAATATAAAGTATCTATTTGGTCATTAAAAAAAAAAAGCGTCTAGTGAAAACACACACAACAAAACCCTGTCCGCATTCAAACTGCTTTTAAACTAAAGTGGGATTTGTTTGCAAGGATTTAAATTGGTAAATGATTTGAATTTCTCCACCCCTAGGTGAATGATTTAGATGGCCTTGACCCCAGTCTGACTGCAGGGATTAATGTGGGATAATGATTGCTGAGGCTATCATTGCAGCCGGCATCATTAATTATCCTTATTGATTGTAGCTTTCAAAGATAAAGCATTATGCTGACTGGAAAATACCCTCTTCCTGCAAGGTCAAGGCTAAAATAGGGAAGCTAAATAATTGCATTAACAAGCAAAGAAATAAAAATAACCTCTCAGAGCATTGTGTAATTAAGATCCAATTACAACGTTTGTTCTTGTTTACAAAATGACAGAGTTCTTCTTGTCAAGTCATTTTCCCGAAAATTGCTTCAGTACATGGTAATTGCATTATAGCAGGTAACCAGAAAGGAGCATTAAAAGGGGGATCAGTTTCCTTGGATCGCTGCCACGGTTCTTGCTGTCTGACTCACCTAGGAAAGTGTGAGAGCCCCAAGGGACTTGTCTAAAAATACTAATGATATGTTAAATGAAGGGGGTTAGATGGAGGAAGTAATAATTGGGCCTCAAATCCTATTATATTTCTTTGGGATAGTGTAATGGAGCTTAGAGATAGCCCAAGGATGTTATCACCCACTGTCTTCCTTTACCCCCTCCCTCTGGCCACATCATTTTCATTGCTGTGAAAATCTTGGCTCTAAAGCCCTATTAGGTTGTAAATTTCTCTGGTGAAAGGGATCAGTATTACAGCCTCCCTGCTATTGATCAGATTTTGGACTCTTAAAAAAAAAAAGAGGCTTTTAAGTGTAAAACCCAAAGCTACATGTGATTTTCTGTGTGGAAATATTTCAAACAAATGCTTCGGTTTTTCTTCTGCTAAAGGTCTTCTGCTATATGCTCTGAAGCAGCATGTATTAAGGTCTGATTAGAAAAGGGGTGAGCTCTGGGGACTGGGACCTGGTACAGGAGTTGGGCATCCTCTCTTTAGCAGTGAGGCTGAGGATCTATGCCAGGCCTTTGGTCTTTGGGGCACTTAGTCCCTCCATATGAGGGTGAACCGAAAACTAAGGACGTAACAACAACAACAACAACAACAACAACAACAACAACAATTCTCATGTAAGTTGTTTCTTATATAGTGGGACTCTTGAATAGAGGAGATTGTCAAAAGAGAAGGTGAGGCTTTATTCTTCTCTCATTTTATTAAAAAAAGAGGGAGAGCAAGAGATGGTCACCATTCATTATCATGCAATGAGTTGGGCACAGCATCGAGCATTTTAATTATTTTATTTAATCCTCACAACCACTCTGTGAAAGATACTATTATCATTCTCATTTTATAAACAGTTGGGGAAACTGATGCTCAGAGAGGCTAAGTAATTTTCCCACTGATAAACAACCAGAAGTGGTAGAGTAAAGATTTGAACTCAGGTCCCCACTAACTGTAAAATCTGTGCTCCTTTTTGATCCAGGAAGAGACTGTACTTCCAGAATTGCACCTCTACTACTTAAATCTAGTCTCTTTTTTTTTTTTTTTTTTTAGCTTCATCTACCAGCCTCATCCACCATACATTTCTTAATATAGAAGTGAAAGATGGATACATTCTTATTGTAAAAATTCATATAATATGTATGTTCACAGAACAAAATGTAGAAGCCCCCTGTCTTGGAAGCCCCCAACTCTTAGATCCCTACATATAGCAACTGTTAAGTTTGGTGTGTATTTTTTCACACCCTTCTCTTTGCATGTGCATTATTTTTAATTTTACGTATAATGGGATCTTACATTTTATTCTGCAATTTGTCTCTTTTTCCTTAAGAGTATACCTAAGAGAGATTTCAAGCAGTTTATATAAATCCATCTATTTCTTTATAATGACTTTGCAGACTTCCAGTGTAGGAATATATCAAAATTTATTTAACCTGCCTCTTACTTTGGGGCATTTAAGTCATTTCCAATTGTACAAGTCAGTGCTGCAGAGAACATCCATATACATCTATTTTTGTGGACATACGTGAACATTTCTCTAGGTTGTATTTCTAGAAGTCAAATTTCTGGGGCAGAGGATATGCACATTGTAAATTTTGATAAGTAATGAAAAATTCCCCATCCAAAAGACTGTACCAATTTACACTTAATATAGAATCTGTGTATTATAGAATGTGCCAGTTTTCTTCCATATTCACAAACATAGGATATTATTAGTCTCTTAGTTTTTCTGTCAGTTTTTGCTAAGAAATGACTTCTTATTATGCTTATAACTTTCATTTTAATAGTGAGGTAAAATAGCTTTTATACGATAATTGGCCTTGTTTATCTTTTTGTAAAGTAACTTTCACAGACTTTGATAATTCTTCTGTTGGATTATTTAATAGAGCTTTGTCCTTTTTTATGGCCATTGAGACATCTAAGCACCCTGGCCTGGCCAGTTGGTTGCTCTTGCTTAAATCGCTGAAGCTGCAAAACCACAGCAATAGTTGATTAATTATCTGCGGCAGCTCTGGTAGTGTCAGCAGCTGTGTCTTCACCAGACGATTTTTTGTGATGGAACCTTGGCCTGATTTTGTGCTGTCTAACCTCCCTTTGTTCCTGCTCAAGCCCCAAGCTTTCCATTGATACGATGAGATATCTGGTGGCCTTCCCCAAAATCCCTTTTGCTTAACTTAGCCAGAGATGATTTCTGTTGATTGTGAAAAAAGACTCCAGAAGTTACAGTCATCAGCAAGAGAGTGGATCACAGTCAAAAGACTGTCAAGAAGATAAGGAAGATCTGGTATTGGTCATGCAGCATGAATGGGGCTAAAGGCATTGAAAATTCTATTGGTATTCAAAAATTTGAATCTGGCAGTGCCTGGAAGGGATGGTAAAATAATAATTATTATGGAAAATTATTTAAATTATTGTTTGTGGTGACCTGGAATGAAGTGTCTGTTGAGGATAGACATTGTCTATTGAGTGGCTTTTGGCACCTTGGTAAATTACAATATTAAAATCCAGTTGTACATAATGGACAACTGACTGAACAACAATCACTACAATGCAGTTAGGATAGCAGTGCAGCTACAATTGTGGGGTTTTTTAAAATAAATATCTTGTCTCAAATTTGTATATCCTGTATAAAAAATGAATGTTTTTCAAACTATGAATGTTTCCTGTGTAATACCTGAATGTTTCTGAGAAGAAACTCTAAGTAGTTAAGAGGTCTATTGAAAATATAACCAAATAATTGTTTAACTAGACAACCTTAGAATTAATACCGAGAATACTCTTTTGCTATATTTTAGTTATCCACTAAGAATGAGAGAATATTACATAGATTATAACATTCTTGTCCACTTTATTCTTTATGTCTGGTTACAAATTTCTTTTTAACCTCAATAAAAACATGAATCATAAATGGGGGGAAAATGAGGAAAACCATTCTGTTACTGCTGTAAGACAGTATGAAAGAGCATTCAAGGTTGTGAGTAGGATCATTGCTCTAGAGCCCTGGGCAGCTGGCTTAGAGAAAAGGAATCACAAGTTTAAGTCCCTAAACTTTTGACTCAAAGCATTGAATTGAAACAGGAGGACTTAACTAGAATCAGACTAAAAGACTCTTTTATCTCTTAAAATCCAAGGACTGATATAGCTCAATAAAATCAAGGTTTGATCCTATGAGCTGCCAAAATTACCCTATCAGTTGAATTTATAGCTTCTTTGGGTTTTCTTATGTGAGAGTTAAGTAATTGATCAAGACAAAGGAAAGTCAGAGGACTGAAATAGGTGTATATAGGAGGTTTCAGAAGAGTTGGGACTATGCTGAGCTCCCAACTCGCAATAAAGCTCCCTTGCTCTCCAGATTAAACAGTCTGTTCTTTACGGTCAGATGAGGCTATTATAACATTTTCACCTGAAGAAGTTGCTTTATAAAAGGATGCCAGTGCTTATCATGCCATTTTCCATCCATTGTCTCTATACACATAATTAGGTTAGGTGCCAGAATGTGGCTTGGGGCCAATCACAGAATCAAATATAAGATTACAGGAACTTAAACACACACACAAAAATTTTTCACTGCTGGAAAAAAAAATTTTTTTTTCACTGCCGTATAGTTTCTGGTGAATTGCATTTTTGCTGGGAATGCAAAAGAAAGAGTGTGTATGTTAGATTTTAGTAGATAACTGTTTGCTAAAGAGATGATACCAATCTTAAATTCACACCAGAAGTATATGAGAGTTTCACTTGTTCCACATCCTTACCAACACTTAATATTGTCAGTTTTTAAAAAAATTTCAGCCATTCTGGTGGATATGTAGAGATCACAATGTGGTTTTACTTTGTATTTCCCTGATGATTGGTGAGGCTGAACATTTTCTCATGTTTATTTTCCATTTGGATATTCTCTTCTGTGAAATATCTCACATGAGGTATATCATCTAAATTTCTTGATTGCTTTTTCTAATAGATCATTTGCTTTTAAAATATTTTTTCACCAAGATTATCTGTAGCAGTTATTTACATTATCTGGATTTTAGTTCTTTGTTACATATATGTACTGCAAATATCTTCTTCTGCTTTTTAGCTTGCTGTTTACTCACTTAATGGTGTCTTTTGATGAATATTGCTTATCTTTTAATTTTGTTTATGGCATCTTTGCATGGAAATTTAAATTTTTAGGCACTCAAAACTAGTATTTCTTATGGTTTATAAATTTTGTATGTTGTATAGGAAGGCCTTTACTGCCCCAGGATTTAAAAGCACTTCTTTTATACTTTTAATTCTCAGTAGTAATTATTAAGTAGTACCTTTGTCTCCATACTCCCTCTTGTACTTGCAATGCCCTGCTTATAACAAAATAATTTGTATCTATTTTACAATTATTCTCTGTTATGGAAAAAGTTTACATTATTTATTGCTGCTCTTCCTTTCCTGAATTGCACAGGTTACTGTGGTTACCTGTATTTTCTATAGATCCCTAAACTCCCACTTAATCATTCAGCTGGTATGTATGAAGCTTGTATTGTATGTCAGGCACTGAGGATGTAGAATTAAGTAACACTCAGTCCCTTTCTTCAAGGAGCTTATTGTCTAGTTAGGGAGTCCCACAAGTAATGAATGATTGTGATTCAGAATTCCTGAGTGTGAACCATGATTAAATGGTATGATTATACCAGTAATGGGAAATTCAAATCAGGGCTTGAATTTTAGATATAATGCTACTGAGAGTTTGAAATATATCCAGAAAATGTTTGATATTCCTCACTGCTTCAGACTTGTGAATATTGATTGGATCACAGAACTTTAAATTTGAAAGGGATAATTAGAGATCACCTAGTTCATTCTACAGATGAAGAAAGAGAGGCCCAGAGAAGCTGTGTGCTTTGGCCAACTGAGTAATCTGTGTAAACGCTGTGATGTGAAATTACATGTCTCCAGTCTCTTCATCTAGAACATCTTTCATTATAACACATGTAATTTACTCTTCCTCAAGTGATGTTGAAGCCAGTGATATATTTTCTTCAGATCAGTGATTTTTTTGGGCTTCAGTTTTAAGGCATCATAAAATATTATTGTTCGGTTTTCAGAGTATCTATCTATATGTATATATATGTGTGTGTATATGTGTGTGTGTATGTGTGTGTGTGTTTGTGTGTGTGTGTGTGTGTGTGTGTGTGTGTGTGTGTGTGTGTGTATCTTCTAGGCAGGAAGCTTTTCTGAAGTAAAATGAAAACTGAAAGGTTAATCTTTGGTGAATGAATTCAAACTGAATCATACCTGATATATACTCCAAATAGATGATGTAATTGAGTGGCATGGATTATGTAAGGGTTACAGTCTCTGGCTTTGGATTCCAACCTAGCTATTCCATTTACAGATTCTGTGACTTGAGAGAGAAGCAAGTTTTTACCCTCTCTGAGCCTTGGTCTTTCTTGGTAAAATGGGATAGTAATACCTACATTATCAGGTTATTGTGAAGATTAAATGAGATAATACATGTGAAAGGATTAACATAGATCCTGGAATATAGTAAATTCCCTGTAATTGTTGGCTATTAAATTGTTAAATATGGACCATTGCCATTGACTTGTGTAGTCCCATTTTTTGTGTACCTTTTCTCCATCTTTAGATGTTTTTGTGTACCTGCACTTCTCAAATATAGTAAAATCACTTGCTAGTATCAGCATATCATATTATGGTGTGATGGAAGTAGTTTTCCTTCTCCTCAGATTGTTACTTCATGGTATTAAAATATGCTGTTAAGGTTTATAGTGCCAAGGTATGTAAAGGACAATCACTAAAATATCTAGGTATATTTAAAAGACTTGGAACTCATAACTATTTCATTTTAAAGTTGATGTTTTATTTTATTTCTTTGTTATTAATGTTCTAATTACTCAATCAAATAGTTACTGAAACATGTGAGCAATACATGGTTCCTGCCTTTAAGACGTTTAAAGTAGTTAAGATACAAGTCATAACCATGTGAAAAGGACAACACATTCAGAGCTTTACAAAAGGTATGATAAGGCAAAGGGAAATAAGAGCTGTGATATAAAAGAAGGGAGAACTTTTTGACTGGCAAAGCCTAATCTGGAAAAGGCTTGTAGATGAGGATCGATGAGAGCTGGATCACAGTGGGAAGAATTTGGGGTGGAAGGGAGGGGAGGCAAAGGTGGAGGAAGGCAGAAATTATGTTAGGGAACATTAGTTGATCAATTGGCCTAGAAGAGAGAATTCATGAAAATTTAGGTTGAAGGCAGATTATGAAGAGCTTTCATCTACTTTAAGTACACAAGGTTTGGGAGTATAAATTTTGTTTGTTTTTTTGGCTTTTTTTGACAGTGGGAAGAAGAGCCAGTGAAGTTATCAATTTGGGGAGTAAATTCAGCCAAGTGGTATTTTAAAAAGATTGTATCTGTTGGTCAAATTTAGCCTGAAATCTGGGGGAAAACTAGTGATAAACAGATCATTTTGTAGGCACAATTATGAGGTAGTGAGGGGCTGAGTGGTGAAAAGGAAAAAGATGGGAGAATGTAGGGTGCATTATCATGCCAAATTGCCAAAAAAATTGGTTACTGACTGGAAATGTGATAAAACTCACTACCAGTTACAAAAATGGGGAAGTCAGCAGCAGAGAGTTAGTGTTGGTTAAATTTTTATCAACTTGAAATTTGAAATGGTGGCCAAATATCTATGTGGCGTTGTTCAGTAAACTTCAAGATCAAGACTAAAAATGTAGATTTGAACATTGTCACCAAGAAGTTGGTGGTAGGGGGAGAATGGTTAGTGAGATGAAGTTTTAGAGATTTGGAGATGGAAGGAAGGAATGATACAGGAAGCTAGCTAAAGGGAGGA
This sequence comes from Camelus ferus, assembly GCF_009834535.1. NCBI lineage: Eukaryota > Metazoa > Chordata > Mammalia > Artiodactyla > Camelidae > Camelus > Camelus ferus. The sequence goes on from NC_045696.1 coordinate 91,063,723, forward strand.
ACAAACAAATCAAGTGTTCCTTTTCTCTTTTTTCCAAAAGATGGAGAAGGCTTGTGAGCATTTGATATTAGAAATAATGGGGAGAAATTAAAAATGTTTAAGAGTGAAATTTTGTAGAGAGGGGGCCTTAATGTGAACTATGAAGTCAAGAGAATGATGAGAGGGAGCCCGTGATGCGATGACTATTTCCCTTGCAGGGTCCTGAGTAACTTCCTATCAGGCTTTGAATGGCATTTATAAGACATCTTGCTCAGGATAACTTAAGTTGGAAGAAGAAAGAGTTTTATACTACATATTTTCCAACTTTTCCTTGGGTAAGATTGTCCAAGTAGAACAGGGCTGCAAAATGGTGCTGTTGCCTCTTTTTGCAAAAACAGTAAAAACCCGGTATCTGGATTCTATGTGGTATAGTGCTGGTAGGTGAGACATTTTGCTTCTTAGGTTATGCTGGCAAAATAAAGAAAAATGTAAACACTTCTTGACAGAAAATTAGGAAAATGAACTTGTCAACTGCTGAAGTATTGCTCGAGTGCTGGGGTTTGGACTTGCAGTGTTTGATGTCACAATTAATTTATCATTGTCAAAGTATGACTTCCTGCTTTTGACCCCACACCAAAAAGGCGTAAAAGAGTTTGTGAAGAAAAGCTTCTTGGAAGTCAAATGGCTCATCCAAAACAACAGTTTAATGATTTAAGTAAAAATGAATCAGAAACATGTGGATTTAATTTCCCTTAAAATTCACATGAGTTTGAGACTTAAAGGAAAATAGTACTTGGCACAATGTGTTTAGGATTTGGTTAAACTCAAAACATTTGAAAAACTCTTTGGAACACTGGATGACTTCGAAATACATCTGGGTTTGCCTATCCATGTGGGCATGGTTACAAAAGCCTCATCCTTCGTGGCACCATTCAAACATTCTATCAACATACTTCAGTTTTCAAAAGGCTTAATTAGGATAAAATCAACAAATTTTATTGATTGCCTGCTATGTGCAATCAATAAAGTAGAGAGCCACAGTTTTCCCCATTTCACAGCTGGGAAGTCTTGGTTAGACTGTGGTCAAGGGAAATCCCCATACAAAGTCAGAGTGGGCTACTAGCATGGTCCTTTGTGAATTAGAATTCTATTACATCAGCCATTCCTATTTATATCCTTCGTTATTGTAGAATTCCTTTCAATTTCAGGAGCATGAAAAAGAGAAAAGTTATGTTATATGGCACTGAGATCGTAATCAAGCATTGCTTTGGGTTTTTAAACCATTACTTTAAAATGTCATTTTGGTGTGTGTTGAAAAGACAATACATACTTTAAATGTTACATTGGGGACGCTAATTAAAATACGTAAAGAAGACCATGAAAATGAGGGAAACCAGTGGTTGGCAAAGTAACCTCTTTGCAGTTGCAACCCCAACTAACCCACATGGCAAGCCCAATTGTTAGCAACTCAGTGGCAAGGGGAATTCCTAATGAAACCCACAGAGGTTCTGCCCGAAATGTACTCATATTATTTATAGCCAATTATATTAGTCTCAAAGCTGAGTGACACCTAGGGAGGTAATTGAATTTCTTAGATTTCTCTCTTTACACTCACTGCCATGATCAGAAAAACACAATTTTGAATGCTTCTCTCTCTCAGGGCAAGACGACACAGCCCGTGTAATTGGATAAGTCTCCAGGGAAAGCTGGCTTCTCCAACTGCATTTTATAAAAATCTTGATGGAAAGTTGTCCTCAGTTTTGGGGGTGACTTTTTCAAGAGACGAAAAGGATGCAACTTGAAATAATCTCTTCTCATTTTTACCCAGGGAAGTTTATGAACCTTAATCAGACAAAAAGCACTGCCTAAAGAAGCTGCCTTATAAGGTCTAGGCTACATGAAAGAAATAGTCTTTAGGAAAGGACAGCATTAGTTGTTTGAAAAAGAGTAAAATGCAACTCAAAGAGAAATCCGCCCCTCCTCAAAAAATAAAAAGAAGAAAAAAGAAAAAAAAAGAAAGAAAAGAAAATCCTAAATGACTGTGGTTGGTAAACAGGCCTTGGGAGAGGCTGTCATATACAGTGCCTCAGGTAACTGTGATCAACTTAGATAACTAGTCCACAGGTTATAAAAAGACAAAAATGATATGTTGGCATGTGGGAGATACTGGGAAATCTCTATCTACATTCATGGAAAAGTTTATATAGCTCTTCTCATCTCTTTTCATATTTGTGCTCCTCGATGACCATCTGACATTCTTGGCAAGCTTAGGAGGAAGTCAACTGTAGATATAATATCCATCACTTTAATTCAGCAAATTTGAGATCCTGAGATTTGAGACTATTGGAGGAAGCAAAGCAGTATGTCTTTCATTAAAGGAGGCAGAGAGGTTAATGGAGACTTCTGCATTACTCAGGGCCAGGCTTCTTGTGCTCCCTTAGCTGAAGCTGTCTTACTCTCATCTGCTCTGCTGCAGAGAAATGAAAATATCCCCCACAAACATGGGTAAATAGACACGTGTTTAGGAGGTAAGACCTTTTTTGGTGTTGCTAAAATCCCTTTGGTCTCTCTTTGCTCTTTTTGCTGCTACTACTGCTGTTGTGCAATTGCTGAGGGATCAGTGGTCTTTTTTCTTCAAGGAGGACCAAAGAAATTGCTGATGAATAGATTACAGATGATATGCCTACATAACAGTCATGGGAGACATTTCATTTCTTCCATTAATTATATGATGAAGCTAGTCATTCATGGCACTGATTATGCCCATGAAAGGCTTTTTTTAAAAGATGGGAATAGATAGAGGATATACACACACACACACACACACATGCACACACATATATGTATATATTTCTCCCTCCCCCTTTGGTATGAATTAAAGCCTCCTTTCCCCCTCCTCTCTTATTTCCACATAAATTAATTCTACAATTTAATAAACTAACAGGTGGTTCCACTTCAGGCTGAGCAGATGTTAGACTGAATGAATGGAGACCCCTCTTGTGTTCAATATATCCCTGAGCTCTTTCTTTCTTTATCTCTTCACTTCTCCCTTTTCTTCCCCTGCCCCCATTTCTGCCAGATTTATGAACAGCTACAGTATGAGCTATTTTGTTTGAGCAATATGAATATTGATGACTGACATGTGCTGATTTTAGATGTATTAGTGACATTCATAATCCTGAATATGTAGACATTTTTCACCAGATAATGAGGTACCAGATTGCCATACCAGGAAATTCCCTTCACTTGGTGCTTATAAGTAGATAATTTCTATTACTTTACAGATGGGACTCTAAATTGGAAGCTTATTCCAGAAGAAGTTAAGGGAAAATATAAAATTAGGTTCACAATTCAGAAAATCCCTCTGTTGCTCAGAAATCTGACATATTACTTCAGTGACATCTTTGATTCCCTTTGTGGTCGTTTCTGAGAAATAACCCCCCAGTTTAAAAAAAAGAGCTTTCCATGCCTTTTTCTTCTTCTAAGGTCTAACTCAGAAATGATTCCTTGTTCTTTCTCAGTTTCACAGAAACTTTATACACAATGGGATGGAAGAAGTGAATCAAAAGAATTGTTACTTCCAACAAATCTTCTTTTAATTGTTCACCCAGGGAAATGCATTCTGACAATATTCAAAATAGTGATCTTTAGGTGAAAACCGTTTTTTATATTAAAATCATATATATGTTTATGCTTCTGACATAATTTTAGATTGTATTTAATGAAGATGTATTTTGTGAATCCTGCTTCTGACTCCTTACTAAAAATATACCTGGAAGCTTAAGGGCATGTTCCTGGCTCTCTGAAAGCTTTGATTAAAGTCATTGTCTCTCCTTGGGACCAGCCATATATAGCCAGATGTTGCTGATGAGAGGAAAATGTCACCCTCAGCCATTGATCAACAAGATTGGGTTGGGACTGATACTGTCTATCCTATTCTTGGCTTTTTCCTCCTTCATTCTTTTTCTTAAGGTTTATCCTTCAATAAGAAAGGAAACTATGAAGCAAAATCATAGATGATGTGATTGTTCCCAGTGTTGGGATAGCTCTCAGTCATCTTAGATTTTTGTTGGAAAAGCACTGAAGTGTAAATTTCACTTCTATCATTGATTATAGATAGGTTCTCTGAAAAGTTACCGACATTGTTTAGGTAGGTACACAAATCAGTTTCTTCCACTATGAGATGGAGTTGTCAGGACCTGTGGGGTTGCGGAGGGTTCTGGGAACATGGGGTTAGTGTATGAGTCAGAGTGTGGTGTGGGAGGAAATTCCCCCACCCAACCAACTGAATATAAAGGCCCACATTTCTTCCACTTTTGTCTGGTCCTGTTCTGCCCTCTTAATACTATTGGGTTCAACAGCTTCCTTTATCATCCACGTCCTGCTTTCTCTTGTTCCTGACCTTGACTTTATCTATCAGGCTTACAGTGTACTTGATGTTGACTTGACAAGGTGATTCTTATCTCTTACATTCCTTACTTGACTTCCTGTTTGCTGCTTCAGTTGCTTCCTAAATCTTTACTTACTTCTGAGTTCGTGACTCCAGGCTGACAGCCTGGCTTCAGCTCTGATAAATTCTTCCTAACAAACTCAGGATCAAGGATCTGAGGCCTGTCCCCTGGTAGAGGCCAGTGTCCTCTGAATTGCCTTTTTTCAGATAATGTAGAAATAAAATGTTGCTAAGGACAGAATCAAGTACCTGTAATAGTTCAGACTTTGTGATAGGAATTTTATATATGTTATCTCTACTCATGTGATAACTCTAGCCAATGGAGCTGTATTGTAGAACAGTAAGAGTGCAAACTGTAAAGTTTGGATCCATAGATTGGAATTCTGGTCACACTTATTAACTGTGTGACATTGAGCAAGTTCCATAAACTCTTTGTGCTTCACTTTTTTTATCTGTCAACTGAGGACAGTAATAGTGCCTATTATATAGAGTTTTTCAATGACTAAATGATTTAAAACAGGGAATGTGCATATAAGAGTACTGGTGCAGAGAAAAGCTTAATAAATGTTGGCTATTATCATTCCTATCTTAGGTCAATGTTTTTTGAAAGTGTAAGTACATAAAATATCCTTCTTTATTTGTTAAAGTTATTTTGTTTAGATTTGATTTCAATTACTTATTTAATAAAATTGTAGATTACATTTTCTTTTGAATAGCTATGTAGTTATTTTCATTTTTGTTTGCAATGAAAAGTGAAGCCATAGAGATATCCTGATATGCTATTTTACATTCTTTCTAATTCCCTTGAACTTCCTCAGCAAAACAAGAATAGTTTTTGTTCTTGTGAGAAAAGAATTAGAAAATAGAAGCACAAATCTCCAAAAAAGCTGGTATATTACCTAAACTAACAGCTAATTCGATCCTCTGGATGGATGCAATCAGACAAGACCCAAGATCCTGACTAATGATATGAGCTATCCTGCTTCTTTTCTGACATTTCTACTTCTAAAGTATTAGGATCTGATCTTAACTAAACAACACCTAGAGTGGTGAGTTATAAAATTCTATAGAAATGATTCATTTGGCAAGTGCTTATTGAGCACCTACTCGGTCTTAGGCGAATGTCCAGCTCTGGTTCAGTCATGAATAAGGCAGGTTAGGTTAGTCTCCTCTCCACTCTGACATTCTACAGGGGGAAGTGGTGCAATGAAGACCAGAAAAAATGGTTATGTGACAGTGAGTGATGGAACAAGTGGACTGGGCACTACTTCAGATAGAGTGATTGAGGAGAAAAGAAGGAGCCAGCCATGTGAAGACTCGGGGATTGATGAGCTTAAACAGAGAGCACATCATATTCAAGCAAATGCCTTGAAATGGGAATAAGCATGGTCTACTGGAGGAAACAAAAATGCTCTGTGGCTGGAGAGACATGAAAGTTTGGGAGTAAAATCAAATGCTTTATTTTGATCCAGTTATTTTTGGAATCCTGTGGACCAGGTATGGTATCAGGTATCGTGCTTCTGTTCTACTGACATAACAGTGATTAAAAATAATACTTTTGCTAAACTTATCTGCAGTAGATGGGGAGATTCAGGGTGAAGAATATATGAATAACCAATAACTTAGATATTAAAAACTCCATTTTAAATCATAATATGAAAAACAATATGGACAAGAAAACATTCCATTAAAAATCTCTCTTTGATTTTTTTTGGGAATATAAAGAGATTTTAAAATCAAATTGTCACATTATTACCAGTGGTTTAAAAATAATGTACCTTTTTTTAGAAGTTGTAATCCTTGATCCTTTCACTGTTTTACCTGCCCATTTTCACATACCTATTGTTCTTCAAATCTTTTGTGGTTGTCAGATTTTATTAACAAATTTAATCCTGAATATTTTTTATCCTATTTTGAGTTAATGTAGATTCTTCATGATTAGATAGCAGTGGTTACTAACAGTGTAAGGATATGGTCCCTAACTGACTGTGAAAATTTTATAATAGTTCTATCTCCATAATGGTCTTTAGGGTAAATGTTATCATTGGATACCCTTCTAATTAATAAGCTCAAGAAGTTTTAGGGTCCAACTCATTCATTACACATATCTATTAACTAACTTAGCAGTCATCACTTCATCTATAGTTTAGCTGTGTTTTCTTTTATTACATAAGTTTTATAAATACACACTCAAATACTATATGATTTTGCATTAACTTTAGACACTAACAACTACTTTTGGTATGTCAAAACATACAGAAACAATGAGCTGCTGTCATTTAGAACGTAACAAAATACTAAACTTCCCTTATTCTCATAGTTAGCTGAGGATTAAATTACAAGCTTAATTTGCTGATTGAAAAAAAAAATTCCCATCTAGTACACTGCAATGCATCTAGTGATATGTGCTGTTTATATAAATAGCATGGAGGTTAATTCAGACCATTTCATGGAAATGGTTTATGTATTGTAATCATGAGTCAATACACAGTTCTCTCTAAATTTAAAACAATGTAAATTAGCCAAGCCAATTTAATTCTTGCCAAGAAAGAGTATTCCTTAAAGACATGTTTTTAAGTTTATTAGGTTAAAGGCAACTATATTCTGTAACTAATAAGTGAGGGGATTTATTGAATTTTGAAACCCACTGATTGTAAGTTATGTTTTTAAAGTTATTTAAACAAGTTAAATATGTTTATAATAATTTCATTTCCTATGTGACATCTAACTAATGAGAAAAAAAATAAGGCTAGGAGAGAACTGGAGTTGGTTTAATCTTTTTCCTGGCCAAAGCCAAGTTTAAATCCTGTCCAAATGCCACTTCTCAATCACAGCTTTAAAGGATTAAACATGATTAGTAATGGTATTTCTCTGCTTTTCTGATACACAAGTTCATGTCAAAGCTATCTTGAAACCTGCCATTGAGTTTCATCCTTGAGGTGAGAAAGTAGCCTGCTGAGTGAGTATTTATTTCAAGGAAAAAGATCCATTTGCTTCGTATAAATTGGGTAGCATTTACAGCTACTGTATCCAACCTTCTTTATGCAAATTCATGCAAATATTATGAACTATAAGAAGATAATTTGTATCAGTGTTTTCTCTTTTAGATTATATTTTGCAGATTTGAATAGGTTTTTCTGTGCTCAAGAAATTTTTGCTGGTTTTCTGTTTGATTCATTTAGGAGAAAAGTCTAATTTAGTTACAACGATTTTAAAACTGATCTGACCAAATATATAACATGCAGTAATTTCTTTCTTTACATTTTGGTGAAATGTGGGTTCTGAGATGGAAAATAAGCTTGATTTAGGATTTTTCTTTTCTGTTTGTTTCAGAGTACAGTCTAATCTGAATATGGTTTCTCTACTATTATCTTTCCTTACTCTCCCCCCACCCTTCCCCCCCAGGCATGTAAGAATTGTGTCTTTCCAAGGACATTTTAGTGTTATTTAATCCTAAATTCTCTGTATCATGGTCGTCCATATTTCCTGATCAAAGTATTTGGCTTAATTATCTCCCAATGAATACTTCTATGTGTATAATAGGAAATTTGAATTTGGATTCAGAAAATATTGGAGACAGTGTTCTAAGCTTACTTTCTCCATCTCAATGTGATCATGGCAGAAACTGGGTCAGTTTTCTTTGTGCTTTGTACCTCATTTCCTAACCTGTTAAGGGGACTCCTGATGCCTCACATGGCTGTTCTTGGAGGGAAAGCTTCCCCTGCCGTCAGGTAAACCATTGCATCCTCTCTGGGCAAAGCAGTCCTGAGTTTCAGATGCCTGTCAGTAGCAGTGATGGTTTGTTGCAGGGTTCATTTGGGGAAGAGAGTGTTACTGGAACTGCTGAGTCAGCTAGCCTCACTCGGGATTTAAAGGAGACTTTGGAGACATTAGCTGCTGGGAAGCTGTTTCTTCAAGAATTTTTTGAGTCCTGCTCTGGTGATAAACCTGCCACGTGATAAGCACTAAGTAGTAACTGTACATTTTCAAGATAATGCCACAGTAAAAAGTGGTCATTATATACCACCAGAGAAAATGCATTTGGCTTGGGGTTTTAGATAGAATGTTTATTAGGAAACATGCTTTAGGGGTGCTAGAGAATATTTCATAACAGTTATCCTGTTTCTACCAGAAAAGATTCCTCTCTTAGCTGGAGGAGTTATGAATAAACATGCAGGCCAGGTTCTCCTGAATTTGTTAAATAACTATTGATTAGACATTTACTATATGCCATAAACTGTGCTAGGTGTAGGGATGCAATGATAAATAAGTCACAGCCTCTGTCTGCAAAGATTTCCACACAAGAAGGAAAAGACATGTAAGCAAATGAGTGTGATAAAAATGGTCAGATACTAGGTTAGGAGAATGTAATGAAGAGGGGAGTGAGAGTGTAATGAAGAGGGCTCAGTTGTTACATGTGAAGCAAGAGGGGAAGTGGGAAAGATAAGGGGAAGTGGGAAAGATTTGGGGAAGCGTCAGACTTGAGCTGAACCCTGACAAATGCATGGTGTGGGCACCCAGAAGGAGAACATTTGGTAAGGGCTGTGCCAGAGCCAGTGGCTCACAGATCGATAAGGCTGTGGAGTCATTCTGAGGAGAATTTGGTGAGAGATAAAGCTGGAGACAAAGGCAGGAGCAAGATCATGGAGGACTTGGTAAGCCATGGTAACAGTCTGTAGTTTGTCTAGTTGGTGATGGAGTTTAAGTAAGGGAGTAGTGCTATGATTTTGCATTTTTTTCTATAAGAGAAGGGAGGCAGCTTTTAGGAAATCAGTTAGGAGACCAACGCACCAGCCCAGGAGAGAGACTGTGAGAGCTGGTACCTAGGCCACTGCAGAATACGGGGAGGTGGGGGAGAAGCTTGGTTGGAGAGATGTCATAGAATAGAATGCATAGATAGGTCTTGTCTTGGTGACCAACTGATTGCAGGAGAGGGACTAGAAGTCCCAAGATTTCTGGTCTGGGTGGTTGGGTAGATCATGGAACCATTTACTAAGATGGAGACACAGTTGAAACTATTGGATAAGCTCATATAAAGAATATTAATGAATTCAATATAGGATTAACAGTAAATTCTTTCTTCTTCAAAAATACCTAATAACACAATAATTCAAGGCCTTTCAGCACTTGTCTTCTTCCTCTGCCAAGATGTGCAGGTAGCTGAAAGTGGGTGTGTGCTTATCTTGAATTTGTTGGTGGATTTCTTCAGTTCTCCATGTATGAATGTGTGTGGTACCATACAAATATTAGCTCTGAAAATACTGCTGTCTGCATTCGCAGTGACTTTTTCTAGCAACTCCAGGCAACTGTCAAAGCCCCAGTGAAGTATACAAATATAAGTTGGAGGTTTTATGAGGGGGTGAGAATGTATGTATGAGTTACAATGCCATTTTTTAAAAGCCTCAGATTTTATAAATAAATACAGCTGAATTATAGTAAATTTTAATGTATTATATGTGTATGTGTCTCTTTAATCTTTAAAAACGTACATGAAAGAATGTGAATTGTCCCCTAGGATCCCAACAATAGAATACAATATTAATTAAGCAAAAAACAAATAAATTGACATGGATGCATTGGGGCTAATATAAATCCTGTGCAATTGGCATAAAGGAATTTGTTATTTTCAAAACAGAACTAAATCTCTTTTCCATTATAGATTTAATTTAAGTAACATGATAAATAGTGGTAAGTTGAACTTTATTATGTATTCATGAAATGCAGTTTAATACAATTGTTATTTCTGGCATTTGTGGTTTAAAGATATTCCCTTATGGGAAGATGTTATTTTTAATGTGCAAATTCAGAAATAATGACCTCCAGTTCCACTGGTGAATTAGGGCTGATACATACACATTGACAATAAGGGAAAAATAGTCTCTAATTCCTGGCTTTATGAAAATTTCTAGTGCAATCTCTGATCCTTTAAAAACTGACATTAAACAAATTATTTTAAGGTTACACTGTATTGCCAGGGAAGAGAAAAGTAATAAAGTAAATATTTTCCAAAGACTTTTAAGAGAATGATATTTGACAAAGACCTACCTGAAAGGGAGAAACTCACTTACTAAGAACAGGTTATTGAAAAATCTCTGCACAATTTAAAAAAAAACAGATTAAAAATTCACACGAAATGCTGTCTTACTGGCAAGTTCAGAATATAAAATTAGAAACCCAAAAGGAATGGATAAACAGATAAACAACACACACCAAATAATTTCTACAAGCCTCTCTTTCAGAGAATTAGTAGGAAATTGTTCAAGAGAAACAATGGCACTTTGTCATAACTTTATATTTAGCTTAATTCTTTTCAGCTCTGGAAAGTTTGTTGGATAGATAAACCAATAGGTAGAACAGTGTAAACAAAAGACTTCAAGAGGCCTTCAGTTCATACTAAATGGTGTGTGGTGTGAATTCCCACCAACTTTTCATCATCGGATCAAGAGTGACTTTTCTCCTGAAGCTAAGTTCTAATGACTATTCGATTCACCTCTTTAAAAAAATCTTTTCAAGGGAATGTTGGATGGTTGACTTTGACTTTCATCTGATTGTTCATTGCAGTTTATAAAGATTTGATCAGGCATGTGTATAGACTGAAATCCACAGCTGTTCTTCAAGAACCGGTAGCCCAAGATTGGAAGAATGAAGACGTTTGGGGTTATCCACTTGTGACAAATGTTTGTGGAATGTGAGGTCTATTTTGGGCACTGGGATTTTTCAGCATAGCTGTGGTCATCTCTGGAGGCAGTCAGATTCCTCAATGCAATGCTTAAGTCCTGTTCTAATTTGGAGGATCACAAAGGAGGTTTCTTTAGATCCAAGAAGTTATATGCAGGCTAAGTGACCACTGACTTGGTCCATCTGATGGGAAACCTGGTCGTGAGTTGGAAACCTTCAGTTATTGAATCAGCAGTGTTATCATTCTCAAAGTTGTCCTTTGAGCAAGGACCCCAGATTTATTAACCAGGGGCTGCTTCTTTCATGGAGGGATAATTCAGCACAGGTCCTTGGGCCCTTATCCGCAATCCAGATACTCCAGAGCTCTGGAAAGTGGGAGTTATTTCCATAATTTAGTTTTGGCAAATCTAACCCAATCTGAACTGATTTGATAGAACAAGCTGACCTGAAGTTATGTAAAGCTATGGAAAGCCTTTGTCTAACCTAGTGTAAATATTCATTCATTTTGATTACCAGATTGATGCCTTAGATTCTACTCAGGATGGGATATAATACATGATATACACACTTTATTAACTTCCTAAAACTTCAAAAATTCTAAATTCTGAAACCCATCTGTATTCAAGGGTTTTTTAGATAAGAGAAAAGGACTGTGGAGCTGTAACCACAAATGAGTCTTAATGTTCCTTTTTCTGTATGCAAATACCTACTAATGTCCTTAAGGATAATTTGTTTGGGGAAGTTAAATAGTCTTTCTAAAATTTGATTTAAACTATTAATTTACTTAGCAAAATCACATATTGCACATTGGCAAATTCAGCTCTGTTGTGGTAAAATTATCACAAGTTATAAATTAGTTGCATTTGAATTAATGAGGTTTTATTATAAACACAAAGCAGCATTACTTCCAGTGCCTGATTTTCATTAGTACAAAAAAGAACAAATAAAGCTGAAAAAAAGAAGAAGAAAAAAAAGAACCAGAATTGCCTATGTTGTATGCCCTGTAAGCATTCAAAGCATTGCTAGATTTTTTTTTTTATTACTAAGGGGCTGAAAAATATGTTTATATTGCCTGTCCCCAGTTGATTTGGATTAAGGCTGCCACAAAAATTCTTTTAGTTCCAATGGGCTGTGTATCATTCCTGGATACCCATTCTCTTATTTTTAAGGTACTGAAGCTAAGAGTTTTCTCAACAAAACAAGGAGGACACAGATGATGATGATTCTTCTTCTTCTTCTTTTTTTTTTATAATGAGAGGACAGGTGGAAAGCTTGGGTTCCAAAGGGCTAAAGCAGGTAAAGCTCACAGAGGTTAAGGGTAGATCTGCAGGGCTGAAGGAGAGGTGGGTTGCCAGGGGCAGCAGGAAGAAGGGGAACGGGCTGCACTAGAGGGCAGCGGTGGGGCTGAGGGCTGGGGTGCTCACACTGCAGTCTGCTCTGCTCTGCTTTAAAGTTTGTTATGCACCTTTCTGTTTGTTTGCAGAGAGGAACTGTGTGTTTATTTCCTACTGAGTAGAAGGAAGTTGCCTGTCTTTTAACCATAAATCCATACATAAATACTCCAGGATAATCCCTTTATTAGGGGAAATGGTTTTTATCTTGAAGCCTATGGAGATGTGGCTCTTTCAAAATCTTGGCCAGCTCACCCTTCTCTTTTTCCTTGCTGTTCAGGACTCTCTCTTTCTGGTTTCTCTTTCAAAGGGATGTTGTCACTGTTCTTCTCCAAAGCACGCACTCAGACAGAACAGCAGGCAGAGGTTGCAGACTCCTCACAGGAAGGATTTGAGGAAGGTGTTGATGTAAGAGGATTGGCTGTTTATATTGAATACGCTGGAGCAGACCCCCTCCCCCAACACAACGACCTCCCAAACTCTGAGGAGCCCTGCGGATGGCAGGAGGCTAGCTCACCCACAGTGACGCTGTTAGAGCTGGAATAACTTCTGTGGCAGAGCTGTCTTCAGTTCTGTGGGAAACATGCAGGCCTGGCATTGCCGTGCACAGGCATCAGGATTTGACCAGGTAGCTGTACTCAGGCTGGTGGAAGCATGCTTGCCTCTATTCCGCTGCACTGACTGACACCGTGGAGGCGTCACAAGGTTTTGTCATACGAAGGATGAGAGAAACCCCCACCAACAAAGAGGCAGCATCCTGGTCCCATTCCTTGGTTAGAATCTTCATTCTATGAGATGGAAAGAATATAGGCAGAGCAATGCATCCAGGATCTCAGAGGGAGGTTATGACATGAAAACTCATTAGACTGTAAAATAATAGCAAATTTGCCAGAAAAATGTAAAATATTCATTGGGGAAGTATTAAAAAGAGAGCAAGGGTTGAGTTTAAAGCACGGGGAGAAGGTGTTGGGAGTGCTCCGCCTGGGCCCAGGCGGCCTTCAGTTCACTTTCCACACTGCTGTTGGTTATAGTTTGGAAAAAAATAAAACAGGCTAACTTTGTTATGTCTTATTTACAGAAATCAGTGGCCTGCGGCTGATTTCCTGCGGCCTTCAGGATAACATCCTGGCATACAAAGCTCTTTATATGCTGATTCCAACTGAAATCTTTGCCTGATCTCCTATTGTTTTTTCTCTGCCCATCCCTGCACGTGAGCCTACCATGGTAGGAGGATGCCAGACCTTTGCATCCTTTGCATGCCTTGAGCATGTATACTGATTCTTTCTTGTACGTACTTTCTCCTCCTCTTGGCTGTTTCTACCTCATTTTTCAAGACTTTGGTTCAAATGCTTCCTCTTCCATGGAGCCTTTTCCTGATTAAGAAGAGTGATTAAGCAGTGTCAGGCACTGAGCTGAGCCCCAGGGTAGAGGGCAATGATGAACAACAGGGTGATCCATTACTTGTCACTCAAGAGCATCAGTCTTGTTAGGTCTCTTGCTAATTGGGGAAGGAGTCCTAGAGGAAACTACTGTCAAAATGAGAACTGAAGGCTCAGGAGGCCTTAGTCAAGTGAAGCTTGACTTCATTTAAAGCATGCACCATGCAAAGCAGTATCACAATGAACTTGCTTGCCTGCTATGATCCAGATGTTCCTCTATCATGTTGTATTGTAATCATCCTTTGCTGTCCCCAGTCTGAGAACTCCTTAGGAGTAAGACCATGGCTTAGCTTCTTCTGTGCCCCCAGAGTCTAATTCAGTGCCTGATATTGAAGGCTGTGACTCAGCTGGGTTAGTAGAAACTGGGGAAGTGCAGCAGTAACTAAGACTACTGCTGTCATACCTTAAGACCAGCCAGGTCACAGTGGTAGCAACTTAACGTATATTAAATAGCAATCCCATTTTATTTTTGCTATATTCCATCAGCTAATAAAGTGAGTTTTTAAACATTTTCATTATTTGCAGATGGAGGAGGCACCTCTTGCATCCTTATAACTTTATCCCATCATCTGGCATTTAGTAGCACCCTTGGTAACCACTGCAGCTCCTGAGGGAGTCTTTAGTTCACCTGATGGGCCACCAGGATGTCCTGCAGCAGGTGTTGTTAGAAGAATGGTAATCATCACCAGATCAGGAAGGGAGCTATGAGACTTACCATGCTGCAAGCTAGGGATGCCTCAAAGTGCTGTGGGTGTCCTGAATAGACAGCAACGGAGAGAGGACCAGCAGACCCACAGATGCCCATGTGGCTGCCATAGCATTGGAAAGTCCTGAGTAGATGGTGCCTGCAAAGCATAGTGCTGCAGGCTCTGAGAAGTCTATAAAAAAGTGTCTTTATCCAGGGATGGATAGTAGGGGTTGGTTAGGTGGGTAGATGGATGTCTGAAGGATCAAGCTACTCCACATGCAAGTAAGTTGGCCACAGCCTTTCTAAGAGTTGCTTTCTCATAATGTCAATTTGTCTGGGTCCCTTTAGGACTCAGTTTTTGTTCTGTACTCCAAGAAAGCCAGCCCCTTTGAAGCTCTGCAGAGAAGATGATGGAAATTCCATCTTATTCCTGGGGCATCTCCTACCATTCAGCAGGGGAGTTGGCCACCCCTTCTCTGAGAAACACTCTCTTTTCACTCATATTGGCTAAGTCATCTCAGTTGGTCCTAATTTAGTCTCAGGCAGGACTAAGAAAGACTTTTGTTCATTTAGGGACAAGTGCTAGTCCACAGGTAAAGGCCATCCTTCACAATTCCCAAGGCTTTGTGCCCCAAGAACCAACCTTTAGTCCTCTTGGATATAGAAGTACAATAGGTAGGTCAGTCTTGAAATCCAGTTGAAGCTAAGCATGAGTACCAATGAATAAAATTTACCAGGAAAGAAATCTTAATGCATGAATTAAGAGGGATTCTGTAAATGCTTGAAACTATGGAATCCTTGAAAAACAAAGAGGTGGGGTTTCTGTTTTGGCATAGATGCCAGCGGTCCTTTCCAACCTGAAGATGATTTTGTAACTCTCAAATTTGAGAGAATCATTCACTTTCTCTAATGAGAGCAGATTAAGTGACCTGTTCTCTTCTAAAGGTTTTGTGAGGTAATGGTTAATAATTTGCTATTATTTCTAATAGGGAAACCAGGACCAGAATTACTCTCTGACTTAAGTCTTAATGGGTATTCTAATCAACAACTGTTTTTCAAACAGCTGTTTGAAGGATTCAGTGCCTGAGAGCTACAAAGATGTGGCAAGTCTGATCCATATTTAGATGGGGTGGGTGAGTATGTGATAAACTTTCTGGTGTTTAATTGTTTAGGATGAATAAACAAGTGAAGGAATGTAAATAGATCCTAGCTTCAGAGGGTTCCCTTCCACCAGGGATGTAAGTTTGCATCATGGACTTAGAGAGACTGAATTTGGTCACTGGAGCAAATGCATTTTAGAGATCTCAGCATCCTGACCTGCCAGTGATAGCGTACCTTTTATCTTACTGGGTTGATAGTAGATGTGTTTGTATTTGTCTCCCTTGAGTTTTACCAGAGAAATCTTAGACCCCTGGAAACTTCAGGCACAACTGCTATTCTGTCTATTCAATAGAATGGAGAACCCTTCTTTTCTTTACCTGAAAGTTTTATTACTATTTATTTTTAAAGGAAAAAATAATTTAATGGTGCTTTTGTGGTAGAAAGGTGTGAAATGAATGGAAGAGCCAGAGCAATGCTAGGATGGAAAGCGCTACCGGTCCTGAGTAGCTCCTAGGGTCTTGGCTTAGAACACCTTGACTCTGTGACTCATCTGTAGGCATGGGTGAGCTGTCCAGTCCACTGGAGTGTTTTGCTCTGAGAGAATCATCTGCTCCATAATGGAGATTTTGTTACTGAAAAGACCTCGAAGCACACATAACTCAGTGGTTTCTTTTAGCATTTCATTTCCTTCAGAAATAATGATGCCTTCAGTACAACCAGGGTTTCCATTGAAAGAACATGTATTGCTTAGGACTTGACCCTTTAAACCAGGGGTCAGCAAATTATGGCCTGTGGACCAAACCTGGGCAGCCCCTGCTTTGTACTGCCCTCCGGCTTAGAATGGTTTTTACATTTTTAAATGATGCTGCTTTAAATTGTTAGACAGATTGCCTACATAATATTATTAATTTTGCCTCTTCACCCAGAAAACCTGAAATATTTACTTTCTGGGCCTGTACAGGAAAAGTTGACCACCCCCTGCTCTAAAACCCCTGACTTTATTATTATATTTTTATTTATTTATTTATTTATTTTGCTCTCTTTGGTTATTTATTTTTCCATATGAACTTTATTCAACCCACATCCCTCCCAAATCCAATAGGATTCAAATTGTACTTTTTTTAATGTTATATATTAATTCTTGGATGATTGACAATTTATAATATTGAATCTTCTCCTTTTCTCCTTTGTTCAGACTTTGTTTTATGCCCTTTGATAAGATTTTATAATTTTCTTCACATGGCCTGAACAATATTTCTTAGGGATTTTTTTTTTTTACTATCTTATAGACATCCCTATTATGAATTAAACAGTTCCCCAATATCCATTTTTAGCTATTTAATACCAGCATAGAAAAATTGTCATGTAGAAAATTGTTATGTATTTTGTGTGTTTATTTTGTATATAATTCTTTGATTAATTCTCATTTTTTTTTGTCTCGAAGTATCCTAAATTTTACACATACAGAATCTTGTCACCAGCAAGAAAGATTTACTTTTACTCTTGAAATGTTTATACGAACTGTAAAACCCCTGATTCTAATGATTGTTATCTGAAACAGGTGTTAACAATAATAGCCCACAAAAACCTGTAACAGCATAAATGCAGTTAACTATTTTAGATCAAAGTTCACAAGGAAGAAGCCATGGCTATTGTATTTATTTTGCCCTGAGAAGGTGCAGTGCATTGAGACAGGGTAAACCCCTCAAGGTAATCATGTGACACTGGGAAGTTGTGGTGAGACACTGGGCTGGGGAAGCAGGAGCCCTGGGCTGTCATCTTCTTAGATCTGCTGTGTGACCTGGGTAAGCCCTTTTAGTTCTTTGAGCCTTGGGCTGCTCATGTTTTACATCCTGCAGTCTTATTTGGAGAGCCGAGACTCCATATCCCCACCCCACCCCTCTCAATAAATACTGTTTCCCTTGGCTTCCTTCCTTCCCCCACCCTATCCCAGGCCCTTAGTTCTGAAGATACAATTTTTGGGGTGTCCTCCTGGGATAAACTTGATTAAATTTGAAGAAAACAGTCATATCATAGCAATATGCTGTTTCACATGGTTTTTCGTCATTTCTTGGAGCGGCTTCTGGGTTTAGATTCCTGCCTCTTCTTCGGGCTAATACATTATGGATGAGGTACAGCTGTGACCAATAAAGAGCCTTCTTGTAGAGTGAAAACAGGTCCCCTCGGTGTAGCCCAAAGGCCTGGACAAGACAGAGAAGGGGGCTGACACCTTCTGGCTCATCTCTCTGATGGGCCTCTCAAAAATGTGCCCCTTTTTGTTTGGTTCTTGCTTTACCTTTCCTCCCATTCTGTCAGCCCCTCAATCCTCCGCCCTCTAAGCCTTCATACTGACACACATGTAAAAGCAATGTGAAAAGATGTTAAACAATATCAGTGTTTATTCCTGCAGATGAATAGTCAGGAAGCCCTGAGATGCCCACCTAGCAGCAAACTTTGTTCTAAATTCTAAGTGTTTCAAGTCTTTGTGCACGTGGAAGGGCTGATGCTCTGATGAAGCCATATTGCGTGACTTCAGGGGACAATTTACATGTGGGCAATGAAAATGGCGCCCCTTGGAACTGTGTGATGCAGCTGGTCCTAAATTCTGTATGGTTTGAGTTGATTGTAGTTTTGATCATTTGAGAGAGAAAATTAAGAGAAGACATACTAGTCACTCAATAAATATTTATAAAGTTCCTACTATGATGTGCTCCAAGGGATGATTAAGACAGTTCCTGACTCCAGGATGTTTTAGGCGAAGGATGGGGTGAAATACACAACAAAGCATGTGGAAGCATATGCCCAGTGTAGGAGGCAAACACATGAAGCCCTCTGGGTGCTAAGGGTGGGAAGGTATTGCTTTTAGCAAGGGAGACATTGGCAATTTCACAGAGAAGATGGAATTTGAGCTGAGCCTTGGGAGGTGGTAGAGTTTCACCAGGTAGTGAGGGGAAGTAGGAGGGAGGGCAGGAGCAAAGGCATGGTAAGCAGGTGGGGAAATGCAGAGTGTTGGGGTGAGGGGCTCCGTTTGTTTGAGGTGTGGCTTCCCATAGGAAAAGGGCACGATATTTAGTTGGGGGAACTGCTTGAAGCACCACATTTGACCTCACCTGCATGGCCGTTACCTCTAGAGTTACTCTTTCTTTCTCATCATCAGAAAAAAGGAAAGGAAGCTTGGGTGATTATCTGTGACACTTCATTTCAGAATAAAGGGCTGCAATCATTCAAGGAGTTGTCTCAGAAGTGATAGATTTTCCATCCCTATTTGAATAGCACTAGTATCTCATTTCTGGTTACAAAACGATCACACACATCCAACAATCTTCTTTGCCATCTTCCCATCCTGGCAGAAAAAATACACCCACACCCCATCGTCTATCTAGAAATATCCACATGGTTAATATTCTTCCAGTGCAGGGCTATCACCTGTCTGATTGTCGCTTCACTTTGAGATAGCCCAGAAATTTCTTTTACTCTCAGTAAGCAAAGACCTGATCAATCTAATCTGGCCAACATCAACCTGAAAAACATATGCTGCTTTATAGGAAAAACACATGTGTATGAAACCGCCTGATCCCTCACCTTCTTCATCATTCACAGCTCTTCCTGTAGGTGAAGCAGAGATTTTGCATGCTTCAGAAGGTTGAATATGTTATTCTACCCAGGGAAATTACTGCTCATCCAGAAAAAGGGCCTATTTATACTGAACCAGGGAAAAGCAAACACTGAGGCCATTTATTTGCTAACTGTGAGCCCCTTGGGCAGAATGAACTTGAAGATTTAAAATTCTGTGTGGAATGACTTGTCAAGTTTCAAACTTGCACCATCAATTTCTGCATTGGTCTCTTATTGCTGATACATAGTTTTCTTGAATGTTCTGCATCAAAATGCCATAGACCTACTCAGTGCTCCCCAGCAGAGTAGAGTGTGCTCTCAGATTGTAATCATGTTGTATTAGTCAGCTCAGGCTGCCATAACAAAATACCAAAGACTGGGTAGCTTAAACAGCAGACGTTTATTTCTCATAGTTCTGGAGGCTGGTAAGCCCAAGAGCAATGTGCCCACCAGTTTGGCTCCTGGTGAGAGCTTCCTTCCTCACCTGCAGACAGCTCACTTCTTGCTGTGAACGCACATGGCCTTTCCTTTTGTAAGTGTGTAGGGAGAGAGGGAAAGAGCTCTTCCTCTTCTTATAAGGCCACTGTGAGGGCCCCACCCTCATGACCTAACCTAACCTGATTACCTCCCAAAGGCCCCATCTCCAAAGACCATTACACTGGGGATTAGGGCTTCGACATTTGAATTTTAGGGGGACCCAAACATTCAGTCCATAACACATGGCATAGAGACAGTGGCTTCCTAAGAGGCATTGATTGTGGGGAGATGAGGCCAGGCCCAAGTCTCAGAATATCTCATTATTTCCTGTGTCCTATCATGAATGAGCACTAGTGTGTCATGAATTGAAAAAATGAGTAAAATGTCTGAAAACTCAATACCACAATAGTGTTGACACTTGCTAAAAATTATAAAGCTAAGACATACCACAGACTATGCCAAGTACTGTGCTAGTCTCTTTGATATGTATCATTTTCATCCTTACAAGAAGATGTGAAAGTGATTTTTATCTCTTCCATCTTAAGAAGAAGGAACTGAGGCTCTGAGAGGTTAAGAAAATGGCCCAAGGTCACATTTCCAGGAAAATCTGTTTGACATTAAATCTCATGTTCTTTTTCTATGCCATATAGCCTAAGAGGAAAAATAACATCCTCTCTGAAATTTATTTGTGATATGTAATTGGTAGACTTATACATAGCTGTTTTTTGGAATAAAACTGATAGTTTTAGGTCAGTAAAAACATCCAGAACCTTCTTGTAACAAAGGAAGTAAAAACGTTACATGCCAGGGAGGACTGTGCAAGTGGAATAAGGACGGTTGGAAAATGTTTGCTAGAGAATACAGACTGAAGTAACATCAGTGTGATCCACTGGAAGCAGTGCAGCACGCAGCAGGCCACGTGCAGCTATGCTGGTGGTGCACTGCCCAGTGCTGAGGGCTGCCACTGAATGCTGCATTCCACACAAATGGTACATGGTGGAGATGAGCAGGCCACTACCTGTGGGGTCATGCTCAGTGGTCCTGGGGAGTCCAGAATTCTGGCTGAGGCTTGGCCACTGCAGCAGCAATAAGCTGGGCAACTCATTTCTCTTCTACTTTTGGTATTTCTATTGTAAAATAACTGTGAATATTGGCTTTTAAAACTCTGTTTTTAACTTGTACTAGACAATAAATAGCTTTTGGGGGGAAAATGGGGACAAACACGGCTAATTATCTTTTATGGGTTTAGAGTGTAATAGATAGGAGGCTAAACATTGCTTTTGAATCATTTTGGGGGATTTTTCCTTTATAAATGTAAAATTGTCTTTTTGTTACTCACATCTTTTTAAACACTATCTATCTGTAATACCAAATGAGACTTTTTTCATGTTTAGTTTTTAGTATTTGATTTTTATTTTAAATAAATAACAGAGCTGAAGTGATTTCCTATATTATATAAGGAGACCTTTCCTCGAGTTAAGTTAGCAGTAATGGGGAAGTAGGAGATGTGTACCTTAGTTTTTGTCGCAGCACTCGGAAACACACATTAAAATTTTTTTATTTATAATTTTTTGATAGTCAAAAAATGTTTATTTTATTTTTTAAATTTTTTTCTGGGTTACCCTTTCTGTAGTTGCTATCTGTGCTCAGCTTTTTTTTTTTTTTTAATTGAAATGTAGTTGATTTACGATGTTAGTTTCAGGTGTACAGCAAGGCCATTCAGTTATACCTATATATATATTTTTAGATTCTTTTCTATTATGTTATTACAATAAATTGAATGTATTTCCCTATGCTATGCAGTAGGTCCTTGTTGTTTATCTATTTTATATATAGTAATGTGTATCTGTTAAACCCAAACTCCTAATTTATCCCTCCTCTTCCCTTTCCCCCTTGGTAACCATAGTTTATTTTCTATGTCTGTGAGTCTATTTTTGGTTAATAAATAAGATTGCATCATTCTTTTTTAGATTCCACATATAAGTGATATCATATGATCTTTGTCTTTTTCTGACTGACTTATTATGCATTTATTTTTAAATGAGTGAAATAATGATGGGAGGAAGAGTATGTTGATATCTAGGATAAAGATGTGATTAAGAAACAAGATTACTTTTCTAAAGTGTTGAGAATAATTTAAGCCTTTTTTTGGATTATATATTTAGATAACATGAAATAAGATATAGTACTGAGATTTGAAAACAGATCCTAAAATGTTCTTAAAGGTAGAAATAATCTATTCAGGCTATAAATTAAATGATCAATAATGACCATAAGGCAGGATGCAATAAATATTTCTTCTGTTTTTGTAAATTATTTTTCTATCAATAGAGAATCTTTCATGAAAAATAAAAAGACCTAGAGCAAAACTAATTATGATGTTTACATCTTAGCTTGAAATTGACTTGATAATTTTTTATTCCTTCTGTCCATCAGGAAGAAAAGATTAATAATTACACGGTTTGTAACATTTTTTATGATTATCAATTAAATCTGACACATTTGAGGAGGCTTGATTTTATAAAGTTCATGGCTGGAAGAGAGGTTTTCACAGTTTTCCTGTAAATATTCCATTTTTCTGAATCTTTTGACTTGGGAATTTTTGTCCTTGAAATTCTAGGTTATTAGTTTAATTGATGTAGTCCTTGGGGACCAATTTATCTTACCTTTGTAATCAAATCACTGAGGTTTAAGCAGATGCTAAGCAGAAATCCAAGAGAGGGTGTCTAGCTCAGGAGGAGAACCCTTTGTCCTTGGTGACTCTCTTCAGGTACCTTCCTCCCCCACCGCAGCTGCTCTGGGGCAAGGCATGCCAGCACTCCATGCTAGAGGTGGCCACCATAAACGCTTACGTTTTGATCTAAGCTCAGTTTCTATTTTTCTTTGTTCTTTGAAGTGCTAATTAACTATAAAAATCTTAAGATGTCAGTGGTCGCTATGTGTGGACAAAGGCAGAAAGTGATAGTCTGATTCAGTTGGTATCTTCATGCCAAAAATGCAAACCAGAAGTTGATGATGTAACTAAACAAAAGTGATGCATGCAAGGCCGCAGTTTCTACTGAGAGCTCGATTTGAAATGAAGCCAAAGAAACCTCTAAGGAGACTTTCTTCCATTTTCTGATCTTTTCATATTGTGAACAATAAAGGCATCTAACCTTGTCAGGTTTTAAGGAAGGCTGTTCAATTTATCTTCATGTAAGTACATTGCAATGAGATCAGAAAACACTGAAAATCTAAAGTTGCTAAAATGATGGGTAAACATTTAGTATGTTTTGAACAAATTTTAAAGTGCATTTTCTGGAGACTTTTGACAAAGGAGTATCCAGATTTTGTTTTTCTGAGACAAGCACAGGTAAAGGTGAGCAATCATTGTGATTTAGAACCTCTGTTAGCAGTTGATGATTCTTTATGATGCTTGGAAACACTTAAAATGGCTAGTTTCAGTCTTTATTACAGTGTCTTATATGTCTACTGTTTTCAGAGTAGCTGCAAAATAGTATTTTCCATGAATAACTGTGATTTAGCAGTAATTGGATGCCCAACATATAAAGAGAATGATACACAAACACATACAACATCTGCTGTTATGATCACTAGCCTTTGAAGGCACTTGCTGACTTGTTCCATCATATATGTACCAATAAGAACTAATTTCTCAGTCAGTATATTCTTTACTTTGGGGAAATCTCAGAAATAATAACCACTTTAGGAATATTTCTATCAAGGCCATAGGAAAAAAGAGAGTATATTGGGAGAATAATGCAAACATATTAAAAAACAAAAAGTAGATAGCAAATGTGACTGTAGGAACTGCAGCCTGTTACAAAGTTGTGACAGGAGCGGCAGCTGCGTCACAACATGAAGCAAGGTGTTCTTTACCTGAATGATACTGTTTGACCTTGTTCTTTTCTTAATATTGTTCCTCTACTCATGGGAGTCTCTTCAGTGAGAGAACTAAAGTCAAGAGAAAAATAAAACATGACCTAATGATAACCACTAAAGGAACCTTGGCTGATTCTATGAAAAGACAAGAGCTTTGATTCCCTAAAGAACATGGGAGAGAACTTAGAGATTATGTATGCCAACACCTTGATTTTATAGATGAAATTGAGGTTTATTCACTCTTCATTCCTTCTGGTGGGAAACAAACAATGAAACACATAAACAGTTAATCACATTGTGATACGTACTGGAAAGAAAATTTATCAGGATGAGAATGACTAGGGGCTAGCTCTAGGTTGGATGATCAGGGAAGGCTTCCTGAGGTGGTAACATTTGTGCTAAGACCTGAATAATGAGCAGGAGCCAGCCACCCAGCATTCCTGCTAGAAGGAGCAGCTAACGCAAAGCTCCAAGGTGTCGTTTCAGACATGTTGCAAAAAAAAAAAAAAAAGAAAAAAGCTCCAAGGTGGGAATGAGCTCAGCAAACCTCAGTAACAGAAAGAAGGCCAGATGTTTGGAGCCTGGTGAGCAAGTGGGAGGGGAAAGGATGAAATCAGAGTGATTGGCCATAGCAAGATGACGAACACCTTGTCAGCTGTGGTCACACGTATAGATTAAGAGACTCAAATTCAGAAGAGCTGAGTGTAACGAGTTTTAAGCAAAGGAGTAAGACTGTGACATCCCTAAGCAGAATCACATGGTTTGGAATATTTATTCAAATAGCATTTATTGAGTGTCTTTTTGATGCACAGTGCAGTGCCACATGCTGTGTGCTGAGGAGTTACAGAAAAAAATTTCAGACACTTCCTTTTAGAAGCCCACAACTTGGAGAGAATATAAGACACACAAATGAAATAAATGATTGATGTCACGCTTACATAAGAAAACATGAAACGATGTGAATCAATGCGAAGGTACACTGAGTTAAGAATTAAAAGACCTGATTAAATCTGCTTCTTGGAGCCTTGATTTTATCTTCTGAAAAAAGAGAAATAATAATGCCTGTCTTGCCTATTTTATTGGGGCTTTTGGTAGATTAGAAGAGATCATTTTTCCAAAAGTACTTTGGGAAGACACCTTCAAAATCATCAGATGTTATATTATTGTGGTGAGAGTATATGATATTGGTGCTCGCATTGGATGAGGGACTAGATTATGGAGAATTTAAAATCTAGATTAAGAATTTATTTTATTTTGAGGGCAACAGAGAGTTCATCAGAGGTTTTTTTTTTTCAAATTTTTGAAATTAAAGTATAGTAGATTTACAGTGTTGTGTTATAGTTTCAGATGTACAAAAGTGATTCAGTTATACATATATGTACATATGTATGTATAAATATATATTCTTTTTTGGTAGGTCCTTGTTTTTTATCTATTTAATATATAGTATTGTGTATATGTTAATCCCAAACTCCCAATTTATCCCTTCTCACCCTCTTTTCCCCCTCATAACCATAGGTTTGTTTTCTATATCTGTGAGTATGTTTCTGTTTTGTAAATGAGTTCATTTGTGTCTTTTTTTTAGATTCCATATAGAAGTGATATCATATGATATTTGTTTTTCTCTGTCTGACTTTCTTCCTTAGTATGGTAACTCTAGGTCTGTCCATGCAACTGGAAATGCATTATTTCATTCTTTTTTATGGCCGAGTAGTATTCCATTGTATGTACATATCACAGCTTCTTTATCCATTCATCTATCAATGGACGTTTAGGTTGCATCCACATCTTGTGGGTAGTGCTGTGAATAGCACTATCTACCTACTGTGAATAGTGCTGCTGTAAACACTGGAGTGCATGTGTCTTTTCGAGTTAGAGTTTTCTCCTGATAAATGCCTAGGGGTGGGATTGCTGGATCAGATGGTAAGTCTATTTTTAGCTTTTTAAAGGAAACTCCATATTGTTCTCAATAGTGGCTGCACTAATTTGTATTCTCGCCAGCAGTGTAGGAGTGTTCCCTTTTCTCCACACCCTCTCCAGCATTTCTTGTATGTAGACTTCTTGATGACAGCCATTCTAACTGGTGTGAGGTAATACCTCCTTGTAGTTTTGATTTGTGTTTTTCTAATAATTAGCAATGTAGAGCATCTTTTCATTACTTATTGGCCATCTGTATGTCTTCTTTGGAGAAATGTCTGTTTAGATCTTCTGCCCATTTTTTGATTGGATTTTATTTTGTATTAAACTGTATGGGCTGTTTGTATATTTTGGAAATTAATCCCGTGTTGGTCACATCACTTGCAAATATTTTCTCCCATTCCATAGGTTGTCCTTCTGTTTTGTTTACGGTTTCCTTTACTGTGCAAAAGCTTTTAAGTTTAATTAGGTCCCAGTTGTTTATTTTTACTTTTGTTTCCATTACTCCAGGAGACAGATCCAAAAAAATTATTGCTGTGATATATGTCAAAGAGTGTCCTGCCTATGCTTTCCTCTAGGAGTTTCATAGTATCTGGTCTTACATTTAGGTCTTTAATCCATTTTGAGTTATTTTTGTATATGGTGCTAGAGAATGTTCTAATATCAGTCTTTTACATGTAGCTGTTCAGTTTTCCCAGCACCACTTATTGAAGAGACTGTCTTTCCTCCATTGTATATTCTTGCATCCTTTGTCATAAATTAATTGACCATATGGGCATGGGTTTATTTCTGGACTTTTTATCCTGTTCCATTGATCTATGTGTTTGATTTTGGACCAGTACTATACTCTTGATTACTGTAGCTTTGTAGTATAGTCTGAAGTCAGGGGGTGTGATTCCTTCAGCTGTGTTCTTCTTTCTAGATATTATTTTGGTTATTTCAGGTTTTTTGTGTTTCCATACAAATTTTAACATTTTTTGTTCCAGTTCTGTGAAAAAAATTCCATTGGTAATTTGATAGACATTGCATTGAATCTGTATATTGCCTTGGATAGTATGGCCATTTTACTAATATTGATTCTTCTAATCCAAGAACATGGCATGTTTTTCTATCTGTGTCATCTTCAGTTTCTTTCATTAGCATTTTGCAGTTTTCAGAGTATAGGTCTTTTGCCTCCTTAGGTAGGTTTTTTCTTAGATATTTTATTATTTTTGATGTGATGGTAAATGGGACTGTTTCCTTAATTCTTGTTCTGATATTTTGTTGTTAGTGTACAGAAATGCAACAAATTTCTGCATATTAATTTTGTATCCTGCAACTTTACTGAATTCATTGATGACCTTTAGTAGTTTTCAGATAGTGTCTTTAGAATTTTCTATGTGTAGTATTATTTCATCTGCAAATCAGTCACAGTTTTACTTCTTCTTTAACAATTTGGATTCCTTCTATTTCTTTTTCCAAACTATGTTGAATAAAAGTGGCTAGAATGGGTGTCCTTGTCTTGTTCCTGATCTTAGAGGAAATGTTTTTGGTTTTTCACCATTGAATATGATATTAGTTGTGGGTTTGTCATATATGTGCTGAAAAATCAGCTGATAGTCTTATGGGAATTCCCTATATATTATTTGCTGTTTTTCATTTGTTGCTTTTATTATTCTCTCTTTATCTTTAATTTTTGTCATTTAATTACAATGTGTCTTGGTGTGTTCCTCTTAGGGTTAATCCTGTTTGGGACTCTGTGTGCTTTTTGGACTTGGGTGACTATTTTCTTTCTCAGGTTAAGAAAGTCTTCAGCTGTTATCTCTTCAAATATTATTTTAGGCCCCTTCTCTCTCTCTTCTTCCTCTGGGACCCCTATAACACCAGTATTAGTGTACTTGATGTTGTCCCAAAACTCTCTTAAACTCATTTCTTTTTTTTTCTTTTTCTTTTTTCTGTTCAGAGATAGTGATTTCCACTACTCTGTCTTCCAGCTCACTGATCTGTTATTATTCCTCATTAGTCTACTACTGATTCCTTTGAGTGTATTTTTCATTTAGTTATTGTATTCTTCAATTCTTTTTGGTTGTTCTTTATATTTTCTAACTCTTCATTAAAAACTACTAACTTCTCACTCTGTGCATCTATTCTCCTCCTGAGTTCTTTGATCATCTTTACAATCATTGTTCTGAATTCTTTCTTGGGATAGATTGCCTATCTCCACATCACTCAGTTCTTTTGGGATTTTATCTTGTTCCTTTGTCTGGAATATATTCCTTTGCTCCCTCATTTTGTCTAATTTTCTATTTGTATTTTTATGTATGTGGTAGGCTAGTTAAATTTCTTGATCTTGGAGAACAGGCCCTTTGAGATGTCCTACGCATCCCAGCAGTGCTCTTCCCTCTCATCATCCAGGGGTCAGGAGCCAGCTGGTCCCAGGTAGTGTCTGGCCTGCTTTGGGGACTCATTTCACAGTGATAATGGTTTCCTTGCTTTTGGTGTCTACTTCCTGGTGGGTGAGGCTGGTCTAGAGGCTGGTGCAGGCTTCCTGGTGGGAGGGGCTGGTGCCTGCCCACCAGTGGAATAGAGCTGGGTCTTGGCTTTCTGGTGGGCAGGGCTGTGTTTAGGGGATGTCTAGAGGTGGCTGTGGGCTCAGGAAGTCTTTAGGCAACCTGTCTGTTGATGGGTGTGAATATGTCCCCATCTAGTTAGTTGTTTGGTCTGAGGTGTCCCAAACTGGATTTTATAGGCTGTTGGGTGGGGCCAGGTCTTGTGCTAATGACCCAAATAAGATGTCAGCCTCCAAGAGAGTTCATGCAGATAAATACTCCCCAGTATGTCCACCATCGTGTGTGTGTCCCCAGGGTAAGCCACAGCCACTCCCTGAGGGTCCCCAGGAGACCCTCCAAGGCCAGCAGGTAGATCTGGCCCAGGCTCCTACAAAATTACTGCTTTGGCTCTTGGTGCCAGTGAGCATGAGATTTTTGCATGCATCTTTTAAGAGTGAAGTCTCTATTTCCCCCAGTCTTATTGAGCTCCTGCAATTAAGCCCCAGTGGCCTTAAAATCCAAATACTTTGGGGGCTCATCTTCCCAGTGCCAGGCTCTAAGGCTGGAGCCTGACATGGGGATCAGAACTCTCAGTCCTGTGGGAGAACCTCTCCAATATAGTTATTTTCCAGTTTGGGGGTCACCCACCCAGGGAGGATTTGATTATCATGAGTCTGACCCTCCTACCTGTCTCATTGCGGTTCCTTTATGTCTTTAATAATGGAAGATTTTTTTCTGGTAGATTCCAGTCTTTTTTTTTTTTTTTTTTTTTTTTGATGTTCACCTCTTTTATTTATTTATTTAATTTATTTTTACGTATTTTATTGAGTAATAGTTATTTTACAATGTTGTGTCAAATTCTAGTGTAGAGCAAAATTTTTCAGTCATACATGAACATGTATATATTCATTGTCGCATTTTTTTCGCTATGAGCTACAACAAGATCTTGTATATTTTTCTCTGTGCTTTACAGTATAATCTTGTTTATCTATTCTGCATTTTAAAATCCCAGTCTCTCCCTTCCCAACCCCCACCCCCTTGGCAACCACTAGTTTGTATTCTATGTCTGTAAGTCTGTTTCTGTTTTGTATTTGTTTTGTTTGTTTGTTTGTTTTAGATTCCTCATATAAGCGATCTGATATGGTATTTTTCTTTCTCTTTCTGGCTTACTTCACTTTGAATGACATTCTCCAGGAACATCCAGGTTGCTGCAAATGGCGTTATGTTGTCAGTTTTTATGGCTGAGTAGTATTCCATTGTATAAATATACCACCTCTTCTTTATCCACTCATCTGTTGATGGACATCTAGGCTGCTTCCATGTCTTGGCTATTGTGAATAGTGCTGCTATGAACATTGGGGTGCAGGTGTCATTTTGAAGTAGGGTTCCTTCTGGATATATACCCAGGAGCAGAGTTCCTGGGTCATATGGGAAGTCTATTCTTAGTCTTTTGAGGAATCTCCATACTGTTTTCCACAGTGGCTTTCTTTGCTTCCCTCTCTCACTCTTAATGATTTAGATGTCTTCTTTTACACTTTCGTGTTTATCCTTTTTATAATTCATGGCAGTTATCTCCTTTCCAGTTATAAGTTTCTCATTTTTGTAGCATCCTGCTTCTTTTCTATTTAGAGTAGACCTGTCAATGTTTCTTTTAGCATAGGTTTAGTGTAGCTAAACTCTTTTCGTTTTTGCTTGTCTGTGAAGTTCTTTATCTCTCCTTCTATTCTAAAGGATAGCCTTGCTGGATAGAATATCCTAGGCTGCATCTTTTTTTTCATTCAGGACTTTGAATATGTCTTGCCACTCTCTTCTGGCCTGTAGTGTTTGTGTAGAGAAATCAGCTGAGAGCCTTATGGGGGTTCCCTTGTAACTGACTCTTTGATTTTCTCTTGCTGCCTTTAGGATCATTTCTTTATCCTTGACTCTGGCCGTCTTGATTATGGTATGTCTTGGTGTGGGTCTGTTTGGGTTCTTCTTGTTTGGGACCCTCTGAGCCTCCTGCACTTGGATATCTGATTCTTTCTTTAGGTTTGGGAAGTTTTCAGTCATAATTTCTTCAAATACCTTTTCAGTCCCCTTTGTTCTTCCTTCCCCTTCTGGAACTCCTATTATGCGTAGATTGGCATGTTTTATATTATCCCATAGGTCCCTTATATTTTTCATTGTTTTTTATTTGTTTTTCTCTCAGCTGTTGTGATTGGGTGCTTTCTGTTGTCTTGTCTTCTAGGTCACTTATTCGTTCCTTTGCATTATGTAGCCTGCTTTGTACAGTCTGTAGTTCAGCTCTCCTCTCAGCAAATGAGTTTACTAATTCTACTTGGTTCTTCTTTATAGCTTCTATTTCATTTTTGACATATTCTATATCTCTAAACACTATTTCTTTTAGTTCCTTCAGTACTTTGATCACTCCTTTTTTGAAATCTTGATCTAGTAGGCCATCAATGTCTATTTCCTTGATCATGCTTTCAAGAGATTTCTCTTGATCTTTTAATTGGGAGTGGTTCCTCTGCTTCTTCATATTGCTCATATCTCTCTGGCAGTGTGGCTTAAGGAGTATCAGTTATATAGTTATTCTGGAGATGGTGTACTCTTAATGATTTTATTGAGAGGTCTTTGTGTCTTCGCCCTGTTTCGTGAACTCAGCTTGCTGTTTCCAGAGGCCTTCTGTTGGCGCCCTCATCTGTGCTGCTCCCATTGGCTGTCAGCTAGCAGATCGCACCCCCTCCTAACACTGGGTCAGGAGCTGAGCTCTTAGCCGGTGGGCGGGCAGGTCACTCCCCCTCCTGATGCTGCAGTCAGATGCTGCACTCGGGGAGGCAGGTGGGTGGATTGCGCCCCCTCCCAGCACCGTAGTCAGGTGCTGCGTTCCTGCCAGGAAGGGGGGTGGCTGCCCGCCCTCTCCCGGCACTCGTTGCTCCACTGCTCTGTGCAGCTGCCTGCTCCGCCTTAGGTCAGCGCTCTGAAGGCGGGCTTGGGGAAGACCGCGGAATGGCCCTGCCCCTGCTCCGTGCCAAATCTCAGCTCCTTGTTTGTCTTGGTGTTGCAAGTTCTCTGAGGTGCCAGGGCAGAAAAAGCCTATCAGCCTCGGGCTGTAAACAAGTCTCAGTCCTGCCTAGGAGGTTGTGGAGCCCCCGGGTGTGGATTCAGGGCTTGGCCCCACCCCTGCCCCAGCGCTGTGCACAGGAGGAGATGGCGGCTGTGCCTGAGCCCTGCCTCTCTTCTCGTGAGAATCTCCAGTAATGGCGGCACAGGTCTGAGGAGACAAAGGCTACAGCGCCCCTCCCCCCAGAGCACACCAGCCGTGTTGCTTTGCTTTTTTCGCTATTTATGGGGGCCCGAGGTTGTTCTGCTCCGTATTCCCTCCCAGCCACGGTGTGCAGCCCCATTCAGTCCCCTGCGGTTGCCTCAGTGCAGCCGCCTCAGTCCTGCGCCTGGCTTAGGTGGCCTGCCCCAGCCCCAGCTGCTGGCTCGATTCTCGGGCTGGATGTCGCAGGGACCCTTTGTGCCTGTTTAACTCAGTTCTGTCGGTCAAGGGGTGCTCAGGGAAGATCTGAGCTTTGGAGGCTCCCCCTCCAACCCACTGGCCTCTCTGTTGGAGAGGGGAGACCTAGCAAACGAGCGCCAGTCCTCCTTTGCTGCTCCCTCCCCACGGGATCGGTCCTGCACTATTTTGCTTTTTCTTCTTTCTTTTTTCCTTTTCTCCTACCAGATTTTTGGTGTCTTTGTCTTTCGAAGAGAACAATGTTCTGTTGGAGTTTGGCAGGTGCTCTGGTTGGCTGAGTGGGTCTGTAGGTGTGAGTTCTGGTGTATTTGTGGGAGAGGGTGAGCTACAAGCGTCCTTCTACTCCACCATCTTGCTTCTCTCTCCTAGTCTTTTTTGTTTTAGTTTTATTTTTTCGCTGAAGTGTAGTTGATTTACAATGTTAGTTTCAGGTTTACAGCAAAGTGATTCAGTTATACATATACATGCACATAAATATATATATTTTCAAATTCTTTTCCATTATAGCTTATTATAAGAAACTGAATATAATTCCCTGAGCTATGCAGTAGGTCCTTGTTGTTGAAGTATTTTATATATAATAGTGTTCATCTGTCATTGTTCTGTAGTCAGTTGTGATTTTGGTGTGCTTAGGAGAGGAGGTGAGCTCTGTCTCCTACTTTGCCGTCCTGGCTGCCAGCCCCTTCACATTTTACATGCTTCTCAAGATGTGGGAGTAAGTTTCATAATCTATCCATGACTGTCCATCCAAGATTCTCCTTTCATCAACTGCTTCCTTCAGAGAGGAAAATGTTGAAGCTCAAAATAGCTTCTTCCAGCACTCAGCTCTTCACTCCTGTGCCTCACACCAACATGGGTTTTCCCTCAGGCTGCAGTGTCCATTAGAGGTTTTAAAAGAGGGGGAAGCCATGATAAATGGTAGTTCCATTCATTCATGAACACATGAAAAACTGAGTAGGGAGGAAGAGAAAAGGAAAAGGTTATTCTCAAGATTTTGAATTTTAGTCCCTGGAAAAAGGATGATACTATTGCTGGAAATTCTCAAGGTGTGAAAGGGCCACTGTTCATGGGTAGGTAATGAGCCAGAGTCTGAAAACACTGATAACCAGGAGATGGCATGCTCTCCTTGTGGGCTGAGGGAACTGGGGATCTTGGGTGGGAGGCTCAGATTTGACTATCATCCCACATTGCAGATGGTTAAACTATGAAGTAGGCTCTGTTGATGAGCTGAAATGGATAGAGAAAGCACCTGAGGAATGAGGACTGAGTCTCTGTTTATAGCCAGAATGAAAACAGGAGAGAGGTAGACAGAATGACAGGGAGGAAAACAAGACAGGAGAAGCATAGATGTACTTTTTTCCTGGAATGCCATGCCTGCTTTTCCTTCCTTGTGAACTCAACCCTGATCTTCTTAACTCAGTTCACATTCTCCAGGACATTTCTCCAGGCTTTGGTTTGTTGGGTAAAAGGATACACCCAGTGAGTCTTCTAATAACATTCCCTGCCTGTTTATAACTATAGGGTTCTTTTCTGACTTCC
The DNA here is from genome assembly GCF_009834535.1 of Camelus ferus. NCBI lineage: Eukaryota > Metazoa > Chordata > Mammalia > Artiodactyla > Camelidae > Camelus > Camelus ferus. The sequence continues at coordinate 91,096,909 of NC_045696.1, forward strand.
CTATTGGATTATAAATTTCTTGAAGGCAGAGATGGTGCTAACCTCAGTGCCTGGCACAAACTTGGGTCCATCAGTAGATGTTTGATGAATGACTACATTCAGAACTAAGAGAAAAGGTGGCTTTGAGAAAGAGGGACTGTGGGCAGGAATAATACATCACGTAGTATAAAATATTAAGCTTTGATGGAAATGTTTGATTCCAGATTAGGGGTCATTGTAGATCTTCAAGAGCAGAATCAGAATAGGATTGGAGTGCCCTGATGGAGATCTCACTGTTTGCAGGTGAGGAGGGGTTGGAGAAGGGAATGGGTGGTAATGAGATGGCAGTGGAGGGATAATTTGTACCCCAAATTTGGTGGGGAAATAAAGGAGATATGGAGGAGACAGTGAGCAGAAGTTTTGTCCATTAAAAAAAAATTGTTTTTGAGATGAGGAAAATCAGGATCATGGGTAAACCATTAACAAATACCCTCAAGTTATAGTTAGCTATTAGACCTATGAAATGCCAGACATTCAGATACTTTTGACATTGTCCTGTCCACCTTTACCTGGATAGTTCCCCTTAGGCACAAATTAGATCTGAATGTGGTAGAACCATATTCCACCCTGAGCTATGACTAAATGCTCTTTCAATAGTCAGCCTAAAAATTATTTTTACCTAGATGGCAACTGCAAGTTTTAATTTATTATTTATGAACCTTTACAGCTGTATTTCCACGAGAATGAATTGCTGGTTCATTTATCAGGTGTGATGGAGGGGATGTTAACAGGTAGGCCTGAAAACTTGGAGAAGGGATAACTTACTTAAATCATGGTTGGTGAAGGTGTGGAGAGGTTCCTGACAGGACTGTGAGGAAAGGTGGAGGGAATGCCAAAAGTTGATTGATGTCCCTCCTTTGTGTCAGAAAGCATAAATTTCTCTCACAGAGCTTTGGAGGTTGACAGCATTTGTACTTCCAAAACTCTATTGATGTGTGTGTTAAAATGTATGTAGCCATCCCATTTATTCCAATTAAAATATGCCATTACCTCAGATATACTTGTGACCAGATTTTCAGACTGATAAACTCCTCTCTACATTCAAGGACCTAGTTGTAAGGCACCTCTTTTCCCTAACTCTCCCAGTAGAGTAATTTGCTTCCTTCTCTATTTCTTCAGCACTTGATGCTATGTGTACTCTGTGGTGTCATAATTTATTTTGGACACAGTGTCTTTTCTGCTAGATGGAGCTCTTCTAGGTCAGGGGTCCTGTTTTAACACTTTCTGTATCCTTGGCACCCAGAACAAATTAGCCAGAGCAGGCACTTAAGAAAAGTCTGTTGAGTGGATGAATGAAATGGCAGGGAAAAGACATTATACACACTTGGATTCTTCTTAAACACATAGTTGATCAATTTTGTTTTAAAGACCCACCTGTGTTGAAAAACAAGCGGCAGCTGTGGGGTGAGGATTAGGTGAGAAGAGATAAAGAACCCAAGTGATGATGCAGCTGAGGAGTTTCAGGAAAAGGAGCTACCCAGAGGCTGGTGAGGGTGGGATCTGGGAGGCAGAGGGGACTGGTTAGTGTTTTTTGGACTCCTGCATGGCATGCCAGGGAGGCATCGATCTTACAGAATTTGCATGGAGCAGGTTCTTCTTTGTAGCTAAGTCAGGTACATCCACACAGGGCTGCCTCTCATAGAAGAAAGTGAGCTGTGTTGGAAAACAGGCAAGAAGAAACTTGTTTCACTCAGGACAAAATTCTAATTCTCAGAAGTCCACAAAACGATGCAAAGGAAACTTTTGAAAGGCAGAAATTATAGAAGTTCTGGACAACAGAGACTGACAGGTTGTGATAACATCACCATTCAAAAAGTTTTATTTTAAATCTGAATTCTTTTGTTAAAAACTATGGCCTCCTTTCCTATATTGGAAGACTCTGCCCAGAAAATATAATAACCTTCTGTCTTACTAATGTGTGATGTTTCACTTATTCCCAAGAGTTCTGCTTCTCAAAAATTCAAAAATATAAAAACCAGCCAAATTGTTTAAAGTTTGGCAATATAGTGTTCCATTTATATGAAAATATAACACATTTAAATGTAGATTTCAATTAATCCATTAAATGGTTTATTTGAACTGCAGCGAAACCTAACGATTTTGTGAGCAAATCAAATACAATTGATATATTTCCCATTCCATAAACTAATGAGTAATATTATATTTGTAAAGGTTTAAAAGAGTCTTTCAAACCTTAAATATAAAGTTTTTGTATATTTTCTCTCTCCAATTCATTAAATTTCGTAATTTCTTGAAATTTTCAGGTTTATCATTCCTAATTGGTGTGAATAGAGAAAGGCTGACAAAGTTTGCTTGTGGGTTGGTGAGAGAAATCAGTAGGAATTTCCTGACCTTGCTAAGGTATTAGGGTAGGATAATAAGATCAAGAATTTGAGGAAAATCCTGTGACCCAGGAAATCATTCCTACAATGGCTTCTCTGAAGACCCAGGTGTGTTTCTGTGTTTAGGTGGCATGGAGTAAGTGACTGTCCCAGCCTCTTGTGACTATTTGGAAGCTCCAAACCATCAGGGTAATAGAAAGAGCATTGGACTTGAGTCTCAGCTTTGTCACACATACCCTGGGTAACATTGAACAAATCATTTAACCTTTTTGTGCCTCAACGTTCTCATCTCCAACATGGAGCAGTTGATATTCATCCTACCCACTTAACAAGGATGACGTCATAAAAGTTGCAGAAGGTTACACCTGAAAGTAAGCATCTACTTCAACCACAAACTTTTCCCTTTCTGGGTCATCAGTTAAGTGACTTTAGATTAGAGAAGGCAAAATGGTACTTAGCACCTGTACTGACTGAACGTGCATGGCCTCTCTCCAAGGAGGGACGTGGAGACCTTGAGTCTTCTTCTTCCTGGGGCATCTTCTGGGTCTAGAGTTCCATGCTTTGGGAACTGTTTGGTGTAATGCCATGATGAACAAAGTGCACTGGGGTTAGTAGGGGACTCCTGAAAATAAGGGAGGACACTTTGAGACAGATGACTTTCTGAAAAAAAAAAAAAAAAAAAAAAAAGGCTAATGATTAATTCAGTCATGACATTTTGTAATCACAAACTGATGAGGACTGGACTATCTGGATTACAAATCAGAATATTTTTAGTATGTTAAAAAGGACCAATTAGCCATACCTGATGACAGCTATGTCCTTTGAATTTTGTGGAAACACAATGGAAAGCATCAGAAGAGACTATGCTTTAGAATTTTAAACTGCCAAGGAGCATTTTAAAATAAAAAAAAGCCATTTTTATGGCTTGAATGCCTCACTCATGGTTATTACTTCATTCTATATGGCGATATCTCCTACTGCAGAGGGACAGCTCTGTATCTTGAACAGTACTGTCACCTGCCACCATGTGGTGGCTCTGGTTGGGAATGGTGGTGAGGGTGGCCATGCTTATAAATACTGGATGGAGTAGCCGCTTAGGACTCACTGCTTTGGAAGTAATGGAAGAGTAATTCACTCCCATAAAGAAATCCCTTTAGAATAAGGATGTTTGCAGTTTGTGTCCTCGTATCTAAGAAATATAGAAACTAGAACTCCAGAAAAATTTTGAATTTTGAAAATCGATTTTACCTTCACTGTTTCAATTAGATGGTGGTGGCTGAAGAACCCACCCTTGGAAGGAATAAGAGGCTCTTTGTTTTATTCTCAGAACATTGTTTCCTAACTTTTATTTTTTGAAATATGTCCCTTTTTGATTTTCTTGAAAGCCATGCACGTTCTCCATAGAAAAATGCATAGAGGTGGTGGAACCTGGTAACACATAAAAGCCTTGTTCATGATGACTCAGGTGGGACCCTTTGCATTTGGAAATACTCTGTGTTTCAAAACTAACCTGACTCTTTTTTGTTTTCCCAAAAGGAGATTCAGAATTTTGCATTAGGAAGATAGGTTATGGGAATACTGGGGTCCCTCCTCCAAAGTTGTTTCTGTTAACTGTATGTTGAAATTGACTACTTCATATCTTTTCTGATTTGAACTGAATGCTTGCTCTTGGGTAAAGATGTCCTCTTTCCTTCTCATGGGAAAAGAAAGTTTCCCATTGAAAAAATTGAGAAATCTTTCGTTGAGAAATCTTTTGTTGAGGATTCATTTGATTTTCTATTTGAGATAATAACCTAATATATTCCCAAAGAGAAAATTTGGATTCACCTGTCAGAACAAGACTGCTAAACAGTGACTATGTAGGATTGAAATCATACCATTCAGTTACTTCTGAAAAAGTGTATATTACCACCCCTTTTAAAGTGTCTGCCAACTAATGGCAGGAGGAGTTGTAATTTATAAGACCAGAAAATGTTTTAGAAATAAAGCATCGCATGCAGGGGAAAGAAATTTTAGAGATGTCTTTGAGCCAGCACAAACTTTCCTTTCCTGAGCAAGTTAGGATGTCAGGGCCACAAAAACATGTTAAACCTCATAGTTCCTGGCATATACCTAATGTTTGTGCCCTCTAAAAATAAGATCTACTTATGACATTAAATGGAAAATTTAGGATAAATGTCCAGAGTACGGTAGTTGGCATGGTTGTTTCACATTCCACATGTAATTAAGGATACATCAGTATTTTGCAATGCATAATACCTGCCCACACTTGGCAAATTTTAGATATAGGAACGTACCGTAGCACAATGTGGGAAACCAGCATAAAAACTCGGTATCCTAGGTATGAACTAAGCAACTTTACTTTAGTGCTTAATAAAATATTTTTGTGTTGGAGAGACTGATGAATCCAAGACACATGGAAATGAACTTGGGAGCTTCAATTAAGTCTAGTCTCAGAATACGGCAAACTATAGACACAGAATAAAAATGCAGACCAAATAATTTCCTTTCTTTGCTTAATTCCAGGAAAAGTGAAAGATTCTCATGGAGGCCATTTATTATTCTTTTTTGGCTCCTCAGTAAATGAACTCCCTTTCTGTTTGAAGAATTCCCCCCTTATGAGTCTTAGTGAGAAAGAGAGAACATATTCCACTATGGAAGTGGAAATGCCAGCTGAGGGCTCTGCCAGCCTCCTGAGAGCCAGGAGCAGGCATGTGGCTTCACTGACTTAGATTCAGTAGGTGCAGACATGGAAGCAGGGACTGCTAGGGTTCCACTCTGTTGTGGGTGGTAGACAGACTCCATTTAGTAGGACTCCATTCAGTGGAGCTAGGTCTCCATTCTGGTGTGGGTGGGGGTCTAGCTACAGGGTCCTGCAGCCTGCATTGGGATGCCAGCAGATCAAGAGGCTGGTGGCTGGCCAGGTCTGTGCCCAAGAGCAGCAAGGTTCTCACGGGACAGTGCTGAGGTATTATTTTGGGCACTGCTATCAGTTTGCAGCCTCAAAGCTGGTTCTTAGCTTTCTAGATAGAAACCTTTTAAAAAATATATTTATTATTTAAAAAAATTAAAGTATAGCTAACTTACAGTTTTCAGGTTTATAGCAAAGTGATTCAGTTATGTATATAATTTTTCAGATCCTTTTCCATTATAGGTTATTACAAGATATTGAATATAGTTTCCTGTGCTATATAGTAGGTCCATGTTGTTTACTATCTTATGCATAGATATATAGTGCATGTCTATTAATCCCAAATTGCTAATTTATCCCTCCCTCCTTTCCCCTTTGGCACCCACAAGTTTGTTTTCTATGCCTGTGAGTCTATTTTTCATTTGTAAATAAATTCATTTGCATCATTTTTTAACTTTTTTTTATTGATTTATAATCATTTTACAATGTTGTGTCAAATTCCAGTGTAGAGCACAATTTTTCAGTTATGCATGAACATGTATTTATTCATTGTCACATTTTTTTCTCTGTGAGCTACCATAAGATCTTGTATATATTTCCCTGTGCTATACAGTATAATCTTGTTTATCTATTCTACAATTTTGAAATCCCAGTCTATCTCTCTCTTCCCACCCCCTCCCCTCTTGGCAACCACAAGTTTATATTCTATGTCTGTGAGTCTATTTCTGTTTTGTATTTATGCTTTTTTTTTTTTTTTTTTTTTTTTTAGATTCCACATATGAGCGATCTCATATGGTATTTTTCTTTCTCTTTCTGGCTTACTTCACTTAGAATGACATTCTCCAGGAGCATCCAGGTTGCTGCAAATGGTGTTATGTTGTCGGTTTTTATGGCTGAGTAGTATTCCATTGTATAAATATACCACCTCTTCTTTATCCACTCATCTGTTGATGGACATCTAGGCTGCTTCCATGTCTTGGCTATTGTAAATAGTGCTGCTATGAACATTGGGGTGCAGGTGTCATCCTGAAGTAGATTTCCTTCTGGATACAAGCCCAGGAGTGGGATTCCTGGGTCAAATGGTAAGTCTATTCCTAGTCTTTTGAGGAATCTCCATACTGTTTTCCACAGTGGCTGCACCAAACTGCATTCCCACCAGCAGTGTAGGAGGGTTCCCAATTCTCCACAGCCTCTCCAGCATTTGTCATTTGTGGATTTTTGAATGATGGCCATTCTGACTGGTGTGAGGTGATACCTCATTGTAGTTTTGATTTGCATTTCTCTGATAATTAGTGATATTGAGCATTTTCTCATGTGCCTATTGATCATTTGTATGTCTTCCTTGGAGAATTGCTTGTTTAGGTCTTCTGCCCATTTTTGGATTGGGTTGTTTATTTTTTTCTTATTGAGCCGTATGAGCTGCTTATATATTCTGGAGATCAAGCCTTTGTCAGTTTCATTTGCAAAAATTTTCTCCCATTCTGTAGGTTGTCTTTTTGTTTTACTTATGGTTTCCTTTGCTGTGCAGAAGCTTGTAAGTTTCATTAGGTCCCATTTGTTTATTCTTGCGTTTATTTCTTCTAGGAGAAAATTTTTGAGATGTATGTCAGATAATGTTTTGCCTATGTTTTCCTCTAGGAGGTTTATTGTATCTTGTCTTATGTTTAAGTCTTTGATCCATCTTGAGTTGATTTTTGTGTATGGTGTAAGGGAGTGTTCTAGCTTCATTGTTTTACATGCTGCTGTCCAGTCTTCCCAACACCATTTGCTGAAGAGACTGTCTTTATTCCATTGTATATTCTTGCCTCCTTTGTCGAAGATGAGTTGACCAAAAGTTTGTGGGTTCATTTCTGGGCTCTCTATTCTGTTCCATTGGTCTATATGTCTGTTTTGGTACCAATACCACGCTGTCTTGATGACTGTAGCTCTATAGTATTGCCTGAAGTCTGGGAGAGTTATTCCTCCAGCCTCTTTCTTTCTCTTCAGTAATGCATTGGCAATTCTAGGTCTTTGATGGTTCCATATGAATTTTATTATGATTTGTTCTAGTTCTGTGAAATATGTCCTGGGTAATTTGATAGGGATTGCATTAAATCTGTAGATTGCCTTGGGCAGTGTGACCATTTTAACAATATTGATTCTTCCAATCCAAGAGCATGGGATATCTTTCCATTTTTTAAAGTCTTCTTCAATTTTCTTCATCAGTGGTTTATAGTTTTCTGTGTATAATTCTTTCACCTCCTTGGTTAGATTTATTCCCAGATATTTTATTACTTTGGGTGCTGTTTTAAAGGGGATTGTTTCTTTACTTTCTTTTTCTGTTGATTCATCATTAGTGTAAAGAAATGGCATTGATTTTTGAACATTAATCTTGTAACCTGCTACCTTGCTGAATTCTTCAATCAGCTCTAGTAGTTTTTGTGTGGACCTTTTAGGGTCTTCTATATATAGTAACATGGCGGCATATAGTGACACTTTTACCTCTTCTCTTCCAATTTGGATCCCTTTTATTTCTCTCTCTTGCCTGATTGCTGTGGCTAGGACTTCCAAGATTTTGTTGAATAGGAGTGGTGATAGTGGGCATCCTTGTCTTGTCCCAGATTTTAGTGGGAAGCTTTTGAGTTTTTCACCGTTGAGTACTATGCTGGCTGTAGGTTTGTCATAATAGCTTTTATTATGTTGGGATATGTTCCCTCTATACCCACTTTGGTGAGAGTTTTTATCATAAATGGGTGTTGAATTTTATCAAATGCTTTTTCTGCATTGATTGAGATGATCATTTGGTTTTTGTCCTTTCTCTTGTTGATGGGATGTATTACATTGATTGATTTGCATATGTTGAACCAGCCTTGTGTCCCTGGGATGAACCCCACTTGGTCATGATGTATAATCTTTTTTATGTGTTGTTGGATTCTATTTGCTAATATTTTGGTGAGGATTTTAGTGTCTATGTTCATCAGTGATATTGGCCTATAATTCTCTTTTTTTGGAGTGTCTTTGCCTGGTTTTGGTATCAGGGTGATGGTGGCTTCATAGAATGAGTTTGGGAGTATTCCCTCCTTTTCAATCGTCTGGAAGAGTTTGAGAAGGACTGGTATGAGTTCTTCTTTGTATGTTTTGTAGAATTCCCTGGTGAAGGCATCTGGTTCTGGACTTTTATTTGTAGGGAGGTTTTTTCTTGCTCATTTGATTTCATTTCTAGTGATCGGTTTGTTCAAGTGGTCAGTTTCTTCTTGATTCAGTTTTGGTGGACAGTATGTTTCCAGAAACTTGTCCATCTCCTCTAGGTTATCCAGTTTGGTTCCATATAGTTTTTCATAATATTCTCGTATGATATTCTGTATTTCTATTTTATTTGTTGTAATTTCTCCATTCTCCTTTCTTATTTTGCTAATTTGTGCTCTCTCTTTTTTCTTCTTTGTGAGTTTGGCCAGAGGTTTGTCGATTTTATTTACTTTTTCAAAAAACCAGCTTTTGGTTTGGTTGATTTTTTCTATGGTCTTGTTAATCTCTATTGTATTTAATTCCTCTCTGATCTTTATTATTTCCTTCCTTCTGCTGCTTTTTGGGGCTTTTTGTTCTTCTTTTTCTAATTCATTCAGGTGGTGGGTTAAATTGTTTATTTGAGATTGCTCTTCTTTTTTGAGGAAGGCCTGTATCGCTATAAACTTCCCTCTTGACACTGCCTTTGCTGTGTCCCATAAATTTTGTGTGGTTGTGCTTTCATTGTCATTTGTCTCAAGGTATTTTTTAATTTCAGCTTTGATTTCCACATTGACCCATTGGTTTTTTAATAACATATTGTTTAATCTCCATGCCTTCCTTTCATTCTCCTTTGTTTCTCTGTTGTTGATTTCTAGTTTCATGGCATTGTGGTAAGTAAAGATGCTTGAGATAATTTCTATCTTCTTAAAATTGCTGAGATTTCTTTTGTGCCCAAGTACATGATCGATCCTGGAAAATGTTCCATGTGCACTTGAAAAGAATGTGTATCCTATTTTTTGGGGTGTAATGCTCTGAAAATATCCACCAAATCTAATTTTTCTATTGTATTATTTAATTTCTATGTTGCCTTATTTATTTTCTGTCTGGAAGATCTGTCTAGTGATGTTAATGTGGTGTTAAAATCTCCAACTATGATTGTATTCTCATCAGTATCCTCCTTTATCTCTGTTAGTAATTGTTTTATGTACTTAGGTGCTCCTATATTGGGTGCATATATATTAACTAGTGTAATAATCTCATCTTGTATCACTCCTTTAATCATTATAAAATGTCCTTCTTTATCTTTCTTTATGGCCTTTGTTTTAAAGTCTATTTTGTCTGAAATCAGTACTGCAACACCTGCTTTTTTGGCTTTTCCATTTGCATGGAATATCCTTCTCAATCCTTTCACTCTTAATCAATGTGTGTCCTTCTCCCTAAAGTGGGTCTCTTATATGCAGCATATTGAAGGTTCTTGCTTTATTATCCAGTCTGCCACTCTATGTCTTTTGACTGGAGCATTTAGTCCATTAACATTTACAGTAATTAATGATAGATGTGTGTTTATTGCCATTTTGAACTTATCTTTGCAGTTGAATTGGTATATCCTCTTTGTTCCTTTCTTCTTCCTTTTATGGTTTAGTAATATTCCTTTGTGTTATCATGGGTTTTATTTATTTTTTGTGACTCCCTTGTAAGTTTTTGGCTTGTGGTTACCCTTTTTTGTAAGTCTATTAGCCCATTAGTATAACTGTTTTTATTAAACTGATAGTAGCATGATCTCAAACCCATCCTACCGTGAACAAAAAATTTAAAAAAGAAAAAAAAATTCTATGTTATCCTGCCTCCCTCTCCCACTCTCAGTGATTTGTATGTCTTCTTTTATAATATCGTGTTTAGTTTATTTGTAATTCATGAGGTATCACCTTTCCAGTTGTGAGTTTCTCATTTCTGTAGCATCCTGTTACTTTTCTATTTAGAGTAGACGTTTCAGTATTTCTTTTAGCATGAGTTTAGTGTTGCTAAACTCTTGTAGCTTTTTCTTGTTTGTGAAATTCTTTATCTCTCCTTCTATCCTAAAGGATAGCCTTGCTGGATAAAGTATCCTAGGCTGCATCTTTTTTTCATTCAGGACTTTGAATATATCTTGCCACTCCCTTCTGGCCTGTAGTGTTTGTGTAGAAATCAGCTGAGAGCCTTTTGGGGGTTCCCTTGTCACTGACTCTTTGTTTTTCTCTTGCTACCTTTAGGATCATTTCTTTATCTTCGACTCTGGCCATCTTGATTATGATTTAAGTCTTGGTGTGGGTCTATTTGGGTTCTTCCTGTTTGGGACCCTCTGAGCTTCCTGTACTTGGATATCTGACTGCCTTCTTTAAGTTCGGGAAGTTTTCAGTCATGATTTCTTCAAAAACCTTTTCAATCCCCTTTGATCTTTCTTCCCCTTCTGGGACCCCTATTATGTGAAGATTGGCATGCTTGCTTTATATTATCCCATAGGTCCCTTATGCTATTTTCACTTGTTTTTATTTGTTTATCTTGTAGCTCTTCTGACTGGGTGCTTTCTATTGTCCTGTCTTCTAGGTCACTAATTCGTTCCTCTGCATTATCTAGTTGGCTTTGCACAGCCTTTAGATCATTCCTCATCTCAGCCAATGAGTTTACCAATTCTACTTGGTTCTTCTTTACAGCTTCAATTGCATTTTTGACATATTTTATATCTCTAAACACTCTCTCTTTTAGTTCCTTCAGTACTTTGATCACTTCTGTTTTGAAATCTTGATCTAGTAGGCTATCGATGTTTACTTCATTGATCATTCTTTCAGGAGATTTCTCTTGTTCTTTTAATTGGGAATGATTTCTCTGCTTCTTCATCTTGCTCCTACCTCTCTGGCACTGTGGTTTATGGAGTATCAGTTATCTATTGTGGTCCTTGAGGAGTTTATCTATCTAATGCCTATGTAGGAATAAAACTTAGAAAAGAAAAAAAGAGAGAGAGAGAAAGAATTTTAAAAGAAGGGAGAAAAAAAGGTTTGAAAACAGTGTATAATGAATAATAGAAGAGCAAGTTGAAGCAGAAGTTTTAAAAAATAATAATAAAAATATTTTTAAAAGATTTTAAAGGGATTAAAACTGGGGGTATATATAATTGTTTAAGAAGTAAAAATTAAAAGGGTAATAGAAAATAGAACAGATAAATAAAATAAAATAAAACAGATTTAAAAAAAAAAGGGGAGGGGTCGGTGTTCTCCTGGAGACTGTGCTTTTAATGTGAAATCTTTCTGTCTTCGTCCTGTTTTTGAAGCTCACCTTGCTGTTTCCAGAGGCCCTCCGTTGGCGCCCGTCGTCTGTGCTGCTCTCAGTGTCAGTTGGCAAGCAGATCGCACCTCCTCCCAACACTGGGTCAGGTGCAGCTCTTCTTTGCTGTGGGCGGGCGGGTCACTGCCCCTCCCGATGCCTGCAGTCAGATGTTGCAGACTGGCCAGGTAGGAGGGCGGGTCATGCCCCCTCCCAGCACTGTGGTCAGGGTCTGTGTTCCTGCCCAAAAGGCAGGGGTCCACCCGCCCTCTCCCGGCACCGGTTGCTCCGCTGCATGCTCCGCCTCAGCTCGGTGCTCCGCAGGCGGGCTCCGGGAAGACAGAGGAGCAGCCTTGTCCCTGCTCCGGGCCAGAACCCAGCTCCTTGTTTGTCTTGGCAGAGCAAGTTCTCTGAGGGACCAGGACAGAAGGATCCTATCTGCCTCGGGCTGTAGACAAGTCTCTGTCCGGCTCTTGAGGCTGCTAAGTCCTTAGGTGGGGATACAGTTTTCGCCCCCGCCCCCGCCTGGGTGCTAAGTGCCAGAGGATATGGCGGCTGTGCCTGAGCCCCGCCTCTCTTCACCCGAAAACTTTCCGCGGGTTTTCAGAGATGGGGGTGTGCACCCTTCCCCCCAGGGCACATCAGCTGTGTTGTTTTATGGAGGGCCCAGGTTGTTCTGCCCTGTGCACCCACAGTCACGGCGCCGCAGCCCCCTGCAGTCTCCTGGGGCTGCCTCAGTGCAGCCGCCCCTGTCCTCCGCCCGGCTTGGGCAGCCTGGCCAGCCTGGCCCTGCCCCCAGCTGCTGGGCTGCATCTTGGGCTGGGTGTCGCGGGGACCCTCTGTGCCTGTTTAACTTAGTTCTGTTGGTCAAGGGCTGCTCTGTACAGATCCAAGCCTCGGAGGCTGCCTCTCCGTCCTGCTGGCCTCTCGGTTGGAGAGGGGAGAGCCAGTGAGCGAGCATCAGTCCTCCTTTGCCTCTCTCTCCCCGTGGGACCCATCCCGCTCTGTTTTGCCTTTTCTTCTTTCTTTTTTCATTTTCCCCTACCAGATTTTTGGCGTCTCTATCTTTTGAAGAGGATGATGTTCTGTCAGAGTTCTGCAGGTGCCCTGGTTGGCTGAGTGGGTCTGTGGATGTGAGTCTTGGTGCATTTGTGGGAGAGGGTGAGCTACGAGTGTCCTTCTACTCTGCCATCTTGGGCTCCTCCCCATTTACATCATTTTTAAAGATTCCATATATAGGTGATATGATATTTATCTTTGTCTGACTTACTTCACGTTGTATGATAATGTCTAGGTCCATCCATGTTGCTGTAAATGGCATTATTTCATTCTTTTTTATGGCTGAGTAGTATTCCATTGTACATATACCATATCATCTTTATCCATTCATCTGCCCATGGACATTTAGGTTGCTTCCATGTCTTGGCTATTGTATATAGTGCTGCTATGATCACTGGGGTGCATATATCTTTTTGAATCAGAGTTTTCTCCAGATATATGCCTAGGAGTGAGATTGCTGGATCATATGTTAAGTCTATTTTTGGTTTTTTTAAGGAACTTCCATGTTGTTCTCCATAGTGGCTGCACCAGTTTACATTCCCACCAACAGTATAGGAGGGTTCCCTTTTCTCCACACCCTCTCTAGAATTCATTATTTGTAGACTTTTTGATGATAGCCATTCTGACAGGTGGAAGGTGATAGTTAACTCATTTTAGTTTTGATTTGCATTTGTTTAATAATTAGTGATGTTGAACATCTTTTCATGTACTTATTGGCCATCTGTATGTCTTCTATGGAGAAATGTTTATTTAGGTCTTCTGCCCATTTTTAGATTTTTTTTTTTTTGATATTAAGATGTAAGAGCTGTTTGTATATTTTGGAAATTAATCCCTTATTGGTCACATCATTTGCAAGTATTTTCTCCTATTCCATAGGTTTTGTTTTCATTTTGTTTATGGTTTCCTTTGCTGTGAAGAGAAACCTTTGAAGAATTTCTTTTCTGTCTAAATTAGAGTTGTTTCTGTTGCCACTAACAACCTGAGAAATACAACACATATTTTATTATGTTGTATTTTAATTTCCCTGCTGAGAAGCCATAAAGCTAGACATTTTTAATGCTCAATACTTAGCATAATTGTCCATCATACAGAGAAGATATTGGGAAACATTGCAGACTTGATCGTGGTGCTTAAGATAACACATCTGTGACTTATAATCTTTTTTTTTTTCTTTTTCTTTTTTAATTGAAGTACAGTCAGTTACAATATGTCAATCTCTGGTGTACAGCACAATGTCCCAGTCTGACTTATAATCTTGACATTGTCTTTTACTCATGTTGTGCACAAACTCCACATTTCCACTTTGAACAATATCAGGCAGGAATGAAAAATTACATTCACTTGCAAGAAAAAGATACACACTTACCAATCAGCAAAAGGCAGAACCAGTTAAGGGCAAGAAAAAAGTGCTTCAAGGTCTTTCCAAACCAAGGTCCTCAACACTCGATGCCCGTTAGAATCCCCTGGGGTAGCTTCAAAAAGTCCTCATGCCCAGGGCCCACCCCCAGATCAGTGAGAGTTCCTGGTGTGGGGGCCCAGGCATCAGTATTTTAAAGTTCCCCAATGATCATACTATGCAGCGAGGATTGTGATCCTCTGAAGAGGACCTTTTCCTTTGCTCTGAGCTCTGGGTGTGGTTTCAGTATCATGTGTACAGAGAGAGACTCTCGACTTGTCTGTAACATACATTCCTTGAAATAGCACCGACCTTTTTGACTTCCATATCATATTGCCCCGATATCAGATTCTGTGAAATTGGGCACTACTTCTGACATGTCTCCTTTTACCTTCGCTGCTTTCTAGGTTTCTCTGGTCCCCTGAATGGCTTGCTGTGGGTGCTTATCTGCATATAATAAAATTAATTTTTCAAACTATATTCCATGCAGTCATTTTCCATATACATTTGTCTACTCTTCCATTTCAAATTTTTGTCTTTAAGCAATTTAGATAATTGCATTTTGTGTGTGTGTGTGTGTGTGTGTGTGTGTTTTAAAGCACAAGAGAATATATTGTATTTAATTTTAGACATCAATTCATTCTGTGTGCTAATAGGGCAATCTTTAAAATGTGTCAGTCTCTACCTTTTACAGTGATTGGTTTTAGTTGGTTTTCCACTTCAGAGTTTGGATTTGGATTAAAAATTAAATATGCTTTAACTCTTCTCATTATACCACTTTGCATATATCCAATTAAATTTTACTAATTAGTTTTCTACCATCATTAATGTTTAAATGTTGTGTGTTCAGGCAAAGTCACTATTCACTTCCAAATATTCTTATTGCCAATTATCTTACATTCAGATTTTATTTCAGTATGGAAGTCTTTCAATATATATATGAATGATACTGGATTGTCTCTGTTATGACTAGTGTAGCTTGAAGTTTTAAAGATATGTTTATAACATTTATCATTCAGTTAAAAATGTTACACGGATAAAGATAATGTATCATAATCCTTAAGTGAGGAAAAATGAAAATCTTTTCATACCCACCATTTAACAAAAATCAGAAATTCTGACTTAAATGACTCCTTTTCTCTGTATCCATACATAACACTATAAGTTCAAGAGAAATTTTATTCTTCACTTGTACTAGAGTGTCACAAAATCCACGTAAAATTAATTTTATTCTCGATATGAAGAACCCAAGGAGTCAAATTCTCTCTACAACATGGGATTCTCCTACATGAGATTGCTTTTCCCACTTTCTGCTTAGATGTTTCACTAACATTAACTAATTAACTACGCAACAGAGTTTAATCATTTAAAAAATAATGATTTGGGCTCTTTAATAATAATTGAGATACCAGAAATGAAAATAGCTTATATTTTGCAGAAAAAAATGAGATCTAAGAGAATACTTAGTTGATGTCTTTTTTCATAGAAAAATCTTTGTAAGTTTAGGTTTAGTTTTAGTCTCAATATACACATTTGTGGTAAATATACCCCGTTCTCTGAGTAACTGATGGACAGTCAATGCACATTAAATTGTCTTGTGATCACTGAAGTTGCAATGAGATAATAAGTTTCTTAAGGATTCAGATGACATCTTCTCTTCTGCATATCATCATCTGTAAAACAAGAGGGTAGGACATGATGATGGCTAACGTCTTGCCCATCTACACAATTTGAATTCTTGGCTTTGTCCTCTAAAGCCTGGAGCAAAATTAAACTGTCAATGAATACTTACAAATACACGAATGAGAATGAGGTTTCTGTATTTCACTGATTCAAAGATGGACTTTTGTCCACGGTCATACCACCCTGAACGCACCAGATCTCATGAAAGATGGACCTTTTGTTTCACTTTTATCATCTCTGAAATCAGGATGCATCTTATAATTGATGATGTGTCGGAGTTCAATAGGCACTGTGCTCCTTGTTGGTTTTTGCCCCCCTTTTAGTGGCACATACACAAATGGTGCATTTTACAATAAAGGGAGACTTAGATTCATTGAGATAGATAGGGAACTTATGGCCACTTCTTTCTAAGAGGAATTTGAAGCAGTTTATCAAAGTACATAGGATAAGGTAAAATAAATAGATATAATATGAAAAAGTAAAATGAAACCAAGGAAAGGTGAATTAAAAAATAAAACAAACATATTACAAGATCTTGTCAGTTTGCAGCTGTGGGCTCCAATTTTGGCTCTGTTTTTCTTGCTGTCTGAGGCAAAATAAGAAAAAAGAATGATACTTTCTTCCTAGCAAAAGCTTAACGTGCAGGTCTGTGTAAAATTCTTTAATATGCAATAAATATGCTCTATACAAAACAGTTTCCTATATCAAGTATTTTTCCAGAACTCAGCAACTTCCTTTTACCCTTTGCTATGCCTTGGCAACATTTTTCTTTCCTTTATAAATTTCTTACCCTGACTCTACTATGTCTCATTTGTCACTTCCTATTAATTTTAACTTAAAAAACAGTGTTTTTCAGTGATGAACTAGTAATTGGAATTGCATGTGCTACAAGAGCAAACAAATCCATGACTTTATGGTTTTTTCTCAGCCTCAAATTGATAAGATTAGGATGATGCTATTTTAGGACTAGAACTCAAACAAATGGTTAATGTTTAGAAATGCCTTGACGTGTTGCATTTGTTGTAGAGATTATCATAGCAGTAAGTCTATTTAGAATTTGTGGTTATTTCAGTTTTTTTCCCCCTCCCGTCACAGAACAGACTATATTGATATATATGCTTAGATTCTGGTGTTTATCAATGCCTTGACAGTGTCTATTAATGGGCTGTGGAGAAAAATGTCCATCTGGAGAAAAGTGACAATATCATGCGCTGGATTGTGAGGCTCAGTTTTATGATGGACTAACTGGGCTGTTGCACTGCGGCCTCAGTGAAGCAGTTCTTTTTTTGCTTAGTTAAAAAATAAAATTTCAGTTTTCCATGTTAAGACTAATAGAATTATGGACTAATTTTATTATTTTGCTCACTTGATTTTTATTTGCATTGAAATATATATTTAAAACATTAAGTAATTTAAAATATTTATATACAGCTTATCAGCATCTTTATTCAACTTGTTGATGAAATTTTTCCTGATTATAATTGTATCAGATTAAACATTTGACATATTTAAATACACTCAATGGTTTTTTGTGATTATGCTAGTTACACATCATGTATAAGTTAAAGCTTCTTGCAACGTTTTACAGAATGCATTGGATGTTGGTCATACTCGGTAGTATTTAATAAAATCCCGGTATAATTTTTTTAAAGATTATTAAAACATTTAAAAATAATTTACTCCTATTTCTACAGGGCTTGTTGTGTAGTCAGGATGCAATATGAATGTGGAAAACAGTTTAATTTGTCTCAGTAATAAAGAAATTAAAGATGTTTTCCTATAGAACAATTAGTTCTTGAGACAGAAGCATGTGTCAGTTGAAGTACATCTGTGATACAACCTCTGCTCCTGCTGAACATAAGGTTATCTCTGAGTTGTTTTAGCTGAACATGAAATGGGATGTCCATGACAATTCAAGGCCAGCAGTCCATGTGATTCTATAATTACTTTTGCCACTTTGCTTTTGTGGAGTCATTCATTATGAGGCTGGTCTTATCTTGTCATACCTCCATGTCATTAGCAATGTTTCAGTGTATTAGTGACCAAACGCAGGTTTAACGGTTGGCGATTAGAGTGCAGCTGCCAGCAGTGAGTGGGATCTGAAACTCTGTAATTGTTCAGTGAATTTCTGTTACATTGTAACAATAATATTGGAATCATGATAAATGGACTTTCCACTAATGAGTAAGAAACATGAAAATGAAGGCTTCCATATATACAAAACAAAGCCAATAGGGTGGTTAACAAATTTTAAATCATTGATATTTTCAAAGTTAAATAAATTGACCATTTAATATTTCCCTGACTTATTGTAAAAATTGCAGTTCTGAATAAGTTTCAGCTTTCAAAGGGGAACAGAAATAAAAAAGGAACCTGAACCAAAACTCAACGCTACGATGTGATGAGTTGATGTGAAATACCCACCATTCTGAGCTCAGCTGTTTTGGCTCAGTGGTTCATTTGTGTGACCTTAGTGTTTTACCCAGTGAAGGCTCCTTAGCTCCCCCTACCCACACTCTCCCCTCTGCCACTGCTTCCTCCCTTTTCTGCTGAACATTTACTTGTCAGTTAGTCTAACTTTCCCTGGTGAAGGTCAAAATGAAGGTGATGTATTGGGATAGGGTTGAATTTAAGTGATGTTCTCTTTTACAAAAAATATGGGAAGGTTCGTTTCCTTTAAAAACACAATTTGTCGTCTTCTGAATAACAATTACATTCTCAATCACATACAAATGATACCATTTATTTGGTAAGGGCTTTTAAAAACCCTTAGTTTAGGATGCCTCCTCACCTAAATTAAGCATCTTCAGATTTGTTTGTTTTTAATGCTATGGATTGTTTTTGCTTTGTTTGTTGAACTGTAAAATATATAAGTAGGTAATTTTATGGTAGCATATTTCCAAACTCTTAAAAGATTTATGAAAATGTGGGGCTTTTGGTTTCAAAATAAATTATAGGAGAAATAATCAAAATTTTAAATTTAATCACAGGTCAAGAAAATAAACTTAAACATTCCATGGCAACATAAATTGCATGAGTATAAAATTTGGAATGTTAGACATGGAAATGTGAACTTTACTAACCAGCTTAAACAAGATGAACAAGCTGCCATTGCAATGAAAACCAATTCTTTGGTGTTTTAGGCTTTTTGTCTACATTGGCATGTATGAAATCAAATATTTTCAGGTCACTGGTAAAAAATGGAAGCATTAAATTGTTGGGAAAGAATTGAGTTAGTTCAAATTGAGTCTTGATTAACTTGGAAAGATATGTTAACCCTTTTAATTCATCCCCAACTGAGAACTACATGTCTTACGGCATGACCAGGGATTTGGGAAGCATTTTAAATTGATTAAGCCATTCCACAACATTTAGGAGTATATATCTGACCACAAAAAGTCAGTTGAGAATTAGATTTTATAAACTTTTTTTTTGGTAAGAGAAATAAAACACTTAAATCCTATGCAGAAGAGGTAGAATCAAATAAGGAAAAGTATCTAAACCTTCTAACTAAAAATAATGGTTAGATTTTGTCTTTCTCTATCATGTCTCACAGATAACCATGAGGTTCATGTAAGAATTTTGATGCTAATGTAAAAGGGAAAACAGTTGATTCAAACTAGTCTCCTGCTGAAAGCAGGTTGCCCTAGATAAAGGCCAAAATCTTGGGGATTTTTGTGCATGTAAAATTTCTTATAGAAAAAGCATGTATTGTATTAAATTAAATATATGTTATTTTGATCATTTTTTTACACTGGTGAATTTACTGAAAGGTTTATCATTAAGTATAATAAATGCAATAAGTTTTACATCATTTTTCATAGAAGACATTTCAGAGAAAGTTGAGTCCAAATAGTGTAATAATAAATCAAAATGAAGAAAAATCACCAAATAAATCTTATATATAATCTAGATCCAGACTGATGTGTAAAAAGAAAATTGTAGAGACAGTGCAATTGGACCATGTAAATCATTTTTAAAGAATCAAGCTCACAGCTGGCTGTCTGGACTTGGGCCATACTTTATTATCTGAGAATGTTCTTTTCGGCTTTCATCAAATTTTGCAAATGTATTACAACATCTCATCTGTCAGTCCTAATACTGAAAGGCCATCTAAGCCTTGAAATTACCCACATTCTGTCTTATAAGTAGTATCATGTGAGTGGGCCAAAGTCTCTGCCAGCAGGCCCCAAACCATGAATAAGTGAAAGAGCAGATCATTAATAAATAGTGGTTGATTCAGAGGGAGGGTCATGTGTATTGAGGGAAGGTAGTGCATGTAGGAGACCCAGCTCTATACATTATCCAGAAGTCTCTAGCTAGAAGTCTATTTTTATTGTTGAAAAATGCACAAGTCTTCCTTTCCACATTAGGGGACAATTATGATTTTGTTGGGCTTTCACGCTTCTTTCAAATGGCTTAAGATCAGAATTTGTCTGTGGGGCTGTAGACGTGTTGTGGACAGAATGCAATAAAAGACAAACAAACAGCTATCTGGAATAACTAAATTAGCCAAATTAAAAAAAAACAGTGATATACAGTAAATTAAAATGACTGAAAAAAGTAAAAAGATAAGGGGAAAATGTTTTTTAACAAATGTAATATTGAGAAAATTAAATAGAGGATTTTTTTGTTTCTTTATTTCAAAAAGGTTTATGAGATAGTCATACATGTATTACCAAGGACATGGAACAGTGAAAAAATAGATATTGAACTTTATTTATTTATTGTACCAAATTGGAAATTATAACTCAGGGATACAATTTTGTTTAAAAATGCCTCATGAACAGCAACAATCTTGAATTTATAACAGTTCTGAATTGTAGTCAAATGTTTGTAGTTAACTTTGAGTAGTTTTTCCAAACCAAACCACATTTAACAAGTATGGATATCCCTATCATTGTTCTAATGTTGTAAATAATGTTCACATGGGAAGAGAACTTACTTCATAAAAGGAAAGTTATATAGATGAAGATAGTGCACCTGTTAGTTGAGATTAAATCTTACTTACCTCCTTGATTTAGAACACAGATTCAAGCTATACCAGCAGTTCTCAAGCTTTAGCATGTATAAGAATCACCTGGAGGACTTAATAGACAAGACCCATCTTTGGAATTTCTGATTTAGAAGGTCCAGGGTTGGGATGAGAATTTGTATTTTTAACAAGCTCCCTGGTGTTGCTGATGATGCTGGTCTGGGGACCACTGATTTATTCTAACTCCTTCTCCCCACAAAAAAAGAGAGATGTGTTATTTGATTATTGTTTATTTTTTTAAAATATCAAATCATTATTGTTTGAACCTGTCTCTTACGAATCCAGGTCAAGGGTTGGGACTCAGATTTAGGACTTCAGTTGGCATAATGATGCTGATGTAAGCAGGCTTTACCTGTGGAAAGACTTTCTCAGAATGTGAATAACTGTAATTTCATATGGCTTTCCTAATTCCTGGGAAGAAAATTTCCTATAGTAGCCTACCCATTAAATTATTCCTTAGCATTAAACATTTGGTAATAATTCAGTTGATATTTACTGTGATTACTGGATGCCTCCTGAGCTAAATACTTTGTACACAATGGACTAATCCTCACAATTGTAAATAAGGTAGGTATCACGCCTCCTATGGGCACAGTAACTTGTCTTTAGTAAATAGCAGGGCTGAAGCTTCTATTTTCTAATGTTATCCCTATCTCCTCCCTGTCTTGAGAATTTAGGCAGATGGGTGTTGGGAAGTTAGTGAAAATCAATCAGGAAGACCTTGTGTTGAAAGCAGTGTGTACGCGTCCATGTTGACGTCTACCCCTCTTTGCTGGAGCTGAAGTACTTAAATCAGGGACCAACACTGGCTGAGTCAGATGAGGCATTAAGATGTATAAAGGATACATTAACACATGTATTAATTTATATAAAAAAAGAATCAAACCACTCATTTGTACCTGAGATATGGATTGGCACTGTTGCTCACTCCCCGCCCCGCATAGCTGACAAGCACGTGACTCCTGGGGCTGGACCTGAAGAAGGCATTTCAAAGTGGAGGGGGCGGATGCAGGGCCTGTAGGGGTTCCTGATCCCTGCATTGGTCTTTAGATGTACTGCTTTTTATGTCAAGTGTATTTATGAATGTTGTCTTGTTTAAAAAAGTTAGGACATAGACAAAGTTTAACAAGATTCCTGTAAAGGAATTGGTTTTAACCTAGTACTAACAATGCAGAACAAGTAACTCACCAGAAGGCTATGGAGCTAATCCTTATCTTCTTCCTGCCAGGTGGACTCTCCTTCAGCCACTTCACACAGTAGGATCAATGTTGAGCTAATCAAACTCTGACAAGTTCAGCCAAAAATATTCAAAATTATCAGGAAGGCTGTTTGTCATGTGGATTTACATCTCGTGTTTTAAAATCATGAAACTTGCCCTCAGCTGATAATGTATCTTGAGGTATTAGCTATTGACAGCAATATATACTATATAGTATATAATTTATAATAAATGAATATATATGTATTGTGGGTGCATGCACAAGCATTTTTCTATTTTCCGAGAGCAATAAGCAATTAAGAAAACTTGGAGATCATTTACTGCAATAATGAATTTTTGTAGCTGATAAGGAAAGATTTTCCAGTGTCTCACATTTCTTGATCTCTGCTGATCTTGCTCTCTGATAGACAAGTATACAGCTTTTTGTCCTGACTGAAATTACCTTAAGGTTGGTTCTCTTTGTGCAAGTCTCTGTAAAATGGAAATATGCATAGAGTTGTTGTGAAGATTGACTACGTTAATGCATGGAGCATGCTTAGCACAATGCCAGTGACATGGTAAAGGTGCGATAAATTTGAGCTCCCCTACCCTTTTTTTTTTTTTTTTTTTTTATCACTAGAAGAACTTACAATGTTTGAGGAAGAACTTGGTAAACAAGTTAATGGTTTCCATTCTCTGATTTCTTGGGTTGCCCAGACAGGCTCTGGAAAGGAGCCCTTTAATGACTGAGAGTTCTCTGAGTTATCTTGATCATAGAATTTGTTTCTACTCTCCAATTCTCTTGTTTTTACTTATAAAAGAAACTCCTGAGATGCTCAGCATATCCTAACATAGTATGTAAGTGAAAAACAGAATATGGAGAACTCATTTAAAGTTATACCATACTTTAAAAAAAATTGTTTCTAGGGACTTAGAGAGATCTGGAGGGTTATGATTAAATTTCAAAATGAGTAGTACATTTCTGTTATGGAAAGGCCTTTTGACATAAGTCTAAAGCTGTCCTTCTTTGAATCAATTTTAGATTCACATAATCAGAAAAAGATCGTGTTCTTGCAAAGTAGGAGAGTTCAACATATTGCTATTATATTTGCAGCAAACCTCATGCAAGATGTCTTTGTAGATATCAGTGAGACAGCTGCAGTGTGCTGGCTTCCTCGCCCCACCCCCAGCTTTATTGAGATATAACTGACATATAACATTGTGTAAGGTAAGGTATACCATGTAATAATTTGATACATGTAAAAATTGTGAATTGTTTACCACAGTAGGGTTAATTAAAACATCCTTCTTCTCACATAATTACTATTTTTTTTGTTACTGTTGTTATAGTGAGAACATTTAAGATCTACTCTAATAGCAACCAAGTATACAATACAGTATTGTTAACTATAGTCATCGTGAAGGACATTAGATTCTGGGAATTTATTCATCTTACAGCTGAAAGTTTGTATTCTTTGAGCAACATCCCCCTTTTCCCCCATTCCCCTGCCCCTGGTAACCATCAGTTTACTCTCTGTTTCTTGACTCTGACATTTTTAGATTTCACCTGTAAGTGAGATCGTACAGCATTTGTCTTTCTCTGTCTGACTTACGTCTCTTAGCATAATGCCCTCAGGGTCCATCCATGTTGTTATAAATGGGAGGGTTTCCTTCTTTTTTTATGACTGAATAATATTAAAATATATGTGTGTATATATGTATCTCACATTTTCTTTATTCATCTGTCAATGGACACTGAAGTTGTTTCATGTCTTGGCTATTGTGAATAATGTTGCATGCAACATAAGAGTGCAAATATTTCTTCAAGATAGTGATTTTATTTCCTTTGGATATATATTCAGAATTGGGATTGTTGTATCATATGGTCATTCTGATTTTTTTGAGGAGCCTCCATAGTGTTTTCCATGGGGCCTGCACCAAATGCTGATTTCCTTGAGTGGTTTTGACACCTCTGTCAACACTGTGCCGTATTTCCCCATAGCTTTTGGAATTTTTGTTTCAAAGTTTCATTGCTTTTATTTCTCACTTGAAATGACATTTTTTTTTTAACCAGAAAAGCTGTACTTTATTTACTATTTAATCTAATAGATATATTATTCTCTGTCTTTGAGATTTGCCTCCAAACAACCTTAAATATTTACAAATATAAGAACTATTGAGAAAGTAACTTTAGCACTTGTCACTCTTTGCCTTAAATGAGCCTTCCTTTCTGTAATGGATCAAAAGCAGGCAGTTCTTAACGTTTAACTTTGGATTGCACTTCAGTGAGTTTATATCTGAAGTGTCAACCATCTTACGTTCTGCTTAATAGTATACTGCTGTTTTCTAGCAATTTCTCAAATAGCCAATGCATAAAACAGCTATACTGGGACTGAATTTTTTTTTTAGTTCATTGTAAATAGCAAGATAAACAATGTGTGGACTAAATTCTGTGTAAATGCATACTTTAAATAGGGTTAAAGAACTCCTTGATGTTGAAATTTCTTTGGCTTGGCAGTAAAACAAAATCAATGCTAATTTAATAGGAGCTCACAAACCAAGTTTTGCTTTCATTGCCCTTTTAAGAAGAGTAAAGGGCTGTAGTTATAAACAGAATTAGTAATTGCATGGTTGATATGCCTGTTGAATAGCAGATGATTTTTATTCAATCTACTCCTTTTAAAATCCATTACCTTAATTTTAGATATATTACTTGATAATGAGACCGTTGATCAAAATGGTTACATTAAACCTGTTTATAATTTTGCAAAGTGATTTTTAATTCCCCCTAAACACCCTTCCTCCTGGCAGAGGGAAAAAATTGCTCTTGGGCTGTTCAAAATTGGCTCTGTTTTTCTTAGATGATCTTTAATTACACTTTAAAGCAGGATTTCTTTATGGGGAATTGAAATTCTGCTTGTTAGAAAATTACAGAGGGTATTTGGGGATCTGCTATTAGTTGCAAGAACAAATAGAGAGATTAGTAAGACAAATGATCAGTAGCCTAAAAAAATTACCTATGGGAGATAATTATTAGCCCAGGGAAGATCTGACTGTGGTCATGAAAGCTGCCTAAATTATGAGCTTATCAAACCTGTTTTAGAAGCTGCTGAGGAGAGAATAGAAGATTTATATTAGCCACTAGGAATTAGTGAAGGGTGTCATCTTGGAGATTAATAAATTTACCTTCAGTTCATACCAAAAGTGATCTGGCTGGAGTCAGAGTTGAGGGAAGAGGCAGTAGAGGCCCATGAGCCCGGGACTGGTGAGGAGCCATGCACTGATGGAACTAGGGGAAAGGGTTTATGGTGGTATTTTGGAGAAGGCAGGGTGGGAAGGTTCACAGAAGAGGGCAAAATAATTGGGAATGTCTTTTCTCTTTTGAAGAAGCCAAAGGTGATCAGAATTTAGGGTAACCATCATGTCACTAGTAATCTTTCTGAGTCTCCCATGTCATAGCAGTGTAAGACTGAGAGGATGAGAGAAACCAGAGTGATAGGCCAGATGTGTTGGGGAGCAATTTTTTTTGGAACAATTTGAACATTTTATAAACAGATTCTTTAGCTTTCTTTACAGATATAGATACTTCCAAGGCGAAATGTAATATTAACCTCTGGGCATATACCTAAAGCTAGAGAAAAAGAAACTGAATGTGAATTAAGGGATGAGGTCAGTGAGGAAAAGGCAAGGAAGTCTACAGTAATGAAGTTCACAGCCGCATCTTATACATGACATTTTGACTTTCTGACCCCAGTGCAAAAAGCATAAAGATCACCTGGAGATCGGTTGTATGTCAGACAAGCTATCCATCTCTATGTGTGACGATTTGAGAACTCTACACCTTAGTAAAAGATCTGTACATAGTAGGTGTTCAGTAAAAAATGTGTTAACCCAATGAAAGAATAACTAAGTTTATAGATGATTTTTATCAGACAAAAATTAGTTTTATTAACAAATGGGTTGATTTTGAGGAGTTACATTTTTTACCCACAGTTTTTTTTCTTAAATTAGAAATGAGTAGTTCACCTTATCAAACCAGAGCTTTCTTCCTAAGATTTATACTGTATTTTTAGTCATTGTTTAGGTATTTTGAAAAACTGTGAGCAGATCCAAGTCAATGTAACTACTTGTTAAATGAATACTCTGTGTAAAACACTCCTTAGATGTGGGAGGACATAGAGAAAATAAAACTTGTTCTGTGCCCTCAAAGAACTTTAAAAAGTGCATGTTAATATTTATATTTCAGTTTTAAATTGGAACCATAGAAAATGGTAAAACATAACGTTGTGGGTGAATATAGTAAAGGAGATAGACATCATGCCTGCTATAGTCAGGTCGAATAAATCAGTAGTATTGATCAAAATAATGGCCAATGATGCTATTTACAGCTTTTCCAAGAGTTCATCGCCATCCTTCTGGGTGTTGTCTAAGCAGATTTGTCTTTCTAACAGAGGTCATAACCACATAGGGCATGGAAGACTTGTTTTCCATGGGCCAGGTAGCATCGGGTTCTCTGCCAAAAGTTCACAAGGAATAACTGATAACATTGTCAACAAAGTAGAGGAGGCAATTCACTGGGCTTCTTTGCTGTTTATTGATGTTTGCCTTGTGGACTGGCACTGTATTTTATACATCCTTGATTTTGTCTTATTTACAGCACAGCACAATGGAATATTAGTATTTGTTGAATAAACAAATGAAGGTCTTTAGATAACTTTTTCTACTGCTTTATAAGTTTATAACAAAAACATTTGCAAAGGCAAGAAAGCTTTTAGGGTGGTCTCCGTCTGTGTTCTTAAAATGTTTCAGGGGACGGAGGGGCAAGACCACGCAGAGTCCACTTCTGAATGGTCCCCATCAGTGTTCATATCTCCCAGATCACAGGCTGTCCTGGGGAGAGGGCCATTTACTTCAAACATGAAACAATTCTGCCTTTCTGAATTTTGAATAAGATTCAGCACGTGAATGAGGAGCTTATGGCCTCTTGGTTGACCTATAGTGTTAATATCCATAAACTTTTTTTTTAAACAAAGAACTGGTGCACTGGAGTTCACCATGTCTGTCTTCTTTTTCATCCTCTAATTGAGAACACTTACATCAGAGAGAGACATTCAGCTCATTCACCACATCCACACATGTGCATGTGCACAACACACATGCGCACACAAACACACATCACATCAACATACAGAGAAGAGACAGAGCAAGTAATGGGGTGTGTGCCGGGATAAGAAGATGTTGAAGTTTTTTAACATTCTTCTCATGTCAGAAAAATTTCAGTGTCCATATTTGACCAAGGCCATAATGGTACCCTAGTCCCTAATCATCAGCTTTACCATTTCATTTCTAAATGATTTAATTTCTGAAATACTCAAGAATTGATTAGCTGGATAAGCAATTCCTGAAAACGAGCAGTCTTAGAACTATAATGGGCAACTTGAGTCTCAGGAACTTTGGTCTGAATTACTATGGGATGTTTTCTTTTATGTTACTGAGCAGGAGAACAACATAATTTTAGTTTGAGCTATTGCCAGAATTGTTCATTAAAAATCTGACAGCTATACACCTACAAATACCTAATTTTAAACGACCATGAAAATCAGTTCTATTATCATTCACTTATTCTGTGCTATAAAAAATTGGACAAATCTTGTGGTAGCAAAATACTGAACTGACAGTGGGCCTGAGGCATGGAATTTCCGGCACTATGTAGTTATTTTATGAGACCTACAAACATTAGTTAAAGGTTTACAATTGCACAATATTCTATTCAGAGTAACCCAGAAATACTTTCTGAGTTTAGTAACTTAGTGATCCTTCAGCATAGCATTTTCAGATGGACCATTGGTGCTTCCAAAGTTTGTTGGAGTTTAGAGCTTTGATGAGTCATCCAAAAATATTGGATCTATCTCCCTGTGGGACCACTATGCATTTGTTGTTTCCTCTTTTCTTACATCCTAACAGAAATATACCATCTTTAAGAGGCTGTGAGAGGCTTTCTAACTAACTTAAATGGTAGTGGCAGAAAGAAAAACAAGATATTGTGTTTACCATTGGTGATTTCCAAATTGTTGTGTCTCGCAGATGGCTTAGAGGGGTTAAATTACTACAGTGAATACCATTTTGAAAATGTTTCTTTTGGTATCCAAAGGCATCAGATTAAAGTCTTAGTTTTGTGGAATTTTAACATAACCCACATTTGGGTACTGGTGGGGGGAATGTCCTAAAGGGTTTTCACTTAACTGTTATCTCCAAACTCCACACTGTTCACTGACCACCAGCGTTGTTTTCTTGAGAGAGTTAATGTTTTCCAGCTGTTCTGTTACCACCTCTTCCTTATTTCTCTTATTTGGGACACCACTTGCTTTTCAATGTAACCAGGTAGTTAAATCAGTGTTGACTATATCACTAGATAACAAAGAATAGACTGAGTTTATAATACAGAGCCTCTCTATCAATTAGACATCATCTGTGAGCATCAAGGTGCTTGTCATTAAGGCCCGGAGGAAGATACCAGCCACTAAACAAATTGTAGAGAAGTAAAGGTTCTTTCCTGAAATGTAAAAGCTCTCATATATTTAGTTTTAACCAGGCTAAGTTAATTATTTATTATTAATGTAGAAATGGAATTGTAGCAAATGCAGATGGGTACAGGATTCCAACATTGCCTGCTTTACTCAATGTAGAGTCAGGAAAAGGGACAATTGCCCATCCAATTCCCACATACAAGGGAGCTTTCAGTATATGTCCACAAGGGCAGGCCTCCCAATATTCCATGTTGGTTTTTAAAATATGTATTCTTAAGGCTCTCACAGGTTTAATAAAAGTTCCATCAGATTTTGGTGTTGCTGGAGCCCCAAACAATCAAATTTTAAGAACTTGTGAGGCCTCACCTGGATTTGCACGGCCCCAGAGCCAGACGGAGTTTTTATTAAACCTGATCTCACACTGTTGGAGATGTCTGTGGAGTCAAATGAGTGAGCAACGGTGCGGCAGGTCCAATTGGGAACCCTTCTTGCAGGCATCCCTTCAGTATTGCTTTCCTGTTGTGTGTTGCAGTGTTTACACAGAGTTTTCACGGAAGGATTCATTTAGGATTAGTCTAATTGAATAAACACAAAGCTGCATAATTTATGGACCAAAATAGTTTTTCCTGGTTGGGTTGCTGACTAGCATTTCCTTTCTCCCTAATGGAACACTGCGAAGTCTCATATTGTTATAATCAGAATTTCATCTTTGAGTCAATCTAGCTTATTTGCATGATATGATTTTATTATAAGCCAGATGTATAAATAATTGTTCATGAAGAGAGCCTTTTCTTCAAGCAAAGTAATAGAGATTATAAATATATGTATATTTTCCCCCTAATGGATAGATAACTCCAGTAGCAGAACCTATCAGTATGGGAATTATACTGAATTACTGTTTCCCAAAAAAAGATAACTTAGGGAAATGATAAATATTTTGGCTTAGATTTTGCTAATGAAATAGGAGAAATAAAAGAGCACATGCTGGGAAGATGGAGTAAGGTCCTAGAAAATTAGCCATCAAGGTACTTCCTCATTTAAAAATCCATGATTCCCTGTTGCCTATTACATCAAGTTTGGGCTTCTTCACTTGTGTTTCAAGAGTTTGCATAATCTGGCTCCATCCCAACTGCCCAGCCTGATTTGACCCTGCTCATTACTACATGCCCTCCATCAGGGACTGATGAACTGTGATAATAATCACTCCCCGTGGGTCCCACATATGGCCTCATGCCTCATTTGCTGAAAACACATGATGGCCTTTGCACCTGCTGATCTCTCCACATTGAGTGCCCAACTTCTTTTGCCTGCCACTTTAAATCTTAGCCATCTTTACAAGTGCTG
The DNA here is from genome assembly GCF_009834535.1 of Camelus ferus. Lineage (NCBI taxonomy): Eukaryota > Metazoa > Chordata > Mammalia > Artiodactyla > Camelidae > Camelus > Camelus ferus. Next base: position 91,126,725 of record NC_045696.1, read on the forward strand.
CTCAAGAACCATCATCTCAGGAATAAGAAGCAAACTCTGTTCCTTCCTATGGTAAATGTTTGTTTCTGTGATAGGCTGAAAAGTGGCTCTCCATTTTTCCATACATGTGGATATAATCTTATTTGGAAAAAGGTCTTTGCAGATGCATTTAATGGTGTCGAGATGAAGAGAGTATCCTGGATTATCTTGGTGGGACCAATGCCATTACAAGCATCTTTATAAGAGAAAGGGAGAGGAAAGTTTGAGACACAGAAGAGAAGGAAGCAGTATGACCATAGAGGCAGAGATTGAAGTGATGTGGGCACAAACTGAAGAATATAGACAGCCACCAGAAGCTGGAAGGGGCGAGGAATAACTTCTCCCTAGAGCCTCCATTGGGAGTGCCAGCTGCTGACATGGTGGCTTTGGACTACTGGCCTCCAGAACTATGAGAGAATAAATTTCTGTTGTTTTGAGCGATGAAATTTGTAGTAATCTGTCACAGCAGCCACAGGAAACTAATACACCTTCTTTGGAAAGTACTGTGCATTTCCTGTTTGTTTGGTACAGGTAAGCGCCAGATGCTTTCCTAGTACTTCCTGTGTGGCTGCTCTCTGCTCAGATAGATTATAAGCTCCTGTAGGCTCTCAGAGGTAACTGGCATAGAATTGATCCTAAAATATCACTGAATTCTTTTGGAATAATTTATTGGTTATTTTTAATATTCTGGGAGAAACAAAAGGCTGGTTGTATTTCATTGGTCTGTAGGCAATTGATGTTCTTGCTTCAGATAAACAGTTCACCTCTAGAATGAGATTGTGGATCTATTTAAACTGTTTTTTCTTAAGCTGGCTGTTGCAAGGGTGTCATAAATGTAGGTCTTCAGTACAACTTTGCTATCTAGTTTGGTCTCCTCCACGTCTGTAAATTGTCTGTAAGGTGATTTTCGGATTGCAGGGTTGCTAACCCATGTGCAGGCCATTCTCATCTGTTGCAGAATGTCAGCATCATGGCTTCCTTCCTGCTCAGATTTCTCCTCTTCCCAGGGAAGAGGGACCAAAGGACTTATGAAGTTGGCAGTGTTGTATCTTGGCTTAGCATGCTGGACTTATGCAACTCAAATAGGGTTAGCAAAATTAGCAGGTTCAAGAAACATGTGCTGCCAGATCTCATGAGGCCAATACCTGCATTTTCCTTGATGTTCAGGGCTCTCTGGAGCAGTGCCCACAGTGACTCAGCCTTCTTCCTCAGAACATGGATGGATGAGCAATGAAGTTCAACACCCTATGCTGATAGTCTTCTGACAACCCTTCAAAATGATTCCTTTGTAAGAAAGCTGAATTTTCAAGAATTAATTCCTTCATGTTCAAAGTGTTGGGCTCCATTTTTATCTGGCCACTCACTGCAACTCTTGTTTCCTCACAACTATAATTCTAATGATAGGAAGTATAGGCTGGTTCTCTCCTTTAGAACTATAGAACTTTTGAGGTGCACATTTAGGAATCTGAATTGCGGTCGAATCTAAAGATTCATCTGTAGGAGATCTGAACTAGGAAGATTGGTTCAACACAAAACTGATCTCTGGAGACAGAGATGAAAACATTTGATCAAATTAATCTACAACTGCAACTTAAGACTGTTAAATAGTAACCCATGGGGTTAGTCTAAGGGGAACTTCAACAGTATTCTAATGAAGGGGCTACTGGTATCAAAATAACTGGTGGCTTCCCATCTGTCTGTAGGAGAAAGACAGTTTAGATATTGTAAAAAGTAATCACATCCCCTTACTCAGCTCAATACACTTTCCCCAGGTGAGTCCACTTGGTAAACCTGTGTGTAGGTTCTGTGGTGTTCCTAGCATGGCTTTCATGAGAGGGATCATGTAAGCAGAATCCCCTTGATAATGAGATAAATGTCTTTTCCTGATTTACTTCTTTAGAACTAGGTAACCCTACTCAGTGTAGCACTTTTATTAATCTCCCCTAGGTTGAAAAAAGCTCTTGATACAGAGAGATTTTTAGCCATGGAATGATTTTAATCCCTTTCTGAGTGGTGGCCCAACTGGTTTAAATCTTCAGATATAGTTAAAGTAGAATGGACAACAAAAAGAGTCAACCTAATTTACAAAGAGCAGTAACTGATGATAAAGGCATCCATTGGCTTCTGAGTAACTACTCAAAGTTCTAAATTAACTTTATTCTCAACTACAGGTCTGAATTTCCCAATCTGTTATTCTCTAAGAGGAGTGGGTAGGCTTTAGGCTTAATTTTTACCACTAATCAGGACCATATTCAGTATAACTAAATAGAAAAAAAATTAAGAATAATTTTAAATACTTTGTAGCATTTATTTATTGGTTTATCAATGACTTTTGATTCATACACAAGAACTATCAGTTAGGCATGCCATCTGATGTTGATCTAGTCTTTTAAAGTTTCTTTAGAGCATTTGTCAACACACCACAACAAAAATCATAGGGGGGAAAGCAAATTCCATTTTTAAGTAGCACAAGAAAGGGCTTCTGTTTATAGTCATTTCTAATGGTTTTCTGTGGTTATAATATAAATTGGATGCCCATTACCAAATGCAATACATACTTTACACTCTGCTGATTCTAGGATGTTACCTAGACTTAATATTGCCTTAGGATTCAAGGATGACTTCACAGATACTTGAAGAATGGCTTTGCCAGGCAGATAAGGGGTCAGAGAGTATTCTGCCAGAAGAAACAGCATTTATATGTAGATGGGAGAGAGCCTGACACCTTGGGGCACTTTAAGTGGTGCTTTAAGACCTGAGCACATTATAATTCCAAGCTCAGCCTTGGAAGATCTCAGCCTGCAGGTTTATCTCTGTAAACAAGTGAGGTAGTCCCTTGCTTGAAAAGAGAATTCAGAGAATTGCTTTGGTCTCTGCTGTTCATTTTATGTATTAAACCTGCCTTCACTTCCATGTGGGTTTCCTGAATTTTGTTCCTTTGCTTTCAGATGAGTTCATTCCTCTTGTGCAGCCTTGGGGACAACTGCTAGCATGGAAGTCTGCCAGGATTTTGATTCAGGCTTTCCCCCAAACAATCTCTGCTTTCATTGAATTTCCTTTGGGGCAGCCTTCAGGCAAGTGACATCAGCTGTCCCGAGCTCTGTCCCAGACCTCACCCTTTGTATGACTGGGATGGGGATCCAATACCCAGGAAGTAAAACAAGTGGTGAGAAAGGGCCAGATTACTGAGATCCTTGCTTGTTAGTTTAAGGTATTTAAAGTCTATCCATAGGCATGGTGAGCAACTGGATGATTTTAAAGAGTGTAGTGAGAAGATCAATATCCATTTTAGAAAGATGACCATGATGGTTTGGTAGAAAATGGACAAGGTGTGGAGAACAGTTAGGAAGCTGTGTCAATACTCAAAGTTTGTGTCCATGCTCAAGAGAGAATTGAAGAACAAAGATAACAGTAGAGAGGATGGAAAAGGGAAAGATTTTAAAAGATAACGTTGTTGAGAATTGTTGACTTGGATGTTCAGATTGAGGAATGGGAAACAGAGAAGCTAAGGGAACTTGGTGGGAGGTGGCCCCATACTCCCTGTAACTGAGAACCCAGGGGGAGGATCAGGTTTAAGGGGAGTTAATGGGGCGATAGTAGATTTAAATCAGATGCATCTTGAGTTGGAGGCTCCTATGAGGAATCCAGGTGTAGCAGCTCAGGAGGTGGCGGAAAGGATGAGAGAGAAGGCTAAAGCTATAGGTCTATGAGTTGTCACTGGCACCCGTATGTTGTGGTAGAATATTATTCAGTGCTTAAATTATAATAATTAAAACTAAGCAGCAACATGAGAACATGAGAAGAGCAGGATATAAAATTATATCTATTTTGTGATTTTAACTATGTAAAATTATGTTTGAAATGGATAAATATAAGAAGGGGAAATGGAAAAAATTAAACATAGCATATTTGTTAACATAGTGGGTTCTTTTTAAATTTAATTATTCATATCCAGCCTCTTCTCAAAAAGAATTTGTAATGTCATGAGATTTTGTTAATTTTATAAAAAATGACTTCTATTATACTATTTGTATAAAATATTAAAAATTAATGAGATATCATATGAGAAAAAGCTTGTAAACTTCCAGGTGAATGATTATTATAATATGATCATTGTTCTTTTTTGCTTGTCTTTAAAGAAGCGGTATTTTCATAACTAACTTCTAGCACTTTCCTCCGAATATTTGTATTAGTATATCAATTATCTACATCCTTTTGAAGATCATAGTCAGCCAGGGAATTTCCTGAAAACTCAGAATATGAATAAAGCACAAGAAAAAAAAAAGAGGGTAGATGAAATTTGCTTGGATTATAAAACCTATTTTTTTGAACAATCTCTATATGTCAGCACCATGTGCTGATGATACATAAAAAGAATAAAAATATTCCACATTGTCGGGGATCTTAGAGTTTGGTGCAGGAGATGAAGAGTAAATAGGCAATTATTCTACAGCATGATTAGTAAGGTCATGGATCTTTACTAAGGGAACACATAGGGACAGTGGGGGCTTCTCAGAGGAAATGGTGTCTGCAGTGAGTCTTTTTTTTTTCATTTTTCAGTTTTATTAGGTAGAATTGTTATAGTTTGACTGCACATATACAATATATTGCATGTAACTACGTATATACAATATACTGCACATATTTTTTAGTTTACATATGTGTACTAATCATTGTTTCTAAGAACAGTTTAGAGCTTAAACTTTTTAAACTTACAGAGGGAAAAATAGGAGGAGGAACAGGCGTGGGTGGGAAGATGGTAAATTCAGTTTCAGTACATTGAGTTAAAGGAGTCTCTGGGAGAGCCATGTGATGGAAATGTCTTGTAGGTGGTGATATTTACTGGTTGGGAGTTTGAATGAGGGATCTGGGCTAAGATGTCTCAAATGAGCGGGCTAAAATTGGAGCTGGCTGTTGAAGGATGAGTCCATGCTGTTCTTTGTGTGGCACATATAAGATGCAGATGTAAGTTTACATATATCAATGTATGAATGAAGGAATAACATCAATGGATTCTTTGGAATTGGAGAGAACTTCAGGGACCATCTAATTTATAAGATTACCAATGAGTAGGTAAGAATACTGAAGTCAGAGAAAAGAAATTTACCCAATGACACAAGTTAGATTCTGAAACCTAGACTTTATGAATTTATGTCCAGTGTTCTTTCTGCTCTATATTGGTACTGGAGTGGAGGTAGAAAAGAGAACTGAACGAGGAAAAACGTGAAAGAGGAAACTGTATTAACTAGAGCAAGAAGCAGGAGTTTGCCACTAAATGATAAATGAGGCTACTGTCCCTGATCCTCACTCCCCACCTTCCTAGAAAGCAGTCACTCAAATTTGCATGGTCACCATCTTGAAGCCCAGATTTTCTCCCTTTTTCCTTAGGTTAGGGTTTATTTTGCCTCTATGTGAAAGTTATGAAGGGTTGCTTTGTTCTGGGAGAAATGTTGTCACCTGTTGGAGTCAAAAGCCATGACTTCTATTGCTGTGTGACCCAGGAAAAACTATGGACTTTCATAAAAGAAAGATGCAATTGTGTAATAGCTTTCTCAACTGCTGTGATGTTTCAGGGCAACCTAACTGTAATGTCATTTCCATGCTTCTAAATTGTTTTTTATCCTAGATGAAATGAAATGAAGCTGTTAATGACAAGCTGAATGGGAAATGCATCTGGCAGCTTTGTGAAGTATGCATCAGGCTGCCCTCTACTCCGTGAGAGCAACACCTTGCTTTTATTTTGCCCAGCTCTTCAAAGTGAAATGGCAAATAGCATTAGCAGATCAGGTCGGGAGGACTTAAGTTGGCTTTGTAGTAAAACTTGGTGTTTCTTTGCTGTTGGAGGCATTTGTGTGTTAAGTGCCCCAGTCTGTTCAGATCTCAGATGGGGAATTTTTGGATTTGGAGAGTAGTGACTGTCCCAGGTTGGTGGGCAGTTTGCAGGGTAGGTTGTGTGTTAAAGAAAATCAGCCATTTCTTAAGGTTGGCCTTGCTGAGGCTTGGGTAAAAGGTTAGGAGGACAGAACTCATTAGGCGGGAAGGTGTTTTACATTATCAAAGCAAGACTTTCTCAAGGCGGTTTGTCCTTTTGCCAGGGGGAAGATGAGTTTTCTAAATGACTTAACTAACTTCTTTTTTGGCATACTTTTGCAATTGGTTCATTTCCAGGTACCAGAAAGAATGTAAATATGGAATGAATCAACTTTTTCCACATTTTTCTCTAGCAGTTCTTTTATGAAGAACAGATTTTCCATAGAGGAAATTAAAAAATACATAAAACTGAGAAGCCATGGTGTTGTTGAGAACGGCCTTATTTTCCATGTCACTTTGTAACTGGCAGTGCACACTGCATTCAAATGGCATTAATATAAAGCACAGAGTTTGTTTCAATTAGCTTTATTTTTCCTCGAGATGAGGAATTATCATAAATCCCTGAAATAACAGTTGACTCACAGAGATTGTTGTGTCATTGCATTAGGAATTTTTTTACAGCCTTTTTTCAAACTACATCTAGTTATAAAAATGATGAAACTCTGATTTAATGCATTTGATATGGGCCTTTTGCCTAAATTAAGAAGAGGGAGAGAAGGGCAATGATATAACTCATTTCCCAAAGACAGACAAATTATTCTTTTGCAGTAAATTTGGATAGAATGATTTTTTTTTCCATTTTAGAGCATTTCTCTACAAGAAACATAAGAATTTTCATTAGCATTTGCTTCAGATTTTTTCTTGGATGCCATTCTTTTGAACGATTTAAAAATATTCTTTCGGCGCATCTGTAAACATCTGAAAACTCGATATTTGGTAAAAGACAATTGATATGGACAGCTCAAAAAGCCAGAACTTTATGCAAAGCGGTATCTGGATTGCCATCTAAATGAAAACCGCATGTCAAACAGATGCCATAAATATGAATTCAGACAAATGCCCATTGATAGTTTTTCCGTGGTGTGCCTTAGACGGTTCCATGAGTTACAGATCGCATGAAGTGCAGCCTGTTTGGTATGCTGAAGGCAAGTTAAAGTTCCTTTCCTTTCTGTTGTGACACTACAAGTCTAACCTTTATTGTCAGGGTCTCCGCTGAATTTTCTAACAGCAGATGAGTGGGAATTCACGGAAATAGCATGTGTTTCACCAGTTTCCTTTATTTCTCCCCCAGGACAAGCAGCTGTCAGGTCAGACCCCCATTGCAGAGCTTGAAGCCCTCAAGAGCAGGGATATATTTGCCTTGTTCTGAGGGCAGGCTTTCTGCCGACTCGGGAGATCACATAAATACCTTCAGGCCAGCATATCTGAGTCATCAGTGAGTGACCTCCCTGACAGGCTAAAACCACAAAATGCGACTTATGGAGCTGTCCAAACAGGCTGCCCAGTGCTGGGTTCCACCAGAGCAATAAACAGGAAGGGATGAATTCATTCATGTTCACACTGCCATTTTTCTACATAGTAGGAAACTAATTCCAGAGAGTAATAGTAGCATAAAAATGCAGCCATGTAACTTTTATAACCCCATTTCCTCTGGTGCTTTACAATGAAATCCAGAGTCTTTGATAGAACTTGTTCTATATCCTGAGTTCTTAATAATCACAGTTTGATGTAGTTTTAGAGAGAAAATTTGACTTTTTAAGATACGAATATAATGGCTTTTCATTAGCAGAGCTCACTGGCAAGGCAAGGAGGGCCACTTTTGCAGCTAACCTTCTCTGGGTCCAGGGAGGTGAGCTTCCTGGAATGAAGAGGGAGGAAAATACTGACCCTTATTTTCAGGTGTGTGTCATTCTTGTGCAGACGTTGAGAACATATTTACCTTGTGTCCTTTAATACCATTTGTTCTCTTGTGTTTCTTCTCAATAATAATATCTAACATTTATTTATTGCTAGGTCATTCACCTAGGTCATATACTTCTTAAAACAACTCTGTGAGATTTGTGTTAATATTATTGGCCTCATGGTGAAACCAAAGCTGATGGGGGTAAAGCAAGAAGTCATGTTCATAAAGGGTAAATGAATAATTTGAATCCTGGCTGTCTGCCCACAAAGCCTGTGTTGTTGTTTTTCATTCATTTACGAAGGCATGAAAAATATGTGAATAAGTAGAGGGGCATAGAAATTTTGCTTTTATACCACAGGGCTGTTGAATACCTGTATTCATGAAGTATATTACTTAGCACATTATCATTCCCATTTTATAGATGAGAAATAGATATGTTAACTTGTGCAAAGATCAAAAAACTAACAAGAGTTAAGCATTGAACCCAGGAAATCCCACCTTAGAGTTTGTGCCCTTAACCACTATAAGGAAATGGTTTTTCCCCTAGAGCCTCCCTAAAGGAAAACAATCTTGCTGACGTCTTGGTTTTAGCCTAGTGAGACCTGTGTCAGACTTCTAACCTACAGAACAGTAAGCTAATAAATTTGTGTCATTTTTATGCTACCTAATTTGTGGTAATTTGTTAAAGCAGCAACTGTAAACTCATACAGGTGGCACTGAAAGATTTTCCTCAGAGTTTGGGCAGGACCAGACTTGCTGTCTGTGTGAAATCTCTGTGTTGACCATAGAGAGTCTGGATTATTAAGGGGTAAGGCTGAAAGCAGAGAGATGAATTAGGAGGCTTGTAATGGCAAAAGCAACAGAGGGTTGGGGTTTACCCTAAGACAGTAGATACAATTTTGTTCATTTTTCAAAGCACCTGTGGAATAAAGGTTGTATAGTTGGAAAGAAGGAGCCAGAGCTGAGCACATTTTAAAAATTTAGGATAAAGAGTAGATACTTGTTGGAACTGTGTATCAGAGCAAGTAGGAGAAGGGGTGGGTTTTGGCCTGTGGGATGAGGGGGATGTGTTGGCAGGGAGAGTATCACACCATTTCTGGTGTATCTGTGAACAAAATGGTGGCTGTGGTGGTGATGGTGGAGATGATGGCAGTGGTAGGGAATGGTGATACTTGGGCACAGGTAGAAGGACATGCAGGCATCTTAGCTTGATGTCTTCTCTGTTTCTCTGTGGAGAAGGAGGGGAGTTCATCAACGGAAAATAAGTGAGGTAAGCTTCAAAATAGCCCACGTGCAGAATGGTGGGGGAGAGAGGGGCAGCCTGGTGAGGTTAAAACCTTCCTGCTGCCACACTTTACAGTTGTGTTATACATGTCTTCCTCTTACCAAATGCTCAGCAGCCCAGGAGCAGGAGCAGAGATGGGCATGTTGAGGAGTAAGGATTTGGAAGAGGAGGGGAATGAGAGTTTTTACTCTCCTTTTCAGTGCGGAAGTGATTTTTATGTAGGAAAGAAGGAAAGACCTAATTTTGTCTGAGGCTGATTTCATGAGTTCCCAACAAGGACATCCATCTTATAATTCTCTACAAAACCTCCCTAGTTCAATAACACCTCCCCCAATATTGCGACTAGGTCTTTCCTTCAAAAAAGGTCTGCCTTCTGTGAAGGTAGCTACCTCAAGAAGCGGGTATAGCAAGTGATGCCAGCCTTTGTATGGATGGGTCAGCTCCTCTTCTGGGAAAAATATTACTGGTGAAGGAATAAGGGGGAGCATGAGGGTGAGGAGGGTAGGACAAGGGGCTACATTGGGGGATGGAAAAGTGAATTGCTGGAGCTCTGAAGATAAATTGTTTCTCAACTACTTATGCCCACCTTCCAGGTTCCCAAATGGAGTGCCTGGGCCTGGATGGGCTTCAGGGGATAGTAAGACATTTTTTTCCCATAGATCACATGGATATTCTGTGTGCTGTCAAAGTTTGCTTACACTTTGAAGTGTGTCTGCATTTGGTCCTTTGGGAGGCAAAGGTTAGAAACCACAGAAGAGGTATAGGAAAGGCACACGCTCCCTCCAGGCCTGGAGGAAGAAGTCTCTGGCACCTTCAGGCAACAGAGAGATGGAATGAACAGAGTCAGTGCCATCTTATATAAGACAAAGTGGGGGAGATAAGAAGACATAGCATTCACTCCTAAAAGTTCCCTGAGGGCTGGTAAACCTCTTTGGGAGGGCTGTCCTACAAAGAATGCACAGCTTGCTGGGTTTCGAGTTCTGTTTAATATCAAAGAAAACCTTTCTCATCTTTAAAAAAAAATTTGAAAAGAGAGCCTGCAATCCCCAGTGCCTCAGATTTATGTTTTCCAAATGTGGACCTCTATTTCTCTGTGCTCAATATCTTTTTAATGGGCTACAAATATTTAAAATGTGTAAACACCATGGGAGGATGAGTATTTTAAGTGTATAGGGATGTGGCTAGATTAGGAAAACTAGGATGTCATGATGGAAGGGGGAAGCATGAGATGAGATGTCCCAGCAGTCTAAATTGTCGGACTGGAGCACACCCTTAGGGTAGACGAAGTGAAAACATTTGTGCATCTGAACTTTCAAAAACATCACCTGGACAAAAGCATACAGCACCTTTCTTTGGAATTTATCCTTTCTCCGGGGAGAGAGGGGTTTGAGTTGCTTTTCCTTCTGTACTGACCTATCTTCCAGAGGAAGTGGGGTCAAGTGTGTATTGGAAACACTCCCCTGGTAATTCTGATAGACTCTTCTTGTTCCACCCTGGTCCTTCCCCAGTGGGGATTAACAGATTCAAAGCCAAATCCTGACATGATCAGAAAAGACTGCTTGTTATAAATAGAGTGATGTGTTTCCAGGCAAAATAATTTCTGGAGTCTTCTCTGTGGTTTTCCTTAATGGACTCCCTTGACCAGACACACCAAAACCAGAGATGCAGAAGGGGAGGAGAATATACTGCAGGATGTTTTGGTGAAGATTAAATGAGATATTAATGTGGGTGAATCACTTGCACATGGAGAGCCCCTCAATAAATGTCAGTTCCCTTCCTCATCGTGGCATCAAGTGACAATGAATTACTTCTTTTGTTTCCTAGTGCTTGTTTCTGTTTGCATGTTTCTGTACATATCAGAGAATTTGGAACTGAATGGAGTACCATGGATCTCAGCTGTGAATGTTTTGTTTGCTTGCTCTTGATCATTGAGTCCCCCGTGGTAAGTGGCAGAATGCACAGTGGTGAGAACATGGCCTCTGGAACCAGATTGACTGGATTTGAACCCAGGCGTCACCCTTTTTAACAGCATCATCCTGGGCAAGTCTCTTAACTTCTTAATGCCTCTATTTCCTTATTACAAAGTTGGAGAGGGCATATAACAATGGTACCTGCCACATGGGGTTGTCCTGTGGATTAAATGAGTTACATATATAAAGCATGGAAACCAGGGCCTGGCATCAAGTAAGACCTGTAAAAGTGACTGTTGTTATTAGCTTTTGGTCAATACATTTAAGGCATTTATAATGGAGTTCAATAAATGTTAGCTCTTGTCTTTATTGTTATATAATCTATAAAACATGGTCAAAGATCTCTGATCCATGAACCTAAATTCCAGCTTCTTGACCATAATTTCAGACTCAGAATGATTTCTAGGACCAGAACTAGGAACTATTAGCAGGGGTTAAGGTGGGAACCAAAGTCGGTCTTCAGAAGGTACTCAGCTGCTTGGGACTTTAAGTCCTCCTCCAAGGCTCCCATGAATGACAGAGGATTATCAGTTTCTTAAATACCATAGACTATATTTGCATACTCTTGAGCAATGGACCCAACTGTGCCCACAGACACAAGTAAAAATAAACAAATTCATTGTCAAAATTTAAAATTTTGGCTGCTTCCAAGAAACTCTGGACATTCTACCTCTCAAACAGTTAGAGGATCTACAGTTCTGAATTTGCTCTCCTACATGGCAACATCTGCTTCGGCTGTGTAGAACTACCCATTTTAGACCGTCCTTTCATTTTTTACTTTTCCACAGTCCCCGCCACCCTATAATATGTTGCATCTGGCTCCTCTCACTCATCAGTCTTATTGCCTGATCTTGGTAGGCCTCTGAATTCGCAGCTCCTGCTGTAAACTGATATAAGAGAAATGTTGCTGAGATGCAGGGCAGATGGTACATTTCCACCATATTGAAAAGAGATACGTATTTCCACCATAATTTGGAAAGAGATAATGTTCATCCAGTCTTGATTTATGATTCCTACACCTCAGGTGTGCCAAACTGATGTCTGTCACTGGCAGTTACTATCAGAAAATGTTCACCATAGCTGGAAACCATTAAGAAGTAATACCAAAAAGAGTAGCCTAGGTTAGGGTGGTATTTCCAGAGTCATAGAAAATATGTTTTAACACAGGTACTCTCAGTTATTATGGCTTTGTAATATAATTCTTCTGAAAATAATAGTTTTACTTGAATACCAGAGATAAAAACCAGACATTTGGAATCCAACTGTAGGGACAGCTTTAGAAATCGGATATTTGAGAACTTGGATATCGAGTCTCCATTTCTGGAATTAGAAGCAGTAAGACTAAAGAAGTGATGAGCTGATCTTTGGTATATCCAGGAGGACAAGGAGTCTATTTTAAATCTTATGTATAGTTGTGTTTACTCCCACCAAACCATCACTCTGGTCCTGGCACCTCCTTTTGAAATAAATCATGAAATAAAAGGGTTTCTGTTGTTCATATTACAGTTGTTCTGAAGGAGAGACCCTATAATTTAGATTTATCAGAGGCCCAGAGGTATGTGTCAAGTGTTCAAGATATATTTTAGGTGGAAGATGTATTTTTCAGAAGTGGGTGATGTTCAGTTAGTGTTGGATTGAAAATGTGACTCCTTTGCTTGCCAACATGGGAGAGGATTCAGGAACTCCATGTTTCCTCAAGTCTTTTTGGACCAAGTAGAAGACCATCACTGTCAGAGTGTACAGCTCAGCGTTGCATCATGCAATGCAAATTGCTCGGCATGCTTCTTTATCAGCAGAGCTGTATGTTAATGTAACTGTCACATTAAATATTTGCTGCTGTGACTCAGTTAATGACTGTCATAAAAGTGTGGCAGTATCTGGCATTTTAAGTGTTTGTGGTGCCTAATGTGCAGCTTGCTATTGTAAATAGGCCACACATTTAAAACTAATTACATGCAAGCTATGATAGCAGGTTTATTTTTTACAACTATCTGAGCTGTGATCAGCACTTGTAATCACAAAGCAAGGAAAAAATAGGCAGTGACAGTAACACCTTCATGTTGAAAGCAAATTCTTGTTCTGAAGTGTTATAAAGTATTAAGTGTTTTCCAATAGAAAGTGAATACGTTTAGTCAGAGGCAAGATATAATTACGAAATAGCCTGAATCTGGCTTATATACTATGTTTATATCCGCACACATTTTTTTTTCTTTAAAGCTTTATCCAGTCTGGTAAACACCCCAAATTGTATCACTTTTGAAGCAATATTTTTTTTCACTTCTTCTGAGGGTCAAGGAAAGGAAAGTTGCTGTCTTTTTTGAGTCTCAGTGGTACTTTGCTTTCTGTTTGTGATTTTGGTTGAAGCAGAGTTACAAATTGGTTAAAACATGAAAGAGGCTGATAATGTTTGGTTCCTCCTAGCTCAGGAATGCCTCATTCCTGCTGCCATCTTGAACATTTACCGAAACTATCCTCCAAGTCTGAAATAAGTAAACAGATTTCTGAAAAGTGGTTATAGACCGGGGAGTCTAAATCTGGAGTCAGTGGCTTCCTTAGGTTCTGTGGATGTTGTTGGGGGCAAGAGGAAAGCACAGACCTCCCTTAAATGCATGCAAAATTTTACAGGCTTTTTTTTTTTTTCCTTTCTGGAGAGAGAATCCAGAACTTTCTTCAGAGCTTGAGAAGGAATATTGGGTAATGCAATTTACCAGCTTGCCTAGACCACAGGAAACGGTGAAAGTGGTTCTCCAAGGAGTACCTGGGTATCTGCAGTCCTGAGGATGTCAAGACAAAGGGCTTATGACAGGCGAGAAGTTCTCTCTGAGACAATTGCTGCTCATTTTCAAAAAGTTCTAGAAAAACCTGACTGCCGGGGTCCCTCTGAGAGCTTTGAAATGGGCTCCATATCCCTTTTCTCAAGCTCAGGTCTTCGATCCTATGGAGTGTAGGGGAGAGGGGTGGAGATGATGGGGGCAGACATACAGTGGCAGCAGCAGCTCCCCACCCTCTTTTTGGTCTAGTGTTGAGCCTGACCAGAGCTTTCCTGGCTCTTGCGGATTTCTTTCCAATCCAGTGGAGGTGGCAGAGTTGACCGTGCTGTGTCACCTCTGAAGCTCAGGTGGATGGAAACTGAGTCCAAATGCTGGGACTGAGGAAAAAGAGATTGGTCCAGGAGTCAGTCTGGGGCGGCTGGGAACTTTGAGACAAGGCTGCTGCCTGGCTGACCGATGATGGTGACAAAGGCCAGGCAACCCTCAAAGGATTGAGTGGAGGCTCTGAATCTCTTGTGTGTCTTACAATCCACGTTCCTGTCTGTTCACATCTCTTTTCCTCTCCCTTTGCTGCTTCTTGTGGAGACTCCAGAGTTAAATGCAAGGGCTCAATACCAGTGAATACTCTGCTCTCCCTTCTTTTTTTTTTTTTTTTTTTTTAATTGAAGTATAGTTGGCTTACAATGTTGTGTCAACTTCTGGTGCATAGCATAATGTTTCAGTCATACATGTACATACATATATTCTTTTTCATATTCATTTTTTATTAGAGGTTACTGCAAGATATTGAATATAGTTCCCTGTGCTATGCAGAAGAAACTTGTTGTTTATCTATTTTATATATAGTAGTTAGTACCTGTAAATCCTGAACTCCCCGTACATCCTTTCCCACCCCGTTTACCCCTGGTAACCGTAGTGTATTTACTATGTCTGTGAGTCTGTTTCTGTTTTATAAATATGTTTATTTGTGTCATTGTTTTTTTTTTTTTTAGATTCCACATGTAAGTGGTATCATATGGTGTTTTTTTCATTCTGGCTTACTGCACTTAGTATGATGATCTCCAGGTCCATCCATGTTGCTGCAAATGGCATTATTTCAGTTTTTTTCATGGCTGAGTAGTATTCCACTGTATAAATATACCACAACTTATTTATCCTGTCATCTGTTGATGGACATTTAGGTTGTTTCCATGTCTTGTCTATTGTAAATAGTGCTGCTATGAACATTGAGGTGTATGTATCTTTTCGAATTAAAGTTCCCTCTGTATATATGCCCAGGAGTGGGATTGCTGGATCATATGGTAAGTCTATTTTTAGTTTTTCGAGGAATCTCCATACTGTTTTCCATAACGGCTGCACCAAACTACAATCAGAGTCAGAAGGTTCCCCTTTTCTTCACACCCCCTCCAGCATTTATTGTTTATAGACTTTTGAATGACTGGTGTGAGGTGATACTTCATTGTAGTTTTGATTTGTATTTCTGTGGTGATTAGCAATATTGCCCTGCTCTCCTCTGCTCTCCTTTGCCTGATTCTTTCTATACTTGGATATCTATTCCCTCTGACTTTCTTTCCTTTCCTCTATTTCCTGGTTTCATTCTTTCTTATTAGTATCTGGAGCTTGGTCTCTTCTTATCTTTTGGTTCTCCTTATCTTTTTATTACCAAATGCAGTTTTATTTCTGGTGCGTGCTCTCTCTCTCTCCCTCCCTCCCTTCCTTCTTTCTACCCTCCCTTCCCACCCTCTGTCTCTTTTTGTGCTTTTCATTCATGAGAGACAGCAGGTAGAATGGGTGACCTTGGGGGTCTTTGCTCTTTTAAAATAATCTGAGAATTTTGACCACAAAGCATCCTTGTTTAATTTAGCATAATGTGTAAAGTATCGCAGGGGTGATGGCTAGGGAATGGTTTCCTGTCTATGGAAGCCCCACCTAGGATAGAGCAGACGCTCCCCTGCCCCCTTTGAAACACAGCACAGCTACCTTTCACCCCAGCTCAGCTCCAGCCAGAGCTATGACTCACGGTGATTCCCGTGAGTCAGAGCCATCATTGGGAACCCAGTGGTGGACTTGTATTGCTTGGCTGCTTTTACACAAACCAAAGAGCAACATTCTATTTGAGCCTGGACTCTTCCACCTGCATTTCTACTGTAAGTTAACTTGTATCTTGAAGAGATTTGTGGGGGAGTTCTAGCCCTCTAGCTCAGCCTAGTTCCTAACTAGATTTTTAGCTAAATTCAAGCCCATCTCTCCCACCTAATTCGTTCTGTCTTAGTCTTTCCCCCCAAAA
The DNA here is from genome assembly GCF_009834535.1 of Camelus ferus. Lineage (NCBI taxonomy): Eukaryota > Metazoa > Chordata > Mammalia > Artiodactyla > Camelidae > Camelus > Camelus ferus. The sequence continues at coordinate 91,142,830 of NC_045696.1, forward strand.
TCATGATTTCTTTATGCATTTGCTGCTGGTCTTCTCTTTTATCTCATACTATTGAAACCCTTCTCACTCTTCACTCCCATCTCCTCTGTGAGGCCTTCTTCAGTCCTCAACTGGGATGAATGCCTCCCTCAGTCCTGTGCTTTCATAGGTCCCTACCTGTGTTTCTGATATGTATTCTCACAGTCTATCTTGGATTATAGTCAGATATACCTCAGGAGACAGAGAGAAATGTGAAGGCAGAAACAATGTCTTTTTAATCTTTACTGTGCCTAGGACCATACTTGAGTAAACGGTCGTTGAATTGACTTGAAGAGTGATCAGTGAGAACATTTATCAATAATCTCCTTAATTTTCATGCCTAATAAAGATTGCCTTTGATATATTTAATCATGTTCACAACAATCATTAGTATATCTGTTTTATATTATGGGTTTTAATCCTACCATGAATCCTGTAAGAGAGTAAATTATCTCCATCTCATAGAGGAGGATGAATTCACATCATGGAACTAGCACTCTAATCCTGGCCACTGGTCCCTGAAGTCCCTGCCCTTTCCACTTTATCCTGAGGCATATTGTGATGGTCGGCACTTCCCTGAAGCCATTGCACTCTCCATGATTCTCAGCCACACCATCTTCTCCCAGGAGAATGCCTTAGATAGGATGGGCACATTGGTTGGTCCTTTTCTGGCGGAGCAGAACCCACCAGTCCCTTTGTCCAAGGCTCCTGGGTAGGGTTCCTCATGCTGTCTGGCTGAGAGCATCACGACCATTTACTTGGAAAGATCATAGCCCTTGTTTGCATACAGCTCCCACTCTCAGCCTGCTTTGGGGCAAAAGCCTGCTTTGATCTGTATGCAGGCCTGGGAGGTTATGGCCCTAATTTATTCATGCATAACAATCTGAATTTCCTTTTCATTTGGGGAAAAGTGTAATCATTTCAAAACTTTCATAATGCTGAAATTCTTAAAGCTCTGATTGAATCTTATTTTTATTAAGTCTGGTCAGGGTGATCTATGGATAGTGCTGAAACAAAAGATAATGAAAAAGTCTTTCTTTTAAATTACTGAAGAAGATTTTTGTTAGAAGAGGTGTTCTTGTCATCAGGCAAGGTTTTAGGAAAAAAAAATTTATAATAAGCAGTGGAGTGTCAACAAACTCTTCATCAGAATCTGTTTTTTTTTTCCTACATGAATGCATCAGCTTACTAATTCACCCCATTCTATGGAAATGTCATATAAATTGAAGGAGAATAAAAAGTGTGAGGGAGACCATGGATATGAAAGCACTTTGTAAATAGCAACGTGCTTTATGACTGTGACATGTTATTATAACTTGACTTCTGCAATTCCCTTCCCCATGGTTATAAAGTATTAGAGGTCCCTTGACTCCTGTCAGATGCCTTTTTAATGATCTTTAAGCCTATTCCTGAAGGCAGGACAGTGATACTGGCAGGAAAAGTGCTTAATAATTTGTTTATGGTAAAATGCTATCCTAATTAGGAGATCTCATTAATTTCAATAAGGTATCACTCTGGCTTTTTCTCTCACCTCCCATAGTCAATCAGCAAAGCAAGTCCTATTGCCTTTGCCAGTGAGATCTCTCTCTTACCTATTTGCTTTGTCCCCACTGCCACCACCTGAGTCTGTGACCACTCATGCCACACCTGGGCAGCAGCATTCACGCCCTCCTAGAATCCACCTCCCATGGAGCCAGAGGAATCTTTTAGGAGTCATGGTAGGTCCCCTCTAGCTTCAAACTCTGCAGCAGTTTCCTCAGCATGGCCTGCCAGACCCCACGAGGTCCAGCCTTGTTTGCTCTCAACTTGTACTATCTCCATCTCCCATGCTGGCCTTATTTTTTGATCCTTCAAATGCTTGAAGCTTCTTTCTGCCTCAGGCTTGGCCTCTGCCTGGTATCCCCAGCCTCCCTTACCATAGTTGCTTTCAGCTCTTACTTTCTGACATTATCTTAGGTATGTGATTATTGATCTATCATTCATCTCTTCCTGCTCAAATATATGTTCCATGAGGGCAGGGACTGCCTCTACATTTTTTCTCTGCTGTTTCTCCAGAGCCTGGCACAGAAGAAGCTCTCATTTATCTGCTGAGCAAATGAGTGCTAACTAAAGGCAGAAACTATTGACTGAGGATAAAAAAAGAAGAGGGAATCTTCCAATAAGGTGATTTGGAGTATGCTGATAGTATGTGGAAACAACTAGTAAAATTCAATTCAATGGAGAAAAATAATCAAAATAACTATTTTTCACTAATCAAAATGACCAGTTCAGGATGAATTCAGTTATAAAAAGTAATTTGCTTTTGATAAAATAACAGCAGGTGCTATAGAGCTCTACAGCTATTCATATCTTTTGGTTAAATAAGCCAGAACTGCTTATTATTCTTGGAATCCTCTATTCTCATCAAAGTTTTACAAAGGGAACAACTACAGAATATAGATATCCTACTTTTCCAGAAAGTAATTGTTTCTGGAGAAATTCCTGATGACCAGTCTGGGAGGTCTGTGATTATGATTTTATTCTTTTCATGTACCTTATTCATTCACTTTAGTGTGTGTTGTCTCAGAATGTGTTGAATCACACATATTTTTGTGCGCCTTCTGTGTACCAGCCTCTTGCCTTGGCATTGGAGGGCGTGTGGCAACCAGACAGATATCATTCCTGCTATGGAAAAGGTTGGCTAACAACTTCCCTCAGTAGGAATTTAAGATGAACACACCTGTTACGTGCTGTCAATGTTGCCACCTCTGCAGAGTTTCAAGGAAGCTGGAAAGTGATGGTAGTTTAGCCTGAAGTTTCCAAGAAAAGCATTATGTCCTGATGAAGACCCAGTAGGAGAGTGTCTGTGAAAAAGAAAGGCAGATAGGTCAACCGTTTTTAAAATTAACTTCATAGTTCAGCCATGACAACAGTCACGCTCCTGATAAAAGCCTGCCAAGGGAGACAAAGTTTGGGCACATTCAAAGTCTTTTTTTTTTTTTTTTAATAAATATTGCTCGGTTTTTAAAAAAACTTTCTAAAAGCTATTTTTTAATTTAATTTTGTTTTTCACGGGGGTTGCGGGGTGGGGTGTGGCACAGGATTAGGTTTTTTTACTAAATGGAGGTGCTGGGGATTGAACCCAGGACTTTGTGCATGCTAAGCACGCACCCTACCACTGAGTTATACACAGTTCCCTTCAGAGTCTTTTCAAACTCTTTGGGTTCCATGTCTAAATCCAGATTTGGGCCTTTTCAGTGTTGTATCTAGTCACTGCCACAGAAACACCTAGTGAAAAGATAAATGAGCTTATAGGGTTTGGGGTTAGACAGCAAATAACTGGAAGTAAATTGTATTTTGTTGAATTTCAAAATGGCTCAGAAACAATTGGACCATATTTTCCTCAAAATTAACATCAGTAAAAAAGATTAAGCAAAATAAAACCCTCCTGGGCAAAAAAAGTATTGTAACTGGGATTTGTTCAAACGAGACTTCTTCCAATTCTTCCATCCTTGGTTGACAAAGACATAAACTTGGGAGTGTTGGCAGGTTTTAAGCCTTTAAGATTACTGCAAAATCAAAGTTCCAAGTTTTAGAAGTGTTTAAAGAGGCTTTTTTTCTTGACATTTCTAATTTCTGCTAAGTATTGAAATATACCACCCATGTAATAATTATAGGTCATAGAATTTCATTGCTGGAAGGAATGCTGGAGACAATTTAGTCTAGTCCACGCATTTCTCCAGAGGTGAAAACTGAGACTCCGGGAGGCAAATGGACTTGCTCAAGGTTATGTGCAAACCTGGAGCAGAACTGGGATCTGAATTTTTTTTATCTTATGGAAATGCCCAATACTGGACAGGTCCAGCCTCACTTTTCTATTTATGGAGCTCTGTAAAGTCCCTGAAATTCTGGTGTACTAAAACAACTTAAGACAATCATGGTCACAGTCTTGCTTTTTTTCCTCTGAGATGTGGCATTTCAGAGGTAATGGGCACTGAAGATGCTCATTAAAAATGGAATGTAAAGAAGATTTAGGGAGCAGGAACCAGAAAGAATCAGTGTGTGGCATGAACACACTGTGGTCAGGGACCCATTCCTTCACTCTGACGTTCTTCACCCTGCTGACACCAACTCTATTCATGGTTGAGTCTTGAAGCCCACATATCCCCCTTGCCTCATGGGAGGTAGCCCTCTGCCCTGAGCCGAGGTGGCCAAATGAGTGAAGCACCTTTGAGAACAGCTTCTTTCATGAGAAGAGCATGTCCTTTTAGGGCCTCTTAGTTTCCAACTTCATTGCATGCTCCCAGCAACTAGGAGCTAAGTTACACTGAACTATAAGAATGAAAAGCAGAGGAAGGGCACCTTCTGTCACAATGGGGCTGCTCTAAGCTCTGTGATGGGTGTTAGTCATCAGCTTTCTTTGAATGCCAGAATGACACCACACAAATAGAAAGAAGGACGCTGTACACTTTTAATACAAACTGACACTTATTTCTTTCTCTTTCATCTTTTTTTGAATATAGGAAGGTGTGGATACAGATTCCTGTGGCCTATGCCTCCCCGCTCCTCCCTTAAATGCAACTGTGTCCAGACAGGGAGGGGTATGGATATAAATGAGAATTTAAAAGGTACCGAGTGAGGGGGAATTTTTGTAGGGAAGAATCTGGAAGTGTTGTCTGAGGGGTGATGGTCTGACTCAGCCCTTTGAAAATACGTAGGGGTTACCTATGTGCCACCAAAGTTTTTGTTTTTTCACACTGCTTTAACCATTTGAGACAAATGGTCACCTTTGCTTCACCCACCCTCAACACACACACGGCTTACAACAATATTTCCTGAGGTTGTGAACTCCTCAGTTTTTACAAGCTAAGAACTTCAGCTAGTTGGTAGTTGGAAGACAGATCTGTAGGGAGTAAGTAGCATTAATTATCAGTAGGCCATATCCCTTTCCAGAGTGTTCCAGCTACTTTTGGCCTAGGACTGAAAAAATTATTATTTAAACTTCCCTTGGAGAAACTATTAAATTATATTTTATTAATTAGTGTCCACTTCAATTTGAGTCCATACCCAGGGAAATTTGGTTTTGCTCTTAAGTAACAGCAATACATAATGATAATAAAATAATGTTTTAGTTTATTAATGATAATAAAATAATGTTTACTGTAAAAATTGCTTACATCTGTTGGCTTATATGTTGCCTTATACCTTCCAGATACCTTCCTTAAACCTTCCAGAATACTTCACTAATTAGCTTTTTTTGTGATGACCACGTGGAGAGCCATCATTTTTCACAATATTCTGAGCTGATGATGAAAACATTTATATGTATGGGATACTAGTTACTGATAATACCAACAATGCTGAATTCACTTGTCTTAGGTGAAAAGCCACAAGAGAAGTTTCTATTTTCAATGAAGTTTATCTGTCTGATATTTTTCTTGTGTTCAAAAGGGAGTGCACAAAGCCATTAGGGTGTCCCGAGTGTAGCTGGATGATGTAGATTCCATTTGTGGACTTGGTCAAGATCAGAGAATGTCTTCGTTTCCTGCGGCTTAGAAACACAGTTGTTAATATAGTTATTCTATCTGGTATTTAGATCCTGGACTTCGCACAGATGCACATCAAGGAGAAAAGAGGCCCTTTCTATGATAGATTTGCAGAATGACTTCAGATATTTTGACTGGAGAGCTGCAGAACAGAATGAAAACAGTGCAAGTCATGATCTCCTTTGCTGCCTTCCAGAATCCACTGGGCTCTGTAATTGTTAGTTTTCTATTAGAATATCATGCTGTGGTCCATATCCAGTGTGGTTTGGCTTTATTATCCCCTTTAAGGTCTTGTTAATGTTTAGTTGACTTATTTTATATTTTGGGAGACCCAGTAATATCTCCTACTGGCATCTTTCATCTAAAGTAGAAAGAAAGAGTTGCTGAGAATGACCTTTTTAAAAAAAAAAAAAGAATTGTTTCATATAAAAAATTTTCATAGAAATACATGTAATAACCACATACAGAGTTTTGAATTTTTTTCTTGCAAGCCCATCCTCACTGTCTGTGGAGAGCATCAGAAGTGTTTTACGGCACTTGATCTATGGGATTGCCGTGGTACCCATACATCCTTTTGATAAGGGATGCTGTAGCCTCTGGAAACTGGGGAAGTTGAGGTGCTGTCAGCTCCTTCCACTGAAGTACTCTAGACAGAGCACCTGCAGGATTGTTGGGAGAAGGGATATACATTGGGATAGAGGATGATTTTTGCTCCTTACTGATTTCCCTCTTCTCTCCCTGACTATGAAAGTCCTGTCCCTGAGGAAGCCAATGTCATGTGCCCAAATGTATCTGGAGAGTCACTTACCTCTAATTTTTCCAGAGAGTCCTTTCTCTGGGGTTAATTTTAGCTATGTCCAGAGATATACTTGAAAGTCAATATTACTCAGATTTTTCAGGTTGCCTAATGATGGCTGGGGAGGTGGTGAAAAGGATAATATGTGCTTGTGTCAACCACCATCACTGACCTGGAGAGAGACAAAGAGCCCTTCTCCAGATTTTCTGCTTTTACTTGAAATTCTAAGTTTACTTCTCCAAGCTGTGCAGTGGTGGGGCCCTCAGATGGCTCCTCCCTGCCCCCCCCCAATCTCACCCCACCTAAAGAGTAGCAGCACCAAAGAATTGGCCACAGTGGCCCAGGGCATTCCCTTAAAGCTTGCCTTGCTTCTTTGTGCACACTCAGAAAATGGGTGGTGCCAACAGTTTGCTTCTTTCCTCATTTCATGCCCCCCCCCCCCCTTTTTGTTTGTGGAGTGGTCTTCCTGCTGTTCTTTACCACTGCCACTTGTGTGAGCATTACTGGAGTGTACTCATAGGTGGTTGTCCTGTTTAGTCCTCACCCCATGAGTAGGGAGCAGCTTGTCCTCTGTAGGAGGTGGTCATCCAGGCTTCAGTCCTGGGGAAGAGGCCTCACCTGAGACTGGACACCAGAGTACTGGATACTACCTCTTCTGTAGTTTGCCCTCTGGGGTTTCCTCTCTTAGTTGCTGAGATGTTTTGGAATGTGCTCTGTGATAGTGGGTACCAAGATGGCGTCCACTACGAGGTGGCAGACACAGGGCTGGAGTGGGACGGGTCTTGAACCCAGGACAACAGGCCCTATTTTACAAGCTGAATGGATGACCTAGTTTCATATTTCTTTCTCAAGCTCTTTCCTTTAGTTTAAAAAAAATCCTTAGTATTTTCTTAAATGTCCTGGACAGGTCTCAGCTGGGCATTAAGGGGAAAATTTGGGCAATAGCTCGTCTAGAGTGATAAAAGGGGCAGTGCCCCTTGGATTGGGGTTATGGTGGCAGCAGGAATTAGGGAGAAATATTCAAGATGGAAAGCAGGGGAGGGGATGAATCTAAATCAGTGTCGGGGCCTTGACACTGCCCCCTGCTGGAGGGAATTCTCTCCACATTAGAACATCTGACTAGTGTTTTCTTAGGAAGGAGGCAGCTTCCTAATAGCTCTTTGGTACTTTGTTTCTAGAGTGTTTGTTGTTGTTTATCTGGCTGGTTGATTTATTTGTTTCAAAGATACAAAGATACTTAGGCAGAGTTGAGCAACAATTGTTTCAACTTAACAGAACAGTCAGAGACACCTTGTTAGAAGCAGATCTCTATTTAATCTCTAGAAAGTGAACCCTTGGCTTTATATGGTCATCATAAACAAGGATTTTTCTTTCTTAAAGACAAAAATTAAGGAAACAGGTGTTCTGTTGTTTGAAGATTAGGCAGTTCATGGTATCTATCAAATGACATCTGAAATAATGAATTCCAGGTGAAATGAATAGATAACCGAGCTTTTTCTCAGCATCTATAAATTTGACATCAATCACAAGACTACTCCTGCCCAGCCTAGCAGTATGTGACATGTTACCAATGATGGTTAATTTCTAGGCCAGCAGAAATTATTTACCAACATGCTTCTTTGTCTGTGGTTTGAACTGAATCCACCACTTAAGTGAACCTGAAATAATCCAGCTGCACTGCACCACCTGTAGGACAGATATGTGCGGGTGCTGCCTGAAACCATGACCCAGTGTAGGTTTCTTTCTTAGAAACCTGATCATTTATTTTCCTTAACTTCTGAATTGAATGATTATAGCATTTTCAATACTCCTTTTTTTTTTTTTTGAGAACTTAATTATAATAACGCCTTCTAGATATAGCACGATGATTCAGAGTGTTGGAGCTGAATAGGTCTTGAATACTCTTAATTGACCAGAAAAAAAAAATTACTAACACAGGTATTTACATTCACTGGCTTCTTTCTCTTTAAATTCACTTTTTCTATATTAATTTCCTATAGCTTCAATGAGATCTTACATTTGATGTTTTCACAAGACTAGAAGCTCTCAGGTGATAGGACCATTCCTGCCTTGTTCACCACTGTTGTCTTGTAGTTTTTGCATGTAACACAGTACTTTGCAGACAGTAAGTCCTCAGCAGATATTTGCTGAATGAGTGAGTTCTTATAGCCTTTTCATCTGCCCCTTTTAAAGATATGTCTATAATGGCTTTAGTTCAAATGCCCCTTCTTTGTAGAGCTTCCCTTGACCTCCTAATATAAAATAACCAAATATTGGTTATTCTGTTTCATAGAAACCAGATTTTCTCCCTCTAAAGTACTTCTTGTATTGATTTATCTATAATTTATTTATTCAGTGTGTGTCTCAACCATTTGATAGTTCTATGAGGACAAAGCCCAGGTCTGTTTTGTCCCACACTCGAGCACAGTGCCTGGTGTAGAGTGGTGCTTACTAAACAGCAGATGACTGGACTGAGAAGTGAGCATCGTGTACCCACAAGCATGTCTGCCGTGACAGTTCTTTGCTGGCCCTCTTTTATCCTGGAGCAATAAAAAGCAGTGAAGAATACCACAGAGTGGCCATAAGCGCTCTTATCTCAGCAAATTGTTAGAGGTAGAGTGGCCAAAAAGCATAGGTTTTATCATACAGTAAATGTTAACTCCAGGGATATCAGTTTTGGGAATGAGAAGTTCTCTATTTCAACATATCATAATGTGGCCTAAGTCAGGACCTAGTTGCAATTCTGGCTTTAATAACAAACTGTGTAATCTTGGGCAAATTACACAACCTTTCTGAACCTCTTTTCCTAAGATGTAAATTTGGAACACAAATAGTGCTTACTTCTCATGGTTATTTAAAAGATTAAACAAGATAATGTATGTAAAGTATATAGTTGAGTGCCTGGCACAGAATAAGGAATAAGTACTCAATAAAAGTTATTATTAAATTAATAATAACATTTGAAGTCCATCAGTGGGCCAGCAGTGTCCCAGGACTCAGTTAGGTTATAATTAAATATATTAAACAATGTCTAATGTTTGACTTCAGTGAGAGGAATTATTGCTTTGCTTTTAATGGCTATAAAATTCTACTTAGCTAAATAATGGAATCAGATGAATTCCCTACAGTCAAATCTGGATTTAGTAAGATCTGGAAGGTTATGGCATAAGGCACACTGTCACTGCAGTTTAAAACATCTCTGTACCCCCAGTATTACAGTCATTTAATAGTATGCTGGATGATCTTTTAAAATTTCTTTGATAAGAAGAAAATTCAACAACAAAAATAAGAGTTGAAAAGAAATCTATATCCATAACCTCACCAAAATGTAATATAAACAATATCCTGTGATAACAAATAATTAGATAAATATCCTTTAAAAAAATACCCTTTTTAATCTCTTGTCAAAAGTATATTATAAATATATTAAACTTTTTCCTTATTGAAAAATAAATATAACCTTTGAATATACATGTTTAAAAATGTTTAGTCTTATTGACATGACACAATAATATATATGTAGCAATTTAGATAATTTCCAGTGATAGGTAAGACCTAAATTACAGGAACCAGAAACCTAATATTTCAAATTGAATAATCTTGCTAACCATTTATTAACCAGTCACTCATTTCAAGGGAACAAAGTCAATGGGTTTTTAAAAATTTCTTACTTATATTAATAGTTCTGTTATAATTTCCATTAAACCATATCAGAGTTCTTCTATATCACAAAGACTACAAAAGCTGGACATTTATTTCTTTATCAAATGTGTGTGATCCTCCTAATCCCTGTGTGTTTATATGGGGATCAGCAGAGACTCATACTACAGCAGTCAGCCTACAATTTTCTCATCACGCTTCAATTTGGACCAAAAAAAAAAGAAAAATACAATTCAGAAAAAAATTCTCACATTTCGTATGTGGCTGGTATATTGTAGGATAGTTTTTTTCCATGTTACTCATGCCTTCAAGTATTTGACAGGATAAAGACTTTAGCAAGCCACTAATTTCTTGTGTTTGTCATCTCTTTCTTATTTAAGGGGTTGGCAGGGTGTGTGTTTAAGAAAAGAGGGTGTGAGCACTATAATTCTAGCTCACAGCTTCTGGGGCACGTTGGAGAAACCACCTCATGGTGCTCTTCCTTTCTATCTCTGAACACGAGATAAGAAGATTGTCTTCAGGGATGGCAGAGGGTAGTGAAACCAACAGCTGCCTTTACTGTTACTGTATTTGCTGCTATCCCCACCCTATCTTTTTGAAAAGGGTTATGAACTTAAGACATGGGCAAGAGTGACAGTAAAATTTGCCTTTTTAGATTAGGAAGACCTCCTTGATTGCTCTTGATTGTATTTTCATTCCATTAAAGACAATGCCAAGCAAATACTACCCTTAAAGATTATATATCAATATGCTTTCTGAAATTCTTTAATATTGCATAGGTTTATGTTTGCACATCTCTTTTCCATAATCAATCTGTCATTCTCTCTTACACACACACACACACACACACACACACACACACACACACACACACACACAATTTCCCATTGGCACATGCATCTGAAAAACAAAACAAAAAGAACAACATAATGCTCCTCAGATAATTCTAAATGTCTCCTTGCCTTATCCCAACAAAACTCATGGAAAGAGTTGTTTATATTTTGTGCCTCCACTTCCTCATCTTTCTTTCCATACCCACCCAGCTTCATCCTGGCTTTTGCTCCCCATCATTCCATTGAATTGGCCCTTATCAAGGTCACTAATAACCTGCACAATAACTTGTATCTTGCTAAAGCCATTTGCCAACTTCCATTCTCATCTTACTCCATCTGTTAGTAGCAGCTGACCTTGCTGAATACACTCTCTTTTTTTAAGCATGCCCTCCTTGTAACACTCTTCTCTGGCTTCTGTGACACCATTCTCCTTGTATTCCCTAACTCAGGAAAGCCCTATTTCATCTCCATTGTTGGTTTTTCCTTTTCTACCAGGTATGTTATGGGCAAGAGCTCTGATCACAGCAGACTCCTCCATCTGCACTCTCTCCCACTTCATGGCGTTAATACCTGTGTACAACGGCACATCCCAAACATGCATCTTTAGTCCAGCTCTAGATTACTTATCCTACTGTCTACTCAACATCTCCACTTGGATGTCTAAGAACTACAAAGGAGACAGAAGGACCAAGTGACGTACCCCTTTCTGTAGATAAGAGAGGGCTTAGTTAACTTATTTCTCAAAGAGAGTAAACTGAAGTGAATTCTTGAGATGCAGCCATTGTACTATATTCTCAAATTTAGGACAAATACCAGGGCCAGGAACACTTCAAATAGTTGTAAATATATATGTATACTGAAACATGTCTCACCTACTTGATAATCTCACATGCCTGTAACACCTCTGAAAATCTTTTCCTAAAACTGACAACTTACTCCTGGAACTCACAGTCCTCTCCACTTTCCCCTCTGTCTTTCCTCCATGTGCCCTCTGACCTTAGGTGGTAAGTCTTCATGTGCTTCTCAGACTAATATTTGATGGTCCAACTCTTCAAACTCTGTGTGCCTGAAGTAATCATCAACCCCACTCTTGCAATGATCCTAGTGTCAAAGCACTCAACATAATTTCCCCTCACTCCTATTCAGTAGACAAAAATAGTGAATATTGATACCATCCTAAAGGACTCCTCTCAAATGATCCATTTTTGTATCAGTCAGGAATTATAAACACATGTGAGAATCGAATGTTAGACTTATAGAGAAAAATCTAATTCTTTATTCCTTTTCTTATATCCAGTGATTGTTTCTGTCATCACAATTACTTTAAAAGCATCTGGGATTTAGTGCTTTAAAGGAACTCACTCTGCCAGATTCAGACACGGTATGCCAAATGGTACTTATTCACAGTTTTCCACATTCTCCTCCCCATCCCATGACCACCCAGAAGGAGTACTTAGTCTGTAAAATGGCAGGGAGAGTCCTTTCTACTTCTCCTTATTTTGTAGCCTTCTTTATAGAAGAAACTTCCATCCTTCCTCTCACACATCCGTAACTCACTTTTTCTTAGTGGAACAGAAATTCCTAATCTGATTGGTACCACCTAACATTCACTAGGTCACCTTTTACTAATGGTGGTATCCTTGTGCTCTCAGTTGCCACATGTCCCTCTTGCCCTTGGGGGCAGTGACCCCTTTGTTGGTAGCACACTTAGGCAGGAACATGGCCATATTTTCAGCCCATTGTACCCAGTTTCTGAATTGCTGTGGGCCCAGCCATTTCCAGTTCAGGAAGGAAGACATAAGATGCTCCAAGTTGGCCTCAGACCAAAGCTATATTCTTGGATATAAGTTTACCAGGAACCCTGCTTTTATGAGGTTATTGGTATTTGGCCAAATTAATAAAGCAGTACTTCGTGTTTCAAGTGGCTGTTAACCACCTGGGCATCTATATTACCAGTAAGAAGTCCTGGGAGGAAAAGAGGGGAAGGGCCCCAAACTCCTAACGTAATAATTTAAGCAATTTGGAAACTAAAAGTGGCATTTCAGTGATATCAGTTCACTGTTATTGCCATACCAAATAACCACACATTAACCCATCTGTTGTCTCACAGTTCTGTACGTCAGGAGTCCGGCACAGTATGGTTCAGCTGATTCTCTACTTAGGACCTCACAAGGCTGAAGTCAAGATACCAGCATAATTGCCTTCCTTTACGGAGGCTCTGTGTGTGCATGAATCTGCTTCCAAGCTCATTCAAGTTGCTGGCAGAGTTTAGTTCCATAAGGTTGTAGGACTGAGATCCCTGTTCCCTTGCTGACTGTCATCCAGCAGAGGCTCCCAGCTTCTAGAGGCCACCCATATTTCTTGTCTCATGGCTCCCTTCTTCCATCTTCAAGGCAACAGTGGCAAGTAGAATCCTCATCCATACTCTGATTCTTTCTAATTTCCCTTTTGCCTCACATTTCCTCTGCTGCATCTTTCTGCCTTCCTCTTCTTTTAAGGGCACAGGAGATTAGAATGGGACATCTTTACAACTATTCCTTCCACGCAGTGCATCTATTTTTCAATTACAATCCTCAGCACCTCTCACGCCCTCAGTTCTGGCTAAATTTTCACTTTTGCCCCAGATGTCCAGGCACTGAATTTTGCTCACTAAAATTCCTCTGTCCAAGGGTCAGCCTCTTTCTAACACTGTCTAACTGTGTATCATTGGACAGGTCCCTAAACCTCTCTGAGCCTCATTTCCCTCATGTATAATAGAGATTTTGTACTCTCCAGTGTTATTCCAAGTATTAAATGAAAATGTATTGAGTAAATTTTGAAAACTGTAAAATGAAATAAGAACATTTATTGTACTCCCTCATGTTCTAAATATATTTTAAAAAATAGAATGGAAAGTGTTTAAAAAGTGGCAAAAGAAAGCTAAGAACAATAACTGAGTGTTGATCTAAACTTGTTTACATATTGTTTTGATATGGTGATTTCTGAACCTAGTTGGAACTGAAGTCAGAAAACATGGGCTAGAGTCCACTCATTAGCTGAGTGACCTTGGCCACACCATTTAGTTTCTCTAGGTCTTTTTTCCCCCTTCATCTGTTAAATTAATGTGTTTAACTAAAGGACCTCTGATGTCCCATTTAGCTCTGAAATTCTGTGCTTTTAGTTTATGCTCTTTCTTCAAGGTGTGCTAAGAATCAGAGTTGTAAGAAGCAATCTACTTATAGTCAGCTGTTCACAGATGACTGTAAAATGCCCAAGACAAGCTCTTAATACTGGGCCTAGAAATCTTTTCTAGGATAACCTGAAATATGTCCGTAAATCCCAGCAGGCATTTTAGTCTTTTATCATTATAATCAAGCATTTTTTTTAGCATCCAGTTCCAAAGTATTTGACTAATGAATAGCTTCTGTTTAGAAATTCATATTATTTAATTGACAAGATGCTATTATGTTTCAGGAAAATACTAAATATGTTGCATCAATAAAAAGTTGTTCTTGAATTCTGTTTCTAAAAGAAAAATCAAGCAGGAACACAAAATCTATTCAATATTTGTGAACTTCTGGGTTTCACCAATTTTTCAGAATTTGTATGTTAATAACTTAAATGGTAAAATCTGCCTTTTCTCTCCCTAAGAATTCTGTTTTTCTTTCAAACAAACCATGAAGATTGAATTACTAATGCATGCATTCAGTTTGCTGAGTGTTCCTCCATTCTGTGTTGTGGATCTGGAGTAAAAACTATCTTTATAAATTTTAGTTTTGAACTTTGAAAAGGAAAAATGTCCCCCAAACTCTCTTTTGGTGGGTTTTCCAGCAAAAGGACACTCATTTCCATTAGGATGTTGGTGCTGAACTTGAAGAAAATGGGGTTGTGAATTTTCAAGTCCCCTTTCCCTTGGTAGGCACCTCGGAGAGTTCTATTTCCTTCAGAGGCTGGGCTGGCAGCAGGAAAATGACAAAGCTGGCTGAATGTGAGCACAAGCCCTTGTCACATTTGAGTTAGTGCTTCTTATTGGGGGAGAAATGAGTGATTGTGACCACACTATGGTGGTCAACCAGCCTTCACTTAAAGAAAATAATTTTCTTTGCCATGGTAATCTCCTAGGTTGTTGTAGCTGGCTGGGATTGAAGTCTCACAAGACGAATGTGTTGTGCAGTGTGTGGAGCTGTAATCAGTTGCACGTGTATGAGGGTTTCAGCCCCCTTGGATCAGGAGTGGCGTTGGAGAGGAAATGCTAGGATGCACCGAGCAAGGTAGGAACACGGATGGGCTCACCCACTCTGCTCGCAGTTTCTTAACTACAAGTCGGCAGTTTTACTGGGGGGTTAGACACGACGGGGCAGGGCAGGGGCGGGGGGTGGAGAGAGATAGACAATGAGTGAGAGAGAGAGGAGAGAGAGACAGAGAGAGAAGAGGGAAGTTGGGCCTATGAAAAAAGAGGAAGGGAAGAGTGCAAAAGTAGCAAAGTAACAGCAGACCTTGACTTTGTTTTTGGAATTGCAAGAAAAAAGGAGAAGCATAGGATAGGACACTCATTGATTCACTGATTATTTATTCAACAAATTGAGCACCAGCTTTGTGCTCAGTACTCTGCTGGTTGTTGCGGATACAACAGTGAATAGGCACCCTCCTTGCCCTTGAGGAGCTTATGTATGATCACTGGGAAAGACAGTCTCAGAAGTGCATTCAGGTGCTCCTTCTATGCCTAGACTTGCTCAGGAAAAGAGAAACTCTGCTGACCAGGTGGGTCCTCCAGGTCCTCCTAGAAGGTATTCCTGTGAGTAATGAATGCCCCTTCCCTGAGCATAAGGCACTCCTATTAGGCCTGCTCACTGGGGTCTTCCACTGCAGAAGCTACGGTTTGAGGAAGCACTTTTCAATTTTCACATTTTGGAAGACTATTGGCAAGCCATAGTTCATGGCTGTTTCTACTGGACAGACTTGTTTGTGTTGGGGAGAGAACAATTGTAGGGTGACATTTATAACATCCTTACATGGAGTTGGAATAATTTTGTAGGACAGTCAGAATAGTTAGTCTTCTGATATAAGAATGAGTGAGAGCAAAGCAGGCCAGAATTGGCCAGACACTCTTTCCACAAGTCCAGCCTTATTTGTCCTGTATCTCAGTTCCAGATCTTGGTAGGCAATAGGAAGCATCAAATAAACTGACTCATCCTGATCTGTCACTGGCAGTCACTGGGCAGGAGTCAGCTCTCCCTTTACCAAGTGACGTTAATGCTGCTGTGGCCCAAGTGAGTTCGTAATGGGAGATTTCAGACACTCAGTCAGGACTAGGAAAAAGGCACAGGCTTTGGGCTCTCCTCAATTCCTGGCTTATTCTGAAAATGCATAAATCTGAGGGGGAAGATTCTGATGTGTCTGATGGGAGAGAAGGCGGAAGCATCTGGGAGCAGTTCTGGTGAAGCTTCTCATTCTCCACCTATGAACAATCACTACTTAAGTCTTTTGAGTAGAAATTCTAACAGCTTAGAAGCACATTCTGACTTGAATTAAAATATGTTTTTCATTCTAAAACTGGGAAAGTGCACTTCATATGTAATCATTTTTGTCAGGTCCTCCCGCCTCAAAAAAGTATGGCTTTTTAGACTAATCCCTGGATGAAAAGTGCTTTGAGTTTGAGACCCATCCCCCATCCCTTTTCTTTCACAGTTTTGCCTTTAGCCTCCCCAAGAACCATTAAAACTGGCAAAACAACTGCTTCCCCTGTCGCTGGGCTCCCAGTGATGGACTCAAAGCAGGGTGGCTAAAAGAATCCCCGGGTTATTCCTCTAATCACTCCTTGTTTAGGAAATAAAGTTTTGCTTATTTATTGTAGGTTGTTTTTTTTTTTTTTTCAAATGAAGAGATAGGAAATTGAAATTTGAAATACTATTGGCATTTATGTTATAAATATATTTATCTACATGTAAATGTTAAATTTAACGTATTTAAAGATTATTTTAACCACCATTTACGGGGTATTTTACAATTCCCAAGGTCCTTCATATAATACGTCATCATTTGACCCTCATAGTAGTGCTATAGGAGCAGCTCCATAGTTGCCTTTTTCCCTCCAGAAGAAAGGAGAAGAGGTCCACATATGTGCTCCCTGGATTGTGCCAGTCACTCAAAAATATTCTGTGCAACTATGCATATATATTCCAATATGTATTCTTTCATATCATTCTTACAGCAGCACTGTAAAGTAGGTATTATTTGTATATTTATGTTTTTATGGGTTGAACTCACCTAGCTTTTAAACAGGGAACCCAGGACCCAAAGCCCTATGCTTTGGTTTGTTGGGCCCCAAAGTCCAGTGCTCTTGCTCCTACCCCCACCCTCCCTACTGAGGGCCGGTCTTGTTTGTTCTGGCCCTGGTGGCTCTTTCTTCTCCAAGCACCACTAACCTCTGTCTGCAGAAACAGCAGCTTTGTTCCAAGTCATGGCTGTAAAGTGTCTGTCTGAGAGGCATATTTGGCCAATATGGCAGATTCTCCCACTTAATAAGGAACTGGGAGGATGTTTCACCCACAGCGCCCACTGCCTCTGAAATTCTGGGATGGGGACGCGGAAGGGTGCTGGTCGGTGCCTCTCTTCGCAAAGGCAGACGTTTTGCTGCCTTTGTCCATATGCAATCAGTTATTGCTTACTGCTCACCCATCACCTCGATTGCATTTCTCTAAAGTCATTTCGTTTTGCCCCCGCATCTGGGAACCACAGGCCTGGACTGCGAATTTCTGACTCCCTCCTTTATGTCATTCTGCCTGCTCCATGCTACTCAGTAAAATGTAGATTTTGTCCCTCCACCACACACATCATCTCCTTCCTCACCCCTCTCCAGTCTTTTTTTTTTTTTTTTTTTAACCTAGAAATGTTGGCTCCAGTCAGGGTAGAAGGCAAGGGATGTAAGGGGGGAAAATCAATGCTGGCCTCTGGCTATCATTTAAACAAAACAGAATCAGCTTCTGTAGACAGCTGCTATTCTCAGGCTAAGTTTTGGTGTTAAAACACTTGAAACTGAAGAAAGTACATTACAAAATGTGTTTTATAAGCAATACTTTTTTGATTCCAATGTTTTAAAAACATTTCATCTCTTATTTCTTGTCTCATCCTCTAAAACTAGTAATAGCCTAGGCTAACTAAAAAACTCCTATAAACCCTATCTAGATTAAAATACAGTAGCCCATTTCCAAGCTTTCACAAGTAAAGCCATTTTGGAATAATTTTAACCATTTTTAAACAAACTCTTCACTGAACATTTCAACATGGCACCCAGAGGGTGCTTTGCGAACCTGACAACCATTTCCTGTTTTTCAAGAACAAGAAGGAGTTTTAAAGAAAGCAAGGTCTCCCCCTTTCAGATGTAGAAATAATAATAAAAATGACTCTACAGTCCTTAGGGCTGGCTGGGAGACACATCCAAGAACAGGTAGTGAGGACCTAATGGGTCATGACAGCTCAGATATAGAAGTTATCTCCCCACAGTAGGGGTGGCCTCATTAGCCACTTCTGGTTTAGTTTTGCTGCAGCAGCCGTGAGTGATGAGGCCACCCTTATCTCACAGAGACGAAGACCATATTCTCCAGTACTGTGACATTTTATGTCTGTATAACCACTTATGGCATAGATTTCATTTCCCAGCTACACATGTGCATCACACACACACACAGAGACACACACACACACATACACACACACACCAGAAGAAGAAAGAACTGTCTGTCTTTGAGTGACGTTCAAAGTTGAATGTGGCTACTGCAGATTGAAAGAGAACTCTTACCCCCAAACTGTAGGCACTTGAATGACTTTCAAGAAAACCAACTTCCCTTTCTCTCTTAATATGATTTTCATACCAATTTAGCTCCCTATGCCAAAGCATTTTAGAAATGGCAGTAGTACATTTAAAAAACCGAAAAGTGACACCCCTTGTCCATGAAGGGGAAAGCAAGCTAATTCCTTGACTAGAAAGTGGCAGTGAGGTTGGTCCATCTCTGTCCCATGAGCCACTGGTGTCACAAAGCTGACAAAATGCACATTCTCAGGTCAGTTCTTTCTTCAAGCACGGCTCCTGGTGGGAGGTGCTGGTGACATGAAGACTAAGTCTTAGCCCTGCTTGAATCAACCAGTCATTCTATATTGTGCTTTCTCTTTTTGGTTTTAAATTATTTATTAAAAGACACAATGCCTGTTAGGGCAACCTCATCAGGATGGAGAACATGGATTCAGTGACTTGTGCATAAAATCTGCAACTCAAATGAAAACTGTGGGGAAACTTCAAACAGTGACAGAATAGAAGGAACTCAAAAGTGAGGTGTTCCCCTTTTGGATTTTAGTTCAGAAGAAGAGAAGGCGTGTAAATATTTTGGTTTTATTCTCCAAATGTTTCTTTTTTCTCTTTTAAAAGTAAAATGTTTTTAGAAACCCCCAGCTTGGCTTTCCTCCTAAAAAACGCAGGGAACCCTGCTTAGGGTTAGTTTCGTTCCTCCTTCAGGATGTGCGTGTGGGTTGGTTGGGAGGTGAAGAAGGGCTAGCTGCTCTCTTTTTCTTTGCTTTGATGGATTTCTCCCCTCATAAACCATAGCCCAGCTCATAATTATAATGCAAAACCGCATTCCCACAGCCTGCTTGGTGCATTTCAAATCTGAAGTTCCTTGAAGTTCTATGGATTTTTAAATATTGATATTCATTAATTGTGTGGCTTTTGGTGACATAAATGCACATTACATACTTTCATGTGCTGGAAACAGCTAAAAATGCCATGTCACAAATGTTTACATGGCTGTTATGGAAAATGGTACCATGCTAATATATGTCTGCTTCTTAAATTCTGTTAGCAGTTGTAAGACAGTCAGATACCACCCGTGGGATCTTGTGCCCTCATGAAACACAATTACAATGAGAATATCTCATTATCTCATTGGCTTTAGCTTACTGCTCTGTTACCATGGTTTCAAATACACAGAGGAGTCTGAAACTAAGAGTGCTGCTAACAAAGAACATATCCTTGTACAATGACATCAGATCATGTTAGACAGAATAGACTTAATTAAATACCCCCTGATGGAGGCCAAAATACAGAAGTTGGATCTACTTTTTAAAAAGGAAACCAGCCATTTTAAAGCATTCTACTTAATTTACTTGGGAATTTTGTATTCCTTTCTGATAGAGACTACTATAATAAAAAAACAAAACCAAACTCAGATCCCATTTAATATTCACCATGAGTGATGAGAAGTTAAGGAAATGGGGAAGAATAAGACAACTGTCAGAAGAGAATGATGTCAAATGGGGTTTTCTTGGCTACTGAGCCAACCACCCTTCAGACGAAGCAACTGGAACAGTTCTGAAGATGCAGACTATTAGACCCCCTGCTCATGACATGTCCGTGGAATTCATAGCGTGAGTTCTGGCCCTCCCAAATGAGATCTGGTTCTGCCAGACACTTATTTCACCCTCTTTTCTGACATATGTCTAACTTTGAAAAACTAGAATTATATTATTTTTCATGATGGGAAACAAGCTGACTTTACTAGAAGAGCAATCACAGCTTTGGCCTCTTGGACTTCTGACTGCTTTGTAGTTTGCGTTGGTTTGATAGATTTCCAGCCGTTGCTTACTCTGCACTGAGGAAAGTGCCTCATGACTCCAGCCAACGTGGCTTTTGTTTAAGCAAATCTTTGAAATATACTTAAGTACGAGAAATCTTTTAGGCCTCAGAGTTATCCTACTGTAAAACCATTTTCTCCCAAAGATCTAAAACAGTGGCTTCATTTTTTATGTCATAAAATTAATTTCCCTTGTTAATATGAAGCTTATTCCTCCCCTCCCACACACACATCTCTCTCTCTCTCTCTTTCTCACACACACACACACACACACACACACACACACACACACAGGAATCATAGCAGTAAAAAAGAAAAATTTAAATCACTTATAGGCCCTGGAGACTATCGGGTGACATAATGTGACAATAATGACATCCCTGGTGGTGTTAATTGATTTTGTCCTGGTAGAGGGTAATTTGACTTCCACAGTGACTGGCGGATCATGGACTTACTGATTGGTCTTTCTAGGTAGTATTACCGTTAATGAACAGAAAACACACTTTCCTCTTTAAAAGATACTGATAATTATGGAGAAGGGAAGATGGAAAGCCATAGGTTCTTAATCGTTTAAGGAGAGTTAATTCTGAGCTGTTTGCATTAAAAGGGGATATATGGCAAAAGACTGTGAATTAGCAATTCAGAGTCTCACTCCATAAAATCCAGCTGCTTTTATGCTGCCTTAGGAAGATCTGTGAAAAAGCCAAATGATTTGTAAAGTGTGCTTTAACAGAAAAAAATAGCAATTGGCAGCCGCATGTGCTGTGTGATTAAAAGTGATACATCATCTGTCAAGGTGGCTTACTTTATTGGTCTACATTCCTTTCTTTATGGCTCCTAATTGGTGTGATTTTTAAAATATTTTTAAAATGAAAAACACATCTCATTCTAAATCGCGTGTGTGGAATAAGATATTCAGATAATTCTGATTTTCAGAAGAGTCAGAGAGATTTGGCAGTCATTTGTGTGAAAATCAAATAATTGAGATTATGTAAATGGAAATGATGCTACCCATCTTAGTTAAAGGCAACATTATTCTCTTTGTCACCAAGCTGAAAACTTTAGAGACATCTCAATTCACTTCTCACTCATTGAGTTCACCCAGTTAAGTCCTATCTGTTGTATCAGACTTGGCGATATTTTGCCTCCAGGCACCAGTTCTGCCAGAGCATTCTGATGGGTCAGCGTCCATACATGCAAGTTGTTAAATATTTTGTATATCAACCTGCATCCTATCATTTAAGTATCTTTTGATATTAATGTTAGGATATCTACTCTTTTATCTCTATTGATGTGCTACTCCCTCAGTCAGATTTTAGTTTTCTCTAATCCAGACTCTAATAATAGACTTTAATTTTTTAGGGTGATTAGTAGCTGGTTATTTTTTTTTCTCTAATAGTATACTTTCAACTGGACGTTTTTACTCCAATCTCCTCCTACTCTAATCCATGCTCTACCCTCTAGTTTATATTTATATTTTTAGGTATTTATATGAACTATTTTTATATATTTATATCAGCTGTTGGAAAAAGTAGAAGTATAGTGTACATAGAGAAAAGTGCACAGATCCTAAGTCTACAACTGTATTGTTTTAGAAAAGATTCCCTAGAACCTGATACGGAGATTTTTATTTATGAGATTTAGTAAGGGAGTGCATGCAGCTGAAACCTGTAAGAGGACAGGAAAAGTGAAGCAGGAGAAGTGGCAGAAGATGTAAAGAGCTGGGACGGCTGGGAGATTTTATCTTATCTGCAAGGTAACAAATTAGCCTGCCTCAGTTTCACAGATGCCAACAGACTTGAGGGTCAGAGATGAAGGGCTTTATTACTAACAGCAATAGTAGCAGGCAGAGGATCAGCGTCTGTACTGGTTCCCTGAGCCTCACATCCCATATGATGTTAGAGTGGGGCCAGTAATGCCACACAGTCAGTGGGTTGTTACAGGAGAGGAGCCCAAACTTAGGGAAACTGAATCTTTTATAATGGGAAGGAACCTGTCTGAACTTTGCCCTGGAGGGAGATACTATCTTTATTATACTGGACAGTAAACAAACTTACCCTTTGTTCCAGGGAGATACTGTTTTTACCTTTCAAGGGTGATCACTCTATGGACAACCTTGTAAGGATCATGCAGAACAAAGGTGGTCAGTGCCTCTGGCTCACAAGATGTGCAGAAATGTGAAAGACCCATGGGGAATTATCTCCCAACTCAGCTAATGTCTAGTTTTGTGATCCCAAGGGACCTGGCTTTTGCACTTCTGCATCACTCAACCTTTGGCTGTGGATCACCCTGTTAGGAAGGCACAACCTTGGGAGTGTTTCCAAGGGAAACCACTTCTTTCGGTCTAGACTGATTCTCAGAACAAGGGTGCAGCTGTGAGCTGCTAGTAGCCAACACTTACAGGAGCTAAGGAAGGATATACTGAGTAAAGAGGATCTGTGTCAGACACCAATATTGTTTATTATGTTAATTATCACAAAGTGAATATACTCAGGTAATCACAATCCAGAATAAGCAACATAGAATTACCAACCCCCAGATACCTCTGTTTGTGCCTCTTCCATGTTATAATCCACCCATGCCTCCTCAAATATAACTAGTATTCCAACTTCTAACACCTTAGATTGGTGCCTGTTGTTGAACTTTATACATATGAAATCATACAGTATGTTCTCCATTATGTCTGGTGTTTTTCACTCAGCATTACTTTTGTGAGATTCATTCATGTTGATGTTTGTAGCAGAACATTCATTTTCATCACTGTATAGTATTCCATTTTGTGGGTATACCACAATTTACTTATCCTTTCTTCCATCAATAGGCATTTAGTTCATTCTGGTTTTTGTCTATTATGACTGAAGCTCTTTTTTCTATAGTATTCTTGAACATGACTTTTATGTTCACATTTCTATTGAATGTGTATTTTACAGTGGACTTGTTGGTTCATAAGCTATGCATGTGTTTAACTTTAGTCCCTGTTGCCAACCACTTTTCCAGAATTGTTGTCCTGGTTTATACTCCAGCCAGCACGGTAGAAAAGTTTCATTTACTTCATAGCTTTGCCAACCCTTGATCTTTTTTCTACATTTTAGCCATTTTGGTGGGTAAATATGTAGTTGTTGTTCCTTGTGTTTTTAATTTGTATTTCTCTGATGACTCACAGGGTGAACACTTTTTCATATACTTGTTGGCCATTTGGATATCTTTTTAGATGTGCTTATTTCAGATGTTTTGCTCAGTTGTCTGTGTTTTTATTTCTTAAAGATTTGTTGGAGTTTATCTTAAAATTATGTGTATCCTCAACTTATAAACTTGAATACAAATTATATTTTTTACATTTCCTGAAGAATGAAAGGACCTTAGAACTCTTTAACTCCATTAATCTATCTGATCTTTTGTGTTTCCAATATGGTATTATATTCTTTTTCTTGTGAAAAACTCTCCTTTTGTCTAAAGAACTTCATATATATATATATATATATATATACATATATATATATATATATATATATATTCTTTTAACTTGGGACCAAGTAGTGACAAATAAGCTCAGTTTTTGTCTCATTGTTTTAAATTTTATTTCACTTTATTTTTTTCAAAAATGTTTATGAGGTATATTTACATACAATAAAATTACCAATTTTAAGTGTATAATTTAATGAGATTTGATAGATATATGCATTTGTGTAACCACCATGGCCACAATATAAAGCATTTTCCATTTCCCTAGTGACTTTCTGCAGTCAATCCTCTCCCCACAGCCCCACTCCCTAGCAACCATTGATCTGCTTTCTGTCCCTTTTCTAGGATTTCATGTTTATGGACTCATATAATATAGTCTAATATCTGCCTTCTTTCACTTTGCATAATGCTTTTGAGAGTCATCCATGTTATTGTATCAGTAGTATGCTCCTTTTCATATTGCTTTGTATCAGTAATTTTTTAAAAATTGTGCTATGTGTATCACTGATTCATTTATTTTTATTATTTTATATACCATAATTTGTTTAACCATTTGCCAACTGATGGACATTTGGGTTATTTCTGGATTTTGGCTATTATAAATAAAATTGCTATGAACATTTACATGCAAGTTTTTTTTCTTTTTTTATAAATGGACATATTCGTTTATTCTTTTTGGGTAGAAAACACAGGACTGTGATTGCTGAGTTATATGGTACTTGCTATGTTTAACTTTCTAAGACACTGCCAAGCTGCTCTCCAAAATGGCTGTACAATTTCGCCCTCCTACCAGCGGTGTATGACAGCTCCAGTTGTTTCATATCCTTGCTAACACCTTCCATTTTCAGTCTTAAATTTTAGCCATTCTAGTTGGTATGTAGTGGCATCTCATTGTGACTTTACTTTCATTTCGCTGATGACTAATGAAGCTGAGAATCTTTTCATGTGTTTATTTGCTATTTGTATATCTTCTTGCTTAAAATATCTGTTCAAGTCATTTGCCTGTTTTAAGAATGGGGGTTGTTTATCTTGTTATTACTGCATTGTAAGAGCTTTTTCTTAATATATTCTGAATATAAGTTCTTTATCAGATGTAAGTTTTGCAAATATATTCTCCCAGTCTGAGCTGCCTTTGCATCTTCCTAACAGTGTCATTTGAGAGTAAAGATTTCAATTCTGATGAAGTCCAATTTATCAATTTTTACTTTATAGTTTATTTTTGTTTCTTATTTAGGAAATCTCTGACCTTCGATTCAAGAACATCCTTGAATTAAATGTTATCTTACTTTCTTCCATGAGTTTTATAGTTTCAGCTCTCACATACAGGTTTTATTTATTTCAAACTAATTTTTGTATATGATGTCTAGCAAGGGTCAAGATTTGTATTTTTGCACATATATATCTAAATGTTCTATACCATTGATTGGAAAAGCCTTCATATCTCAATTTAATTATTCTGGCATTTTTCTTGAAAATCACTTTACCATATGCATATGTGGATCTATTTCTAGACTCTCTATTCTGTTCCATATCAGTATGTTTATCCTTATGCCAGTACCACACTGCCTTTTCACGGCAGTGTCTTGAAATCTCACAAATTCTCTAATTTTTTAAAACAAGTTTATTTTGACTATTCTAGGCCCTTTGCATTTCTATGTAAATTATAGAATCTGCTTGACAATTTCTTCAGGAGAAAAAAATACAAAGGACTGACAGGGCTTTGGGGAAGAGGGAGGATTGTTTCACATTTATAGATTAATTTTGGGAAAATTGACATCTTAATGAGTCTTCTAATCCATAAATATGGTATAGCCTTCTATTTATTTCGGTCTTTTTATTGACATATAGTTGACATACAATATTATGTTGGTTTCAAGTGTTCAACATAGTGATTCAACATTTAAATACATTATGAAAATATTACCATGATAAGTGTAGTAACCATCTGTCACCATTCTAAATTATTAGTCTTACTGACTATATTCCTTGTACTATATATTACATCCTTATGACTTATTTATTTCATAACTGAAAGGTTGTACCTCCTAATCACCTTCACCTATGGTACCCAATTTACCCCATCCCCCTCCCCTCTGGCAACCACCAGTTTGTTCTCTGTATCTATGGGTATGTTCTGTTTGGTTTTTTGTTTTTTAGATTCCACATACAAATGAAATTTGTCCACATACAAATGTATTTGTCTTTCTCTGTCTGACCTATTCCACTTAACATATACCCTCTAGATTCATCTGTGTTGTTGCAAATGGCAAGATTTCATCCCTTTTTGTGGATAAGTAATATTGCATTGTGTGTGTGTATGTATATATATGTATACATCTTATTCTGCTTACCTATTGATGGACACTTAGGTTGCTTCCATATCTTGACTGTTACAAATAATGCTGCAATGAATGAAGGGGAGTATATATCTTTTAAAATTAGTGTTTATGTTTTCTTTGAGTAAGTACCTGAAGTGGAATTGCTGAATCATGTGGTAGTTCTGTTTTTAATTTTTTGAGGAAACTCCATATTGTTCTCCGTAGTGGCTACGGCAATTTACATTCCTACCAACAGTGTATGAGGGTTCCTTTTTTCCCACATCCTCATCAACACTTGTTACTTGTTGTCTTTTTGATTATTGCCATTCTGACAGGTGTGAAGTGATATCTCATTGTGGTTTTGATTTGCATTTCCCTGATGTTTAATGGTGTTGAGCATCTTTTCATGTAGCTGTGGGCTATTTGTATGTCTTCTTTGGAAAATATGTCTATTTAGGACTTCTACCCATTTTTAAATTAGATTGATTGGGAGTTTTTTGATATAGAGTTATGTAAGTCTTTTATATGTTTTGGATACTAACACCTTATGAGAAATATCATTTGTAAATGCCTCTTTTCATTGAGTAGGTTGCCTTTTCATTTTGTTGTTTCCTTTGCTGTGCAGATTTTTTTTTTTAGTTTGATGTAGTTCCACTTGTTCATTTTTGCTTTTGTTGCTCTTGCCAAGGAGACAGATCCCCCAAAATGTTACTAAGACTGATGTCAGAAGTTTACTACTTATTTCTTTTAGGAGTTTCATGGTTTGGGGTCTTACATTTAAGTCTTTAGCCAATTTTCTGTTTATTTTTGTATATGGTGTAACAAAGTGGTCAATTTCAGTCTTCTGTATGTAGCTGTGCAGTTTTCCCAACACCATTTATTGAAGAAGCTGTCTTTTACCCATTGTATACCCTTGCTGCCTTTGCCATTTGCCATAGCCTAACTGACCGTATATGTGTGGGTTTATTTCTGAGCTCTCTATTTTGTTCCATTGATCTATGTGTTTATTTTCTTGCCAATATCATATTGTTTTGATTATTATAGCTTTGATTATTATAAAAGTCCAATACTTCCAGCATTGTTCCTCTTTCTCAAGATAGCTGTATCTATTCAGTGTCTTTTGTGGTTCTATACTAATTTTAGGAGTATTTGTTCTAGTTCTGTGACAGATGCCATTGGTATTTTGATAGGGATTTCACTGCATCTATACATTGCTATAGATAGTATGGACATTTTAACAATATTAATTCTTTCAATTCATGAGCATGGAATGACTTTCCTTCAGCCATTATCTTTTCAAACATTGCTTTAAAAAATATTCTCTGTCCTATTTTTCTTGGACTGTAATTACATGTGTATTAGATATATTCATTGAGTCTCATGACTCCTCCTCTTTTCTATATGTTCTAGCCTTCAAACTGCTTCAAGCTGCATACATTTTGCTAATTTATATTTCAGGTCTCTAATTTTCTCCTCATCTATGTTTTAAGTTCTGAAATGCCTGTTTGATTCTTTTAAAGGTAGATCCATATCTCTGATAAAATTCTTGTTATATCTTTTCACAGTTATTTTGAATTTCAGATTACCTATGGCTTTATTTTCATTTTCTATTTTTGCCCTTTGTTTTTATTCTTGCTATACCAGACAATTTTGATTGAATCACAGGCATTGGGTATGATGCATTGTAGAAGCTATGGTTGAAGTTATCTTTCTCCAGAGAATTTTCTTTAGCTTCTAGCAGGCATCTGGAGCATGCAACTTAAACCCATTAAATGATTGACCTGATGTAAGGCTTGAGTTTCAGTCTTTATAAGTCCTGACCTATTTCTGATTCAACCTTACTCTTACAGTTTAATCAATGTAGCATCCCAGGCAAAAGCCTGCTTTTTGCCAGGCCATCTCTACACGGCAGACCTTCAGTCCCAATGTTTATATTCCCAGCGCCATAAGACAATTGATAATCAGCCTCTTAGTTGATACTTTGTTTAGCTTTTTTTTTTTTAGCTAACAGAATTTATATTTCAGTCTTAGGTTTATAGAAAAATTGAGTGGCAAGTACAGAGTTCCTATATATACACCCACTCTCACACACATATACAGCATCCCCTGTTATTAACGTCTTGCATTAGTATGGTACATTTATTACAATTGATGAGGTAATGTTGACACATTACTATTAACTAATATCCATAGCTTACATTAGGTTCTTTATGTTGTATATTCTGTGGGTTTTAACAAATGTATAATGCCATATAGCCACCATTATAGTATCATACAGAATAGTTACACAGTTTGTTTATCCATTCACTATTAAAGAATGGCTTCCAAGTTTTGGCAGTTATCAATAAACTACTATAAACATTTGTGTACATCATATGACTATTGAGCATCTTTTCATATGCTTATTTGCCATCTCTATATCTCTCTTCAGGTAAATTTCTTATTTTATAGTTTGTGTAGTTTGTTTTCGTATTGTAGAGTTTTAAGGGTTGTTTGTATATTTGGGATATCAGTCCTTTATCAAATGTGTGTTTTGCAAATATCTTCTCCCAGTCTCTGCTTTTCATTCTCTTAGTAGTATCTTTCACAGAATAGTTTTTAATTTTAATGAAGTCCAACTTAACAATTTTTTACTTCATAACTCATGCTTTTGGTATTATATCTAAAAAAATTATCCCTGAACCCAAGATCAGGTAGATTTTTCCCTCTGTTATCTTCAAAAGTTTTATAGTTTTGTGTTTTACATTTAGGACTATGATTCTGCTAAGCTTTAAAAATTATCTAACTACACAGCTTACAAATCATCAAATAATCTTGGTAAGAAAGGATTTTAGACTCTTGTTTTTACTTTTCTGCCATTCCTTCTCTCCAGAATCTTTACTCCTCAAGTCTTGCCTGCCTTGGTATCCCTGAACTCCAATTTTTGTCTCTCCAACCCTGTAAGATTCCTGAAAACTTTGCTTAGCTTCTTTGTCTTTTTTGTCTTTTTCTTTTTCCTCTCCACCTAAGATATTTATGAACTGGAAGTACCTTGAGGGAAAAAGAAGTGTAAAATATCATGTTCACTCTAACGGTTTCCCTTTTTTCTGACACCTTCGTTCTTCAAGTCCTGGGTGATTTGGTAGCTCTCCAGTGTGTTCAAAATAAACCTTTTTAAATGTTTAAATTAAGTCTATCTTTTCTAGTTGTTCTTGACAAAAGGATTGATCTGCTATGAGTCAGTCTTCCAACACTGGAAAGTACGGTTTAAAAAAATCATTCACACATTATCTTTCTTGCCTAAGAACCTCTGAAGGCTCCCCACTGCTGACAGGTCTGGCATACATGGAGTAGCATGCCTATGATATCCTTTATACACTGGTTCATGCCTGTGTTTCTGGGTCCACTCTCCACCTCATACATGCCCTTGTCAAGCAATATTACAATTCTCAGTGCTTTCTCATATTTTGGGGGCTATGCCTTTCCCCACAAAAACATTCTTCTCAGGGTCCTCCTAATTACCTAATTGCTCATCCTTCTACTCCAAGTCAAATGTCACCTTTTCTGGGAAACATTCCTTGACCTCTCTCCCAATGCAGAATTAATACTTTTCTCATCTATATTCTCATTGAGTATTTTGCAAACCCCAATCACGGTACTTTTCACATTGCATTTGATTGTTTGTGTCTCTGTCTCTTACTTTAGACTGTGAGCTTTTCTATCACCAGTGCATAGCAGGACATGGCGTATAATAGGAGCTCAATAGATAATGTTGAATGAATAAGTATATGTTTTCTTTGAATATGTCTCAGCAATACTGTTACTTCAATCACCTAATTCTTTTTTCATTCACTCAACTCATTCAGCAAGAGTTTACTGATCACCAACCATGTGTCAGGCACTTTTCTAGGAAACACAATAATGAGTAAGATAGAGTCAGTTATTGCCCTCATGGAGCTTCTAATCTAGAGACGTTAAGCATTTCTTTTGTAAACATGCTTCTCATGTTGTTTGGCAGGAAGTAGTTTCAGCCAGAATGCTTCGTTCTTGGGTTTCTTTCTTTACTCTTTGTCCTAGATGTGTTAAGCTAAGTGTCATTATTTGCAGCATTTCTCTCTTAACTATTATGCACCCTACGTACGTACCATGGAAACAGAAGGGCTCACATGCTGAGACTTCCCATCTTAGATAGCAATTAAAATATTTTAGATGGATCCTGTCAGTCAAGCTACAGAGAGTGTTTCACTAAGCAATGTAATTATTTTGTCTTCATTTTAAGTGGCAAGGATGTCAGATATTTGATGTTAATTGATACTGTCAATTGAAAGGCTGATAAAAAACTTTTGTTTAATGCCAGATAGCTATTTTGATGTTGGACCTTTTTTCTCATTGAATAGACTCATTTTAGGGGATGAAGTCATGGAGGGCATTGGATATCTGAACTCTATAGTAAATTCATCATATGTGCTGGTGAAAATAAAATGTTGAACATATTATTTCAAACACTTGAGAGTTTTTTATGTGATATTGTAATTTTTTGTTCAATTTACTATGTGTATCTGTATCTATGGAAATGACATATTCATGGAAGTAAAAATTATAGGCTATGAAAGAATTTTTTTCTGAAAAGAATATCCTAAATATTAAAGCTTATAAAATTTAAACTATGATTTAAAAATTCTTACACTTAATAATTCTTACAGTGTTTTACTTGAATTGATCCATAAACCTAAAAATAACCGTTGCTTTTTTTTAGATCCCTATTTACCACATTTTTAACACATGAAGCAAACAAAGCCTGGAAAAGTTATAGTTTTGCTATATAAGTTACAGATTATCTAAGCTAAAGTTCTCATTACTTAATAAAAGTTGTGCTTAAGACTTTAAACACTGCTTAAGAAAATAATTGAGAACTTAAAAAAATATGTTTAGTTTAAGTCAGCATACAATTATTAGAAGAACACATGGGGCATCTTTTAACAAGTTAAGGAGAAAATAGTTGACCCTAGAGTTTGTAACAGGTTTATTTACATTTAAACATTAAAGTGCTGTCTATAGGAGAAATAGAAAATCAAATCAAAATATTTGAGGGAGAGTAAATAATGGGTATTGGAGAAAGGAAACAATTCCGAAAGGAGTAAAATGTCTCTAAAATGTACACAAGTAACACCTTTCTTCAGATTTTGTACTAATCACCTTGGATAAGTTAACATTTAACAGTAAATTTCCCCATGATGACACTACAGAGAGGGGCAACGAATGCGACCCAGCATAGGAAGTGGGCCCAGAGTAAGAGCTGTGTGTGTGTGTGTGTGTAGGGGTACAGTTCTGCATGCAGATGTGTATGGAAATGTGATCCGAGTGCAAGAAGAATACAGCTTACCACAGAGCACAGTGCAGTTCACTGCTCAGCTACAAGCAGCAGCAAAGCCTCATTTGGCCACAGGGATACTCAGTACCAAAGAGCACGTGTGGGCCAGGGAAATTAACTAGCATGCATTGTTTAGAAGCTGCACAGAGGTAATAAATAGACTGTGACTTCTGGAATATTTACCGTTCACCTTGGGCTTTCCCTAAAGTGTAAACTTTCCTCAGCTTGAACCTGGTGAGAGATGTGAAGAAATCACAAAAATCCAGAGGGATATTAGTTGAGAAGACTCATTCTCTCTAATTAACAGGAAAAAAGACAACATAACTAAGGATTAGCTTTATGGGAGGGAATCTGAATGTAGGGAAGTTTTTAAGTAACTTTCCTCCCAGTTCAAACTCAAGCTCTGTGCTGGGACATCAGGACCTGTGGCACGTACTCGTAGTCAGTCAAAATATCTCATATTTCCCAGGCTTCTCCAGTCCTAGAGCTCTAGGCCATCTCCTGGTGGCTTGCCCTTCCATGCCTGGCACCCTGCATGTCTCCCTCAAGCACAAGTCTGGACACCTCTAGTCATGCTGCTCCTTCTGCCAAGGTGCTTATCTCCCCATCCTTCAGGAATGCCACCCAACACTCAGAATTGACCTCAATACCCTGTTTTTCATGACCTTCCCACATCCCCTAGCCTCTGGTCCTTTGGGCTCACTTGGCAGGGATCACATTCAGCTGTATTTTATAGTCAGGTGTATACACCTCTGACTTTCCTCTTAGATTGTAAGTTCATTCAGGGGCACAGAATCTAGCCAATAATAATAGTAACAGTAACAACAACAACAACAGTTACATGGCATTCTATAATACATAGCAGCTACATACCCTTTCTTCCTTTGTGCCTCCCAGCGGTCTTGTGAGGGCAGTAAAACAGGTAGACAGGTAGTGATTTCTCTAATTTGCAGGAGCAGAACCTGAGGTTCAGAAAGATTAAGCAATTTACTTTCAGGCACACAGCCAGGAACTCGAAGTCTCTAGACATGAGTTCAAGTCCTTTGACTCCACATTCTAATTTTTCCTTGCCTAGTCCTGCTTCAGTAAAGGACTGTGAAATTAAATTAAAGGAACCACTGGCCTACATCCTAACAAAAAGAAAATAAACTCTAAGGTTCAAGCTGGTGGAAAAGCTCATGGGGAAGGACCTTGGTTCGTGGTTTGGGATTTGCAGCTTCCCTAAACCTGTAACTGAATTTGACTTTGAATCAGTTGAAAAGAGGATATTTTCAACTTCATTTTGCTTGGGGTTTGTGTGAGCTCTGATTATATGCAGCCAATCTGTACTCTTTCCTATTCATTTTGTCAAATAAGAGGCTTTCCTTTCCTCCATGAGAGGCACACTTAAATCTCATCAAAGTAAATGGTGGGTCTTTTAGTTAACACGTAAGGCAAACCAAACAGAAAGGGCAGGAGATCTCCAGGAATGAATCTAGAGAAGCTTCTAACAAAGAAGTCAATTTGTACATGGTGGACCAGAGGAAAAACCATCAGCAACACCAGGCAGTATCAACTGAGAAAACACTTTGAAGGAGATAAGCTTTGGCCTCTTGGTGCCTTGTAGCAGAATGACCTGAACACGCAACTCAGAAAGAGGCATCCACAGCGCCCATCCTGGGCACGGGCAGGCAAGACCCCCTCCCTCCGTGTGCTCTTTTGTACGGAGATTGTAAAGCTAGAGGGAACTTTGAGGGTACTCTTCTTAGGAACATGTTTTAATCCTCTTTTATTGGAAACTGCTCTCAGACAAAAATAAGAACACATCCTCTTTTGATGTTAAACATCTGAATTCTCCAGGATGTAGGTTCTAAGTTAGAATGTTATGTCTTTTATTTGCTAATATGAGTTTCTCTTGGGCTGATACCGCATCAGTGACAGCACAGTCAATGAAAAATTCTCTGCTAACAGTTGGTAACAAAGCAATTTAGAGTATCTGCCTCACAGCTCCCTTGCCTCAGGCTTAAATCTGGTTTAGATACCACATAGAAATTTTTTAGAAGTCCCAGACACAAGGTTCCCAGGAAAATTTTGACTTATCCCGATACTGCCAGTGAATTCTCCCTTTTCTTTTGTGCCTATCATTATACAGTCCTGGGTACTATAAGATAAATTTTTAGACCCCAGACCACCCCAGTCTACTGGTAAAGGAGGGTCATATATATAAGGAATGGCAACCTTATGTGTCACCTGTTTTTGGAGGACCACCAGCCGTCAGCAAAGTTCTGTTCCATTTGATGATTTCCAGGAAGGCTCAGCTCTGTTCATAAATAATCAGACCAGTAGCACAGGGGGTCTGATGGGCATTGCTGCTGCTTCAGGACCTCAGGTCACTGTGTATTAGTGTCTCTTGTAAAGCCTCCTGATATATTGACATGCAAATGACTATTTCTTCTGGGCTCTGCCACCTATGCCCCCACAAACGCTGGTCACCATGGTCCAAGTCACTGCCAGACATCTCTGCAGCATTCTGGATGCTCCATGGCACTCTGCAGCTCACTCCATGGCCAGAGCACAAAGCAGACAGTCTCTGTGCCCTCCTGTGTTACACCCTGCTAGCAGGGCTCCAAAGCAATACTTCTTTGTGCCTGCTGCTTTCTGCTGGTTTTATGGAAAACAGTTATTTCAATCATTACTCTGTAGCCCCCAAGAGCTCTTCCCTAGGGAACTGGACTGGGAACAAAAGCCAGTGACAAACACCATGTGCACTCTTCCTTGCCTCCCCCGACCACCAGCCCATCTGAGGTTTTTGCCATGAGGCCCTTCTTGCCTACATCATTCCCTCTAACACAAGTTCTGAACATATTTAAGAATATGTTGTGAGTCATTTTGGACAGGGGGTAATTAGTTTTTTATTGTTGCTGTAACAAATTTGTGTAAACTTAATGGCTTAGAACAACAGAAATTTATTGACTAATAGTTCCAGAGGTCAGAAGTCTGAAATGGGTCCACTGGGTTAGAGCCAAGGTGTTGGCAGGGTTGTGTTCTTCTGGAGGCTCTGGGGAAACACTTTTCTTCTCTTCTCCAACTTCTAGAGGCTGCCCTCATTCTTTGGCCCATGGCCCACTTCTGTCCTCAACACCAACATTGGCTTGTCAAGTCTCTCATGATGCCACATTTCTGGTTCTTTCTCTTCTTCCTCTTTTCCATTTATAAGGACTCATGTGATTACATTGCATCCACCTGGATAATCCAAGATAACCCCCATCTCAATCACCTGAATCCTTAATTCCATCTACAATCATAATCCCTCTTTACCATGTAATATAACTTATTCACAGGTTCCGGGGATTGTGGGCATGGGCACCTTGCACTTTTCTACTTACCACAAGTACTTTTTTGAAAGCAGAGCTCAGTGATAGTTGCTCATGAGGGCTGTGCATGAGCAGTGGGCAGGATGGACCACATGAGTGAATGTAGGTCA
Organism: Camelus ferus; assembly: GCF_009834535.1. NCBI lineage: Eukaryota > Metazoa > Chordata > Mammalia > Artiodactyla > Camelidae > Camelus > Camelus ferus. Next base: position 91,177,857 of record NC_045696.1, read on the forward strand.
GTTCAACTTGGGATTTCTCTGCCCTTCCTGATATAAGCCCAGGAAAAGACCTGCCCTTGTCCCTGGAGCATCCATCAATGACAGTTTGGCTATCCTAACTAGCCACTTTTTGTCCTTGCAAAGACTCTCTGCTGCTACACACATTATCTACTCTTTCTTTCTTGAAATTTTCCATGCTTCAGACCCTCTGATCCCATAATCTGTCGGCTGCTGTGGATGTTGTCCTGATTTTGGCTGACCTTTTTCAAGGCCTCCAGACCCAAACTGATACTCTCATCCACATGCTAGTTGCCAGAAGTTGGACAAATAGGGGGCTACTTTGTTTACATCTGAACAGCATCTCCCCAGCTGGTCAGCATGTTTTATTGTGACCAGGAACTATTCCATCAGTTATATATATTGGTCCTTACCTTGACCCAGCATAGACCTTTCTTGAAAGGCAGACATGGCACAACTGGGGCTTCCATGCTTTCTTTCCATTGATTAAAGACTAGGCACTTCCAGGCCACTGACACTGTCCTCAGCCTACTCTTACACAAGAGACCTTCATGGTAAAGGAGAACCAAGATGGTGCTTATGAAACCATGACAAGTAGCACTTGTCAGAGGCACTTCCTCCCATATCCACCCTCCACCAGAGATCTGTGGGCAGGTTGTCAGTTTATCTCAGCCTCAAGGACAATTCTAGAATCCGTGATACTTTATGCAACATTTGTGGTGCTGACATGTACAGGCTGTCTACCCTTTGCCCTACAGAAATACATTTTCAGGTTTGGTCGATGAGGTGATGCTAAATGGCTTTCCGTTTCACCTTTCCTGGGATCTTTCATTTTGTTACATTTCTGTACCTGTTCAGATTTTGGTGTGCATACAACACTAATACCAGGGCTAGTCTTTCGTAGCATATTTTAGAACAAAATAAGCTTCAATGAAACAAAATACCAGCAAGTTTCCCTGGTTCTGAGATGGGCAGCTCATTTTCTTTAAAAGCACATGATATTCAGAGTAAGGATCTCTTGAGAATACCAGAAATCTTGCAAAAATTCCCATCTTGGCATTATTTTGATCTAATTTGTATTAAACAACATGAGAGCTTTAACTTAATTTAAGATGGAAATGTAAACCATTTCTAGTATCTGTACACCCCGAATGAATAATAAGTTGTCATTCTCATGCGGTGCAAATGCATCTCCCTAGTCTGAATTTTGAGAATTCCTCATTTTGCACATCCCTTGAGAAGGAGACTCTCAAGAGAAAAGTAGGGAACAGTGAGAGGCAGCAAGTGGTTCGTGTGCCCCACAGCTAATTTGAGCATCAGTGATACCCTAAGCAGCATCCTGGCTGCCACCTATAATGAAGAACATGCTTATTTCTAATTTGTAGCATTTCTCCCTTTCCTGATTATACAAGATGGGTTCATTCATTATTAATTCAGTTTGTCAGACAGCACGGCCCTCCAAGTGTCAGGCTTCCTTGTTTCCAGGCAGTGAGTTTGTGTAAGAGCAATGAAATTTCAGAATGCACAGATCAGCAAGCTCTCATCTGTACCTGATTAAAGTTAGATAGACCAACTTAACAGCCTTAAAATAATTCTACATGAAGCAGCAGGAGACCTTTCTATATTGTCCTTATTATTGAAAAGGAAATGGACTAAAAAAATTGTTTCTTTTCTTCCAAACTATACCCGATTTGAAAGAGAGTAGGGGGAAATAAAATGATCCCTTTGTCTACACCATATATCTTCGAAATCAAAAATAGTGAAGAAGACATAACTCCGAGTTTACTGTTAAAAAGTCAGTATTTTAGTACACACACATGCATATCCGCATGAACATACACGTATACACACAATGATCCTTGCTTTGTAGAACTTTTAGCTTAATGTTAACCAGATCATGATATCATGATGTCAGTGAAGAGTGCTGGGCATGCCAGTGAGGATTCAGATGGATGTGATTCTCAGGGAAGGGGCTTGAATAAGCAGTCTGTTCATGGGTCATGTGACTGGGCTCCAGGACACAGCTGGAGAGAAGGAAAAAATAATGTGTCATGGGAAACAGACATAGGTACTGTGCATTTCAAAACAGTAATTATTATGTAAAAGACTGAGAAATAGATTCTAGCTGGTGTCCAAGTCATTTGAATGAGCACTGGAACTATTTTTCTTTTGTAACCTCCTAGCTTTAGAGCAAGCAAGTAAATAAAAGGACTGGATGATGAAATCTTGACCTAAATACAACAAATTTCCATCTATGCCCATTGAGATTTTTTTGATAAAGGTTTCACTTGACCTTCTTTTCTTCTTTGTACTCATCAGAAATCCAGCACTTTAGTCAACAAAAAAAAACCCCTCTGGGCTGGTTCTTGCCCCTGGGATGGAGATGCCCACATATGTGGCAGGAAAATCATTCACATTTATGACTTTTGGACTAGCATTACCCCTGGAGAGTGCTTGGGAAAAGAGGAGCAACAGTGGTGCGAGGTCTGTGAGGGCTTATTTGTAGGGACTCACCAGCCAGAAAAATTAAGTGGACACTAGATAGAGCCTAAAGCTGGCACAGGGACAAAGAGGGCAGATTGCAACTATTGAGGATATGCAAGAAGTCTCATTTGCCTAAAGAATGTAGCTGGTAAAGCCTTCATACGAGTTGCCAAAAATTTCATCCTCCAAATATAAAGGAAACAACAAAGGTAATTTCTCCTCTACACCAATGGTTCTCATCAGGGAGAAGAGGAGCAATTTTGCCTTCTGGAAGACACTTTTGGTTGTCAAAACTGGGAAAGAGAGCCTTGCTATGAGCAGAGAAGGAAAGAGAAAGGGGAATAGCTAGCCAGTCTTTGCCATAACCTCATTGAGCATCAGTTTTCCCATCTGCATGATGGACATCATAAGTTACCTTATTTGGTTTTGTAAATATTACATGAGATGATGTATGTAAAGTGCTTATCACAGTGCCTGACACATAGTAATACTTCAACAAATGATTACTGTTATTAGCATTACTGTGTGATTCGTAGCAGTGGTGTTTCATTTTCAAGCCAATGAAAAATGACTTGAGAATTTGGGGAGGCATTTAAAAATGAATTTCTGATAAATTCTAAGCAAAGGGTTCTAATAAAACATTAAGTGAGGAGGGAAGTGCAGAGCTCAATGTGGCAGCAGTGGAAGCTCCTGACTGAATCCTATTTAGTAGGATTTTCACAAAACATGAAAGAACATATTACAAAGGAGAGTTTTTTTTAAAGGAATATAAAACTGAAAGGACAATCTTTATGACTAAAGCCTAGAGTAACACTGTTCAATGGAAATGTAATGTGAATCCCACTTACAATTTAAAATTTTGTGGTAACCATGTTAAAAAAGTAAAAAGAAAAAGGATAATTAACTGTAATAGCATATTTTATTTAACCCAACATATCAAGCATATTATCATTTCAATATGTAACCAGTATAAAAAATTACTAATCAGATATTTTGCATTCTTCTCTTTATCAAGTCCTCAAAATTGAGGGTGTATTTTAGACTTACAGCACATCTCAGTTTGCACTAGCCATGTTTCAAGTGCTTAATAGCCACATCTAGCTAGTGGCTACCATATCGGGCAGCAAATATATAGCAGATGATTGTAAAAATGTCAGGGATGACAAAAATAAGTCTTTAAAGCCATGTCCAGAGCAAGGAAGGTCAGAAAGAAAATACAAACTTGCCGACATGGGAAGAAAATTTGATGTTAGTATTCGTCAACTAATTTTAAGATTCTGTCCTCACCTTTATGAAACATTATCCAGCAGGTATGGTTAGACCTCACATTAGTATAAGGTATTTGAAAGCAAATTATGTGATAACATATGAAGAGATCATTTTAAGTGTTAATAATGAATTAAAATGTCTGTTGTTGAACTAAATATGTTTTAAGAAACTGAGAGAACTCGGTAAAATTGTCACTCTTTGCAGATGACATACATAGAAAACCCTAACACCTCCATCAAAAAACTATTAGACTAATAAACAAATTCAGTATTGCTACAGGATACAAAAGCAATACACAAAAATCTGTTCCATGCTGTACACTAATAATGAACTAGCAGGTAAGTTAAGAAAACAATCATATTTACAATTGTATCAAAATAATAAAAGTGCCTAGGAATAAATGTATCCAAGGAGGTATAGTTAAAACTTCAAGACTTTAAGAAAAGAAACTGAAGAAGATACAAATAAATGGAAAGATACTCCATGTTCATGGATTGGAATAATTAATATTGTTAAAATGACCATAGTACCCACTGCAACCTATAAATTCAGTGCAATCCCTATCAGAATTCCAGTGACATTATTTTACAGAAATAGAACAAACAGTTCTAAAATTTGTTTGGAACCACAAAAGACCCTGGATATCCAAAGCAATCTTGAGAAAGAAAAACAAAACTGGAAGCATCTTATATCCTAATTTACAAACCATAATCATTAAAACAGTGTGGTATTAGCATTAAAAACAGACACAGAAATCAATGGAACAAAATAGCCCAGATATAAACCCACATATATACGGTCAATTAATTTATGAAAAAGGAGCCAAGAATATAAAATGGGAAAAGAACAACTTCTAAATTGTGGAAATTGGATAACCACATGCAAAAGAATGAAACTGGACCACTGTCTTATACCATACAGAAAAGTTAACTCAAAATAGATTAAAGACTTGAACATAAGACCAGAAACCATAAAATTCTTAGAAGAAAACAGATGTAGTAGGCTCCTTGACCACAATAAGGTCTTAGTGATAATTTTTTGAATCTGACACCAAAAGTAAAAGCAACAAAAGCAAAAATAAACAAGTGAGATTACATTAAACTAAAAAGCTTCTGCACAGCAAAGAAAATCATCAACAAAATAAAATGTAATATACTTTGCCTCTGGGGTGAATAGGAGAAAATATTTGCAAATTATGTATCTGATAAGAGGTTAATATCCAAAATATATAAAGAACTCATACAACTAAATAGCAAATAAAACAAAACAAATAAAAACAATTCAATTAAAAGATGGGCAGATGATCTGAATAGACATTTTTCCCAAGAAGACATACAGATGGCCCACAGACACATGAAAATATGCTCAGCATCATTAATCATTAAGAAAATGTAAATCAAAACTAGAATGAAATATCACCTCATACCTGTCAGAATGACCAATTTAAACAGACAGCAAGTAACAAATTTTGCTAATGATGTGGAGAAAAGGGAACCCCTCTGCACTGTTGGTGGGTATGTAAATTACAGTAACCATTATTTAAAACAGCATGGAGTTTTCTCAGAAAAATTAAAAATGAAACTACTGTATTAGCTAGCATTTCCACTTCTGGGTATTTATGTCAAGAAAACAAAGACTAACTTGAAAAGGTCTATTTACTGTCATGTTCATTGAAGTGCTATTTACAATAGCCAAGATATGGAAACAACCTAAGTGTCCATCAGTGCATGAATGGATAAAGAAAATTATGGTATTTATATACAATGAAGTATTACTCAGCCATGTAAAAGAATGAAATCTTGCCATTTGTGACAACATGGATGGACCTTGAGGGGATTATGCTAAGTGAAATGAGTCAGACAGAGAAGACAAATACTATATGATCTCTTTTAATTGTGGAATCAAACAAGACAAAACCCAAGTTCATAGATACAGAGAACAGATTGGTGTTTGCCACAGAGGTGGTTGGTAGGGAGTGGGTGAAGTGGGTGAAGAAGAGTCAGAGGTATAAAAAAAGAGTTCTTCTAATGATTCTTGTGCAGTTGGGTAGTTAAACTTATTCTGAGTTGCCTCACAACTCTGAGGGTTTGAAGTAACCTTTTGTCACCCCCAGATTCCTAATGCGTACATTTGTGCAGTCAAAAGCACCTCCCAGAATCATGATAAGACATTTCCTACTTTTCCAGCTTTGAGTTTCTGGGGCGCCATTTCCTTTTGCAGATGCCATCAAATAGATAGTCAACTGTGCGTATGAGATGGTGTGGTGGATCTTACCAGAAGGGCTTGTTAAATGGGAAAGCCACACAGTTAACAAGCACAAGACTCAGTGGCACAAAGGTCAACCAGCTTTTCCTTAATTGAAGAAAAAGCAAACATGCATGTTCCTTATATAAACACCGATATTTAACATTTAACTCAACCCTCATGATTCATTAAGAAAAGGAAATTCAATAAAGTCAGTCAGATGTGACTACAGGAAAAACTACCTCCAATGAGTCTGGCTGTTTTAGGACTTTGAATAATAGAGAAATCAATTTTTGAAATAAAATGCTAAATATGGATGGTGACCATCATTATAAATGTATACATATGTGTATTTGTTTTTAGTCCTAGAGTGGCTGTCTTTTATATCTTAAACTACCAGGTTTCTTCAGTCCCTTGGAATACTTATTAAAGAATCTCGTTGTGTGAACTTTTAACTCCTGGGTCAGAAAGTGAATAGTGATGGCTAAGATCCTAGCTATTTCTGATTTCCAAAAACAAAAATTGATTTTTTGGGAGACATATTTTGTGGATCAGAATTTGTGGGAAATGAAATAGGCATACTGAATTGGCAGCAGACAGGAGACAGAAAATAATGGAAAACAGACAAAAGGACTAGAAAAGTATAGCCGTCTGGGACTGTTTAGTGCAGGGGCAGACATTTCTGCACACCTTAACAGTCCTTGGGGCATCCCTGGGTGGAAAGTCGTAATCTATTTTATACAACTTTCCATCCAAATAAGTTTTAAAAGATGCCACTAAATAATGTTTGTACCTAAAAGGCATAAAAGGTGCTTTGTAGGGAGAGAAGAAGGGATGCTTGGGAGGAGAGAGACATCGAGGGATTTAAAAACACTGAGGGTCTGAGAGGGGGATGGAAACAAGAAGTGGTCAACAGTAGTATTTGCACCCTCTAACTTTACACAGAACTAGGCACATTGTTTTAAACAATCAGTTGTGGGCAAATTACAAAAAAAAAAAAAAAAAGAAAAGAAAACAAATATAATCACATGCTAAAAAGTGGCAAAGTTGCAGTTTAACTTTTTCTGCCTGACTTGAGATCTAAGAAATGAGGGATCCACAGGCTTTGTACCGGTTTTCAAGGCTTCCCCTTGAAATTAAGAGCAGCAGCCCTACCACTTCCTCTTCCAGCCAAGTCTCCATCCCACTGAGCCAAATAAATACCACTGAGGTCATTTTGCTTTTCCCTCACTCTAACGCAATTAGGGACAAGAGGGTGTGAGCTTGGAAGACGAAGGCCGACAGCTGAAGTCTGAAGGACTCTGTCAAGACCACAGCAGTGATGCTGGCCTACGAAAAAGCGGGTCAGAGACTTAATACAGAAATAGAAGCAATCCCCGCACTGATGGTTAATGAAGTGACAGTGAATGAGACCATGCCAATAGTCCATCTATAATGTGAATTCAAGGACTATTTAAAATGATGCTTACTGGTTCCTCTATTATTTAGATGGCTTTGTACTTATTATGTCTTCCTAGCTAACCCTGCAAATATTCTCAAGAACGTGATTAGGTTCACTATGAGTCATTGCAATTAATTATTCCACTGTTTCCACCAGCAAAAGCACATCAGACTTAGCAGAACTCTTAGTTGCCCTAAAAGAGTACATACGATACTTTTTGTTTAATTATGATTCAGAAACTGAAAACCATGGGGGCAAACTTGGAAGGGATCTTAGGACCACATGAACAGGATGCAGGAAAAGAGCAGAGGTTGAAACTTGATGTACCATGTACCCAACAGTTCCTGCTTTCTTTCTATTTAATTTGCAAGAGAACTTTGTTACAAGCCAGATTGTGTCAGGATACTTTGTGGCTCACTTATGATAGAATTAGAATATTTTAGTGCATTTGAAGATTCATTGCTAGGATGAAAAGAGAGAAATCCTCTCTTGCTCTCTCTTCCTCTCTTCTCTCTTTCCTTCCTTCCTCCCCTTGTCCATCTCTTCTCCCTCAAAAAAAATTTGTTTTCCACTATTGCTAAGCAATGTGTTCAACCGAGAAGCAAAAATCTAGGCCTCTGATTGCACACCTTGATATGATATGATATGATATGAGCAGATTTGAGTTTCACAGGTGGTGGCTGTGTAGAGGATTAAGCTCAAAGCTAAATTGGACTAAGATGGTTGGACCTTAATGCTATGGTGCTATGGGGAGTATGAGCTCTCTCATCTAATGTACCATAAGGAATCACTCAAGATTTTATATGCAATGCAAGTTAGTTTATTAGATTTAGGTCTTATGATTTTTATTCTTGAAAGAAACTTAGTATCATACAACTGATGTTACTTCAATTCATTCTTTGTTATATTTGCTAACAAGGAGTGCTATATAAATGTAATAAAGCATAAAGCATTTTTTTTGCTTCCATTTTCCATGGCACTTCCACATCCTGAAAGTCTCCATGGAATTGTTAACTGTGGTAAAGTTAGCAAAATCTGCAGCAGTTGGATTTTTTATCTATTTTATTTAAAAACTGATTTACTAAAAAACTGTTACACATTTTTTCCAATGTTGCAAAGAATTATTTATCAGAGTGTCATTAACTGGTTAGATACAGCTCTTTGATTACAGAGAAGCAGCAAAGTTTAGTGGGAAGGGCATTGGTTTTGGACTCAGCTGTATCAAGTTCTGAATTTCATAGGTGAGCTGTTTATATTATGTAAGATTCATTTTTTGAACTATAAACTTGGGGCCACAGGGTCATTTTGAGGATTACACAAAATTATTTATATGAAGCATTTAGCCAGTGTTTGGCATGTAGTAGTAGTGATGATGACGATACGTGGTGACAGTGATGATGATAGTGATAATGATGTTCGTGAGGAACGTGGTATACCTTCTGAGAGATAATGTGGTCTCAGTGGTTAAGAGCATAGATTTAGGAACCAGACTTCTTGGGTTCAACTCCTGGTTATACCAGGAATTATGTAGTTATATAGTCTTGGGTAAGTGTGTTAGTTATCTTCCGCTTCATAACAAATTACCCTAAAATGAGTGGCTTAGAACAATGTATATTGTGTCATGGTTTGGTGGATCAGGAGTTGAAAAATGACTTAGTTTTGTCTTCTGCTTCATAGTCTCTCAAAGACTGCATTCAAGGCATTGGCCCAAGGTCTGGGATCTCATCTGAAGCTCAACTGGGGGAAGATTCACTTGCAAGCTCACTCGTGGTTGTTGGCAAGACTGTTCCTTGAGGATGTTGGATTAGAAGTCTAAATTCCCTACTGGCTGTTGGCTGGAGACTGCCCTCAGTTTTTTGCCCCGTGGGCATTTCCAATAGACTATCCATCAAAGCCAGCAGAATAAGAGTCTGCTAGTAAGACAGATGTCACAGGCTTTTGTAACCTAGCCATGGAAGTGACATCCCATCACTTTTTGTGCTGTTATTTGTTTGAAGGGAGTCATTAGGTCCAGTCAGCAACCACAGGGAGGGAATTACACAAAGAGTGAATATCAGTTGGGGCTCATCTTAGAAATCTGCCCCCATAGCAAGTTACTCAACCTCTCTGTACCTCAGTTCTTCCATGTGTTAAGTGGAATTAATAGTCATAACTACTTAAGAGAGCTATTAAATTATTATTGTTAAAAAAATTAAAGTTAATAAACAAGTAATGTATCTGTGTCTGTCACATAGTAAGCACTCAGTAAATGTTTGACACTGTTTTTGAAAAATAGCAATTTATAGCTCTTTTACCTGTTATCAAAGCATTGATCCAATCCGCTTAATAACCTTTGTCACTCTATGTAAAAAGGTGGTTGTTGCACCACCAATTTATACAAAGAAATGGCAACAAAGTTTAGGGCAAGAGGATGGTGGTGTGGAGATACCAAAGGAGCACTGTAGAGTAAAGCTCAGATCCACGTTCTGTTTTTCTTTTCATAAGATGTGTAGTGTGGGCAGGTCACTTCATCTCTCTAGGTCGTGGTGTCTTTATCTGTGAAATGAGTGCTTTAGACTTTATCAGGAGTGATATTTGTGATTTGTGATATTTAGCAACTGCTTGGGGTCAGGCACTGGCCAGTCAGAACAGAGGCTGCCACAAACATGGTGTGGCCATGCTCATTGGAACTGACTGCATGACAGCCTCGAGAAGCTGTCTTTACAGTTCCTTCTAGCCCCAGACATGTGTGATCCCTTGACCCATTTCCAGATCACTTAATGACTTTGTGGTCCACACAGCCCTTTAGTTTTGTTCTCCTTACTTTTATAACTTTTTAACAATGTGGCTTTTAAGCCAGCACACTTAAACAATCAAAATAAAAGACCATTTAATACGATATGATTATCCTCTTCTGTGGGTTTAAATGGTGTGAGCAAATGTATCTGAATATGATTTGGTCCAGGAGCTAATCCCATTAAAGTGTGTTTTTAAAACTCAACAAATGGTATTTCAGAAACTCATTAGCAGAATGAAAATTCTATTTTAAAACTCAACAAATGGTATTTCAGAGACTCATTTCCAGAATGAAAATTCTAATCTGTGTTTGTTCCTGGCAGACCTTCTGAATCCTCCTCAAGAAGCTCACATATGCCTCAAACAAAAATGTTACCCAGTGAGGGAACAATGTCATTGCGCTGGTGTCTGTTGTCCCCCAGACTCCCTCTGTGACCTGCCTCTTCCCTAATGCTTGCTAAGTACCTGATACTTTCCTACGCAGGAAGCTTATATGAACTAATTAACATTTAATGAGAGGAAACCAGCTGATTAGAATGCTTTTCATGGTACTTTAGCTAATAAATGTTGTATATACTTTTGACTGCATCTAGTCAGCGTGTGGCCTCCCCTCCTGACTGCACCCTTTTTTTCCCCCGCAGCTCTGTCCCGCTCTAGGGCTTTCTGCAGTAACCTGGCTGAACAGTTTGCCTTAGTTAATTTGAGGAAACTTTTGGACCAAATTATTGAGATAAATATTTTGATTAAATTTTGCTCAGAGCAGTAAGTGCATGAAGCTTCTGAATCCAAATCAAGACCGAATCATTCCAACCATGCTTGATGGAGAACAGCAAGAGATTGATGAAAGCAAAATCTGCCCAGCAGAGTCCCAGGCAGCTGAAAATGATTTTGCCTGTGTTTATGAAGGCAATTAGGGTTGCGCTAGTGCAGCTCTGGAGGCCCAAAGAAAGGGGTGAAGAGGTGTAATTTCAGAGGCCCAGGCTTCCCCATGGAAAATCTAGATCTAGCCATTCAGTATCTACTGGTAGCTCCTGAATTATGGGATGTGCTCTAGGATGGGCCAGAATGTCTTCCCTATCAGTATTCTCCACATTTTTTGGCCAGAAGTTATTATCAGTAAAAGATTGTGGAGCAGCACCCCCAGTTTCTTGGTAAATTATCCACATGCAGTTCAGTAATTTGTTAATATCCCAAAGAACAACATATACTTGGGTTGAGGTGCATCATCGATGACAATGAGTAAGTCCGCACTTATTTTAAAGGGTCTTGATGGTGTCTATTATAGTTAAGTAAATCTACATATATTTCTTATGATGTGTCTGGGATCAAAACAAAGGTAAAAGTGTAAGACATGAGTCAGCTCTGTCATTTTCTTCTTGTTTACTTGTGCTTGTCTTCTTAGGACTATCTTCAGCATTCAGATACTTTGGCAGGAATATTATAAATTGTATGACTTTTTTTTTTTTTTTTGAAGATTGTTGTTGTTAGAGCCAGGTAACAATTGGTTTTGTTATAACCAGTGTCAGTTTGACTAGGCTAAGTGGTGCCCAGATAGTTGGTAAAACATTACTTCTGGGTGTGTCTGTGAGAGTTTCTGGAAAGATCAGTAGACTGAGTAAGGAGATCCACCAATGTGGGCCTACTTCACCGAATCCATTGAGGATCAGATAGAACAAAAAGGCAGATGAAGAGTGAACTCCCTCCTCTCTTCTCTTGATCTGGGGTGATCATCTTCTCCTGCCTTTGAACATTGGAGGCCCTGGTTCTCAGGCCTTCAGACTCTGGAACTGACGCCAGCAGTGCCCTAGTTCTCAAGTCTTTGAGCTTGGACTGGGAGTTACACCATTGGCTCCCCCTTGTTCTCGGGCCTTCAGACTCAGGCTGAATTACACCATCAGCTTTCCTGGTTCTTCAGCTTGTGGATAGTCGATTGTAGGACTTCTCAGCCTCCATGACCCCATGAGCCAATCCCTCTAATAAATCTCCTTATATATCTCTGTATATCCTCTTGGTTCTGTTTCTCTGAAGAACCCTGACAGATACAACCAGATAACATAATGTATAAATGCACTTAAACAAGGTGGTATAAACTGAACTGGGTTGCAAAACAACACAGTGAAATGATGAGTAAAGGCCTAGTGCTCAGGCTGCTGTGCCATGGAGCTCCCACTTGCCCTCAAGATCTGTCATGGTGCCGCTTGTCTGGTGTGACACAAGGAAGGGATGAGAGCGCTGGTATTAGCCTGTTTATTAGATGTTAGAAACACTTGATTTCTGTCTTATTTTAGAACAGAATTACTGTTAAGAGAAGCTCTCGTGTTCTCTTCCCATTCCCCAGTGGATAGCCATGAGGGTCCCCGTCAAAGACTGTTGGTTTAGATTTACATCTGAAGACACAAACTGCAGTTCTGTCTAGACTGGAATAAGCCTCGAATGGTCTCATTTGTTCCTGTCAGTTTCCAGCTTCTTGACCAAACTTCAGAGAGCTGTCCTGGGCCCTGTACTTAGTTGGAAGTTTGGCGTTCTCTTGCTGTGTGCACAGCAATTATGACTGCAGCCTCCACTGACCTGCTCAGTTTAGTTCCCTCATCTCCCTAGTCCCCCACAGACCACAAGTGGACTGAATAAAAGTTCAGCATGACTCAGTGCACAGTAGGACCTCCACAAACATGTACCCTCTTATGCAGGGTCATCTGCGGGCTCCTAGGAAGCCTCTTCAATGTATAGAAATCTAAACTTCTCATTATTAGACATTTGTTCTTTTTTTGTCATCAGGAAGGAGAAAGTGTGGGTTTGGTCATCAGACAAATGTGAGTTCAAGTCCACATTCTAGCTGTGTGACCTGGGGCAAGTCCCAACCTCTCTGAGTTTCAATCTCTCCCTCTTTTAAGGAGTATAATAATATCTACTCTACTGGATTTTTGTGATATTGAGGGATAATATATGCCTTATGGTAGTCACTCAGTACATGCTAACTATTGTTATTCATTGTTAGTGTTGGAATATTCAAATTCTTTTCCTGGAAAAAGAATGTTCTCACATAATTAAAATTTTTATCAGAAATAAATTTTGTTTGTTAGATACTACGTACATCCTAAGGCTGAAATAGATCACAGACCATAGATAAGGATCCATAGGAGATTGGTGGAGAATGACCTGGCTGTGGGGCAGGTCCCAGGGGCTTGGTTAGATTCAGACCAAAAGGCATTGAGCCAAGGGTCTGAACATAATGGAGTAAAAATCCGAGGTCCAACTGGGAGTCTCAGTCATGGTTAAAACACAAACGTGCAGCTAGGCTGTGAGGAAAACTAAGCCTCACATGCTCTGTGGACGTGGCACTTAGTGCTTGTCGGGTGCTGTGTTTTAAAGGAGCTGGAGTAAGATGAGGCAGGAGAGCAGAGCGTTTCACCATGGTGTTCACCATTTTATCAGTTCTCTGTTGGTTAGAGCCAGTAAAACTAGATGTCATGACAAACTCCCAATTGCAGTGACTTAATACAAATGGTTTATTTTTCACCCCCTTGACAGTTCAGTGTGGACTGATGAGCAAGCAGCCTTCCACATGTACCTTCAGGGACCCAGACTCCTCCCTTCTTATGGCTCCACCTTCCTCTGGGTCTTTTCAGTTCAGTTACAACTTGGGGAAAAAGCAAGGATCATGTTTGAGAAATTTTCATGGCCAAAGTTCGGAAGGAATGCATGGCACTTCTGTTCACATTTTCTTGGTCAAAACTCAGTCATATGGGTTCACCTAACTGCAGAAGAGGCTTAAGTGATGTAGCTATGTCACCACAAAGGAGGAGAAAAGACAAATATCAGTGAATACTCATTATTTGCCATAAATGGCTTTTAAACTTCACTACAACCTACACTAAGCAATCACTTTCCTATCAATACTCAACGTACACACAACTTGCAAACCAACACTTATTCCTACTACATATGATACCCTTTGGTATTTTCTATTCTACAGTGTTTCATTTAAAAATATTGGTTGTGCTACATCAAATCAGTTTCACAACCTGTCAGAGTGAAAACCGCTATTCTGGATTATAAACCTGAATGTCATAATCCACTAGTTATTACTGCAGATAGAGAGTGACTCCCTCCCTGTAATGATCAGGATCTGGGTTGCCTGAAAGCACTTTCTAGGGGGCCCTGTGATAAAAAAATATTCTGATTGATAGGGTCCAGAGACAGCAGAATTCCATGACACCACCAGTGTAGTAGAGGGTTCAGCCGGGGATGAGACAGTGTTCAAACATTTCCTTTCAACACAACAGCCTTGAAATGTAGTTAAAAATAAAGGCAGGACAAAACTAAACATAGAGCCCCAATGCTGGGTGAATGCTTCTCCTTATCTGCCCCAACATTTACAAGTTGTGAAACAGAATGCCTTTCTCATTAGCTGTACTTCATACCCCATATCTCCCCACCCCCATCCAAGTGAGGAATTGATATCTCATTCTTCAGATACCACTATTTTAAGAAAGTGACCCATGGACCAGGGAGACTGGAAAATTGCTCCTGTAGGATGCATCTTGGATGTACATTATTTGTACTTGAATATTTACATTGCAGTGTAAATAGGCAGGCCTCCATAGTTCATTGCACAGAACTTACTTGGTATGACAGAGGTACTGAATGTTTACATGGGAATTGGGGTAAAGAGACTTGTTGAGAAGGGAAAAATCAAATCAGGTATATGGAAAGATTCATATGTATGTTTTTGCTCTGTGCAGAGGAATTCTAGGTACCAAATCCCATTCACATCTCCAAATCATATGGTACATGTAAAGTGAGTTGTGCAGCTTCCAATCTGGGAATACCCTTTCCAAACCCTCCCTGCTCTCCAGTGACTAGTCAAATAGCGTTAGAAAAAGGTTTATTTTTCGTAGTGTGGTTGTAGTCTACTGTTGAATATTAAAGTAACCTGGCTTTATGTTTGAGTTGCTGGTTTTCTAATCTTTAGAAGCCCATTACAAAATGAACAACTTGGTGAGAGACAATGTAAAACAAACCTAAATTGGCTATATTAAAATAGCAGCAGTGTGTGTAATGAGGATAAATTAGCTTTCATTTACATATCTCAACATAATAAAAGCTATATATGACAAACCTACAGCCAGCATAATACTCAACAGTGAAAAACTCAAAAGCTTACCACTAAAATCTGGGACAAGACAAGGCTGCCCACTATCACCACTCCTATTCAACATAATCTTGGAAGTCCTAGCCACAGCAATCAGGCAAGAGAGAGAAATAAAAGGGATCCAAATTGGAAAAGAAGAGGTAAAAGTGTCACTATATGCAGATGACATGATATTATATATAGAAAACCCTAAAAGGTCCACACAAAAACTACTAGAACTGATCAAAGAATTCAGAAAGGTAGCAGGTTACAAGATTGACGTTCAAAAATCAGTTGCATTTCTTTAAACTAACAATGAATCAACAGAAAAAGAAAACAAAGAAATAATCCCCTTTAAAATAGCACCCAAAGTAATAAAATACCTAGGAATAAATCTAACCAAGGAGGTGAAAGACTTATACATGGAAAATTACAAAACACTGATGAAGGAAATTAAAGAAAACTTTAAAAAATGGAAAGATATCCCATGCTCTTGGATTGGAAGAATCAATATTGTTAAAATGGTCACACTGCCCAAGGCAATCTACAGATTTAACGCAATCCCTATCCAATTACCCAGGACATATTCCACAGAACTAGAACAAATCATAATAAAATTTATATGGAACCACAAAAGACCTGGAATTGCCAAAGCATTACTGAAGAAAGAGAAAGAGGCTGGAGGAATAACTCTCCCAGACTTCAGACAATACTGTAGAGCTACAGTCATCAAGACAGCATGGTATTGGTACAAAAACAGACATATGAACCAATGGAACAGAATAGAGCCCAGAAGTGAACCCACAAACTTTTGGTCAACTAATCTTCGACAAAGGAGGCAAGAATATACAATGGAATAAAGACAGTCTCTTCAGCAAATGGTGTTGGGAAGACTGGACAGCAGCATGTAAATCAGTGAAGCTAGAACACTCCCTTACACCATACACAAAAACAAACTCAAAATGGATCAAAGACTTAAACATAAGACAAGATATAATAAACCTCCTAGAAGAAAATATAGGCAAAACATTATTTGACATACATCTCAAAAATGTTCTCCTAGGGCAGTCTACCCAAGCAATGGAAATAAAAGCAAGAATAAACAAATGGGACCTAATTATACTTAACAAGCTTCTGCACAGCAAAGGAAGCCATAAGTAAAACAAAAAGACAACCTACGGAATGGGAGAAAATTTTTGCAAATGAAACCGAGAAAGGCTTGATCTCCAGAATATATAAGTAGCTAATATGACTTAATAAGAAAAAAATAAACAACGCAATCCAAAAATGGGCAGAAGATCTAAACAAGCAGTTCTCCAAGGAAGACATACAAATGATCAATAGGCACATGAGAAAATGCTCAATATCACTAATTATCAGAGAAATGCAAATCAAAACTACAATGAAGTATCACCTCACCAGTCAGAATGGCCATCATTCAAAAGTCCACAAATGACAAATGCTGGAGAGGCTGTGGAGAAAAGGGAACCCTCCTACACTGCTGGTGGGAATGCAGTTTGGTGCAGCCACCATGGAAAACAGTATGGAGATTCCTCAAAAAAACTGAAAATAGACTTACCATATGATCCAACAATCCCACTCCTGGGCATATATCCAGAGGGAACTTTAATTCAAAAAGACACATGCACCCCAGTGTTCACAGCAGCACTATTTACAATAGCCAAGACATGGAAACAGCCTAAATGTCCATCAACAGATGAGTGGATAAAGAAGAAGTGGTATATTTATACAGTGGAATACTATTCAGCCATAATAATGACAACATACCACCATTTGCAGCAACATGGATGTCCCTGGAGAATGTTATTCTAAGTGAGGTAAGCCAGAAAGAGAAAGAAAAATACCATATGAGATCGCTCGTATGTGGAATCCAAAAAAAAAAAAAAAAAAAAAAAAAAAGAACATAAATACAAAACAGAAACAGACTCATAGACATAGAATACAAACTTGTGGTTGCCAAGGGGGTTGGGGGGGTGGGACGGGACAGACTGGGATTTCAAAATTTGTAGGTACTGACAGGCATATGCAGAATAGATAAACAATACTATACTATATAGCATAGGAAAATATATACTAGAGCTTATAGTAGCTCACATGAAAAAAAATGTGACAATGAATATATGTATGTTCATGTATAACTGAAAAATTGTGCTCTACACTGGAATTTGACACAACATTGTAAAATGACTATAACTCAATAAAAATGTTTAATAAAAAGAAAACATGGGTATTTAAAAAATTAGCTTTCATTTAACAAAACTTCACTTTCAGATATGTACTTAATGAGTAGAGGACTTACATCAAGAGGAAAAGTAGGAGATAAAATTCCAAGTGACCGAGGTGATCAAACCCCACAATCTGATGAGCAGAGATCCTGAGAACATCATGTCATGCATCATTGTAGGCTCTGGATCCCTAAGATGTACCACCAGGCATACTTTAGTTAGATTATTCTGGTCTCTTTTTTACATTAGATTTAATATCATTGCTAATTGGCACTAAATGTTTTTGGCTCTGCTGACACCTGTCTCTTTTTAGGCTGACTTCACTTGAACCAGGTTAACTTGCAACATCTTGGACTTTGCTTTTAGGATTAACAGCATTACATTCAGGGTTAAACTGGCCCAGTGATAGCCTTCCCTAGTCCCCTGCCTACTGAAAAGAACAACATTGGACACTGTTGTCTTTGCCAATGACAACATAACTATAATGAGAATGGTGGAGTCTTCACTTTAAGCTGAGAACCACACCGATCTACTTTCCTTTGCCTTTCAGAGTCTTCAGGAAAAAATAAAACAACACAAAAGGGTAACAGTTGATGATTAAAACTATAAAGCTTTGATAGTATTTTTTTCAAGTGATGAAAAGGCATTAACATATGCTTTATCAATGAGCCTTCCAAGTCTAAAAAGTAAAAATATAAGTATATTGTTAAAGCTTAATGTTAAAAATCTTGTGCCCTTGCTCTCAACTGTCCATTCTTTCATTCTCTTATTCAACAACTATAAAGCCTATGATGTGCTAGGCTCTGTTCTGAGTGTAAGGGATACAAATCAGACAAAAACCCTTGCCCTCCAAAACCTTAGACTCAAGCAGGCAATAACTGAGCAAGTAAAATGTGAATTATGTTGGTGCTGAAAACTGACGAGGATAAAAAAGAAGGAAAGAGGGAGAAGTAAGAGTGTGGCGTTGCAGTTTTAGACAGTATATCCAGGGAAGGATTTACTGATAAAATGACATTTACGTAAAGACCTTAAGGAGGTAAGAGAGTGAGCCACGTGATAACGGGGGAAAAGAAGTGGCAAGTGCGAAGGCTCAGGTGGGAGCGTGCCTGGTGCCTGAAGGAACATCAGTGTGGCAAGCTGTCTAGAGTGAAGGCAGCGAAGGGAGTGTAACAGGTCAGTGCCATGGCAGAGTGGTGACTGGTGGCCAGATCCCAGGGGCTCTGTAGAACATGGTAAGTACCTTGGCTTTTATTCTGTCATGGGGAGCTATTGAAGGGTTTTGAGCAGAATAAAGGACATAATTTAGTATTTACAGAATCACTCTGGCTGCTTGTTGAGAATAGACCACTTATGTGGCCAGTGTAGCAGTCTGGGAGAGATGATAGCAGCTTGGACCCAGATAGTAGCAGTGTGGATGTGAGGAGTGGTTGGGGTTTTGGAAAGAGTTTGAAGGTAAAGCCTTCCCGATTTGCTGGTGGATCAGCTATGGGCTGTGAAAGATCAAGAGTTATCAAGCATGAATGGAGTTTGACGGTGGGGAGGCTCTTGGAGGAGCAGGTTTGGGGGAGGACGGAAGCTCTCATTGTTAGTCCTATTAAAATTGGATGGGGATGTCAAGTAGGTGGTTGGTCGTATGAGTCTGCAGTTCAGGGTACGTGTGGTTTACCTCCAGGCTTTTCCAGCCCGTCCATGTATTGGGCAATAGGGCTGTTGTAAATTAGGAGTGGGGCAGCTGCTTCCTCAAAGAAAGAGGGTCTAACCCCTGGTTAAAGGTTAGTTTTCCACTTCATAAAGAATAATCATCATGCCCAGTGCATTTCTTGGGCTTCTCATCTTCATAGCAGGTTATCCCCACCCAGTTGAGAAACCATAATGTTCTCTTTTTCTTTATTCTCTCTTGATTAGTGAGGTCAGCTTCCAAACCCAGCCAAATTAGCATTTACTACTTCAGTTATTGACATAAAGATCTATGACATAGGTGTAGCCTCTTTATCCATGATGCAATAATTATGCCTTAGTTCATATGACTTCTTATCAGAAACTGTGAAGGGCTGTTATTGGGGTTTCTGCAGGGCTTTGACTAACTGCTAATTGAAATATAATTAGCACCACACAACCTGTCAGGAAAAGTGTTTTGTTCTAAACTGAGCCAGGCAGGGCACCAAATGTGGGCATCTGAGGTGGCTGAGAATTCACACTCAGAAACATCAGAGAACCTGGGCTCAGCCCTTATGATAACACACAGCACCAAGTGACCGCCACTGCTATCTTGGAGAGTGGATTTTTTTTTTCTTTTGTGTATGATAGGAGGTTGATGGATTGTGTCTGTTGCAGAGACACAAGGAGAAAAGGTGACTCAAATCCCAAAATAGCCCTTTTGAATGCATTAAGAGAAAACATCTCTGACACAGACAGGAAGAAAGGGAAGAGGGGGCAGGAGTCAGTGACAAAATGTTCATAGTGCGTTGGTCACCAGCATTGATTCATATGAAGTTATTATCTTGTGCTAAGAAGTGACGTTGTCCTTTGCTTTAATGTTCTAAATTATAGAAACCCTCTAAAACTGTACAATTACCTGAAGATTAAATTGATTGTCCATTATCTGTGTTTTAACAATCTACTTGGTAAGTGTTTCCTATCATTTCTTCATCACTTCACACCCGGTTGGGGTTTGGAGTAGGTCATAGGCATGACTCCTGTTTGATAATCTGGTGGTTACATATCTGAATTCTCTATAAAAGTAAGAACATCAGTATTGAAGTGAGACAAGGGAAAAGTCTCACTTAAGTTTGCTTTAAATAGACAAACTATCTGAAAGAAACTTTAATGGAAGAAATTATCCCATTCACAACAGCAGCAAACACCATTACACATCTGAAGTTAAACTCAATAAGAAATGGCAGGAAATATATAAAGAAAATTCTAAAACCACTCAAGGGCATGAAAGGAGACCTGCTAAATAGACAAAGGGACTCCACAATGTAAAGATGCAAGTAATTCCTAAGTTAATCTGCAGACTTGATGCAATCTCAATAAAAAGCCCACTAGAGGTTTTGTTTTTGTTTTTGTTTTTGTTTTGTTTTTTAGTGCATTGCTTGTTTATTTTGGAACTTGTCAAGAATAGTGAGAAAAAGTAGGAAAAGAATATTGGAGGGTCCTACCATACATTAAAATATATTATAAAACTTAATAATTATAACTGTGCAGGATCAGCATAGAGTAGAAAGGTTAGACCAATGGAAGAGTTGAGAAGTAGACTTAACTTTTTATGAAAATTTCATATATGATAAACCCATGATTTAAAATCAATGGGAAAAATGGGGTTTTTAATAAACGGTTTTAGGGACAACTATCTAGATCTCTGGGAAAAGAATAAAACTGAATATACTCAATATTCCTCCTAACAGAAAGATGGATCGAAGATTTAAACATAAAAAAAAAGAAACCACAGGAGTTCTAGAAGCAAACATGAAGTTTGTTTATAATTTTCAATTGATGGAAGCCTTTCTAAGCAAGAAAATAAACCCAGAAGCCATAAAGTTAAAGGTTAATAAATTTCACTACCTAAAAATTAAATTTTCTGCACAGCAAAAATATCATAAATACAGTCAAAAGATAAATGACCAACTAAAGAAACATTTAAAACATATATTAGTGACAAATGATTAATTTTCTCAATATATAAAAAGTTCTCTCAGCTCTATAAGCAACAGGAACATGAGTTCACATTTAAAAAAAGAAAAAACAGGTTTATAAATACATGGAAAGGTTTCCACTCTCACTAATAATAAAAGAAATCCACTTGAATAAATAGGTAACATTTGCAATTTTCAGGTAAAGAAAGATTAAAAAAAAAATACATGAGACGAGGATCTAAGCAAGCTCTTTCACTGTAGATGGGAGTTCAAAATTGGTTTGACTTTGCTATGATCTGAATGTTTGTGGTCTCCAAAAATTCTTAGGTTGAAATCCTAAACTCCAATGTGATTGTATTAGGAGGTATGCCCTTTGGGAGGTGATTAGGTCAGGAGGGTGGCACCTTCTTAAATAATATTAGTACCCTTATGGAAGAGGCCCTAGAGAGCTCCCTTGCCCGTTTCTGCCAGGTGATGATACAATGAGAAGTCTGTAACTAGGAAGAGGGCCTCACCTGATCATGATGGCACTTTGATCTTAGACTTCCCACCCTCCAGAACCATAAGCAATAAATTTCTGTTGTTTTAAGCCACCCAGGCAGTATTTTGTTGTAACAGCCAAAATGGACTAAGACAGCACCCCTTACAGGACAATTTTGTAGTATCTTCCAAATGTAAGATACACATACCCTTTTGGTCCAGCAGCTGACACTTTGGGACATTTGTCCCATATTATATACACACATGTGCAAGAACAATGCGATTAAATATTCATTATAGCATTGTTGATCATAGGAAAAAAGACTGAAAAAATTGTCAATGAACAGGCTACTTGGCTAAAGAAATAATGGTGACTAAGTACAATAGAATACTATGCAATTATGAAAAAGGGTGAAGTAGCTCTGTTAATCTTATAAAAATTTCCAAGATATATTGTTTAATTAAAAAAAAAGAACCTAGTTGCCATGCAGTAGATATAAACAGCTTTAATCTATGTAAACATAAAATGGGACACACAGGTGTACATCTATGCATTATGCACACATGTGTATGCTTATCTGTACGTATGTCACTTACACATACACCTCTCATGCTCATGTATGCCTAGAGCACTTTTGGAAAAAATTCCCTCTAGGGATGGGAAATGAAGAACTAGCAGGGGTTGGTATCATATGTACATATTACTTTTGTATTAAAAGCAAGTTCTTTTAAAAATACATGGGAATTTATAATATATAAATGTAATACTTCAAATTAATAAGGAAACAATGAATTATCCAATAGATAATATTGATACAACTAGATGGCCATTTAGAATAAATAAATTCTAGGTTGATTAAAGTTTTAAAAGTAATAAAAAATAAAATCATTACTGTTCTTGAAGAAGATGGTGATAATCTTTTATAGTGTTGGATGGGAAAGAATTTCCTAATCATGTAATGAAAGCACATAAAAATTGAGCAGTTTGACTACAAAAAGTAAACTTTGACTCAGTTAAAAGTATAAACAAAATTGAAAGACAAGCAAAATGGGAAAAATATTTGCAAGACAAATGATAGATCACAAAAAAATATTATTGACTAAATATTCTTACAAATCAATAAAAAAGACCAACAAAAAAAGCATAAGACATGAACAGACCATTTATTCAACACGTGAAAAGATTTCACCCATGCTAATTACCACTTGAGCTATACCCTTCCACCACAACCATTCTAATTAAAATGTGAATAAAACAATAAATTTCATTTTTCACCATTTCACTTTGGACAGAAACAAAATTTTTGAGTTAATATAATTCATCAGTGTTGAAAAACAGTTCTCTTACAAACTATTTGGTGGAGATTAAAAACTGATGCTTTTCTGAAAGTCACTTTAGTAGTAAAAATGTACAATGTACTATTTATTCCAGCAACCCCACGTTTAGAATTTACTCTGAAGAGGTAATCATTCAAGTTCACTGAAAAAAATCTAAGTGATGTCCATCAGAATGTTGTTTAGAATAACACACACACACACACACACAAAACAATTGAAATGTTCATCAATAGGGTACCCATAGTGTAAATAATGGCACCTATTACAATGGAATACAATGTAGCCCTTTAAAATAATGATATAGAGCTACATGCAGAGACATGCAAGTTTCTCCTTGATCCATTGTCAAGTGCTTAAAAGCAGATTGAAAAACACCATGGAGAGCACAAAATATTGTGCAGGAGAGCTCTCAGGAAAGTTGCTCGTACAATCATTTACAGTGGTTTTTATTGAGTTTGAGGACTTTAGGTAATTTTTATTTTCTCTTATCTTTAAAAATTTAATCAGAGTATCCCCTCAATGAAATAAATCCTGTGTAGACATTAAAAATACTGGAGAAAAAAATTCAATGCCAAGAAAGGATGTTTACGACTTACTAAGTAAAGAAATATAGGTTACAAAGTAATACTTCCAACATTATCTCATTTTTAGAATAAAGTATAGAAATATATATTCACTTACATACATTTGTGCCTGAAAAGTATTAGCTTAAATATATTAAAAGTGATCATCTCTGTGTGGTGGGATTTTGGGTGACTTTTTCAAAGATACTTTTTAATGAGGTTGTATCACTTTTTATTTATTTATTTATTTATTTTTAACATTTTTTATTGATTTATAATCATTTTACAATGTTGTGTCAAATTCCAGTGTTCAGCACAATTTTTCAGTTATTCATGGACATATACACACTCATTGTCACATTTTTTTCTCTGAGTTATCATAACATTTTGTGTATATTTCCCTGTGCTATACAGTGTAGTCTATTCTACAATTTTGAAATCCCAGTCTATCCCTTCCCACCCTCCACCCCCCTGGTAACCACAAGTCTGTATTCTCTGTCTGTGAGTCTATTTCTGTCCTTTATTTATGCTTTGTTTTTGTTTGTTTGTATGTTTTTGTTTTTGTTTTTTAGATTCCACATATGAGCGATCTCATATGGTATTTTTCTTTCTCTTTCTGGCTTACTTCACTTAGAATGACGTTCTCCAGGAGCATCCATATTGCTGCAAATGGTGGTATGTTGTCGGTTTTTATGGCTGAGTAGTATTCCATTGTATAAATATACCACCTCTTCTTTATCCAGTCACCTGTTGATGGACATTTAGGCTGTTTCCATGTTTTGGCTATTGTAAATAGTGCTGCTATGAACATTGGGGTGCAGGTGTCATCCTGAAGTAGATTTCCTTCTGGATACAAGCCCAGGATTGGGATTCCTGGGTCATATGGTAAGTCTGTTCCTAGTCTTTTGAGGAATCTCCACACTGTTTTCCATAGTGGCTGCACCAAACTGCATTCCCACCAGCAGTGTAGGAGGGTTCCCAATTCTCCACAGCCTCTCCAGCATTTGTCATTTGTGGATTTTTGAATGACGGCCATTCTGACTGGTGTGAGGTGATACCTCATTGTAGTTTTGATTTGCATTTCTCTGATAATTAGTGATATTGAGCATTTTCTCATGTGCCTATTGATCATTTGTATGTCTTCCTTGGAGAATTGCTTGTTTAGGTCTTCTGCCCATTTTTGGATTGGGTTGTTTATTTTTTTCTTATTGAGTCGTATGAGCTGCTTATATATTCTGGAGATCAAGCCTTTGTTGATTTCACTTGCAAAAATTTTCTCCCATTCCGTAAGTTGTCATTTTGTTTTACTTATGGTTTCCTTTGCTATGCAGAAGCTTGTAAGTTTCATTAGGTCCCATTTGTTTATTCTTGCTTTTATTTCTTCTAGGAGAAAATTTTTTAAATGTATGTCAGATAATGTTTTGCCTATGTTTTCCTCTAGGAGGTTTATTGTATCTTGTCTTATGTTTAAGTCTTTAATCCATTTTGAGTTGATTTTTGTATATGGTGTAAGGGAGTGTTCTAGCTTCATTGTTTTACATGCTGCTGTCCAGTTTTCCCAACACCATTTGCTGAAGAGACTGTCTTTATTCCAATGTATATTCTTGCCTCCTTTGTCAAAGATGAGTTGACCAAAAGTTTGTGGGTTCATTTCTGGGCTCTCTATTCTGTTCCATTGGTCTATATGTCTGTTTTGGTACCAATACCATGCTGTCTTGATGACTGTAGCTCTATAGTATTGTCTGAAGTCTGGGAGAGTTATTCCTCCAGCCTCTTTCTTTCTCTTCAGTAATGCTTTGGCAATTCTAGGTCTTTGATGGTTCCATATGAATTTTATTATGATTTGTTCTAGTTCTGTGAAATATGTCCTGGGTAATTGGATAGGGATTGCATTAAATCTGTAGATTGCCTTGGGCAGTGTGACCATTTTAACAATATTGATTCTTCCAATCCAAGAGTATGGGATATCTTTCCATTTTTTAAAGTCTTCTTTAATTTCCTTCCTCAATGGTTTATAGTTTTCTGTGTATAATTCTTTCATCTCCTTGGTTAGATTTATTCCCAGATATTTTATTACTTTGGGTGCTATTTTAAAGGGGATTGTTTCTTTACTTTCTTCTTCTGTTGATTTATCGTTAGTGTAAAGAAATGCAACTGATTTTTGAACATTAATTTTGTAACCTGCTACCTTGCTGAATTCTTCCATCAGCTCTAGTAGCTTTTGTGTGGACCTTTTAGGGTTTTCTATATATAGTAACATGTCGTCAGCATATAATGAAACTTTTACCTCTTCTTTTCCAATTTGGATCCCTTTTATTTCTTTCTCTTGCCTGACTGCTGTGGCTAGGACTTCCAGGACTATGTTGAATAGGAGTGGTGATAGTGGGCATCCTTGTCTTGTCCCAGATTTTAGTGGGAAGCTTTTGAGTTTTTCACCGTTGAGTACTATGCTGACTGTAGGTTTGTCATATATAGCTTTTATTATGTTGAGATATGTTCCCTCTATACCCACTTTGGCGAGAGTTTTTATCATAAATGGGTGTTGAATTTTATCAAATGCTTTTTCTGCATCGATTGAGATGATCATGTGGTTTTTGTCCTTTCTCTTGTTGATGTGATGTATTACACTGATTGATTTGCGTATGTTGAACCAGCCTTGTGTCCCTGGGATGAACCCCACTTGGTCATGATGTATAATCTTTTTTATGTGTTGTTGGATTCTATTTGCTAAAATTTTGGTGAGGATTTTGGCGTCTATGTTCATCAGTGATATTGGCCTATAATTCTCTTTTTTTGTAGTGTCTTTGCCTGGTTTTGGTATCAGGGTGATGGTGGCTTCATAGAATGAGTTTGGGAGTATTCCCTCCTTTTCAATCGTCTGGAAGAGTTTGAGAAGGACTGGTATGAGTTCTTCTTTGTATGTTTGGTAGAATTCCCTGGTGAAGCCATCCGGTCCTGGACTTTTATTTGTAGGGAGGTTTTTAATTGCTATTTCTATTTCCTTTCTAGTGATCGGATTGTTCAAGTGTTCAGATTCTTCTTGATTCAGTTTTGGTGGACAGTATGTTTCCAGAAACTTGTCCATCTCCTCTAGGTTATGCAGTTTGGTTCCATATAGTTTTTCATAATATTCTCGTATGATATTCTGTATTTCTATTTTATTTGTTGTAATTTCTCCATTCTCCTTTCTTATTTTGCTAATTTGTGCTCTCTCTTTTTTCTTCTTTGTGAGTTTGGCCAGAGGTTTGTCGATTTTATTTACTTTTTCAAAAAACCAGCTTTTGGTTTGGTTGATTTTTTCTATGGTCTTGTTAATCTCTATTGTATTTAATTCCTCTCTGATCTTTATTATTTCCTTCCTTCTGCTGCTTTTTGGGGCTTTTTGTTCTTCTTTTTCTAATTCATTCAGGTGGTGGGTTAAATTGTTTATTTGAGATTGTTCTTCTTTTTTGAGGAAGGCCTGTATCGCTATAAACTTCCCTCTTAGCACTGCCTTTGCTGTGTCCCATAGGTTTTGAGTGGTTGTGCTTTCATTGTCATTTGTCTCAAGGTATTTTTTAATTTCAGCTTTGATTTCCACATTGACCCATTGGTTTTTTAATAACATATTGTTTAATCTCCATGCTTTCCTTTTTTTCTCCTTTGTTTCTCTGTTGTTGATTTCCAGTTTCATGGCATTGTGGTCAGTAAAGATGCTTGAGATAATTTCTATCTTCTTAAAATTGTTGAGGTTTCTTTTTTGCCCAAGTACGTGATCAATCCTGGAAAATGTTCCATGTGCACTTGAAAAGAATGTATATCCTATTTTTATGGGGTGTAATGCTCTGAAAATATCCACCAAGTCTAGTTTTTCTATTGTAGTATTTAATTTCTCTGTTGCCTTGTTTATTTTCTGTCTGGAAGATCTGTCTAGTGATGTTAATGCAGTGTTAAAATCTCCAACTATGATTGTATTCCCATCAATATCCCCCTTTATCTATGTTAGTAATTCTTGTATGTACTTAGGTGCTCCTATATTGGGTGCATATATATTAACGAGTGTAATATCCTCATCTTGTATCACTCCTTTAATCATTATAAAATGTCCTTCTTTATCTTTCTTTATGGCCTTTGTTTTAAAGTCTATTTTGTCTGAAATCAGTACTGCAACACCTGCTTTTTTGGCTTTTCCATTTGCATGGAATATCCTTTTCCATCCTTTCACTCTCAATCTATATGTGTCCTTCTCCCTAAAGTGGGTCTCTTGTATGCAGCATATTGAAGGTTCTTGCTTTATTATCCAGTCTGCCACTCTGTGTCTTTTGACTGGAGCATTTAGTCCATTAACATTTACAGTAATTAATGATAGATGTGTGTTTATTGCCATTTTGAACTTATCTTTGCAGTTGAATTGGTATATCCTCTTTGTTCCTTTCTTCTTCCTTTTGTGGTTTGGTAATTTTCCTTTGTATTATCATGGATTTTATTTAATTTTTGTGACTCCTTTGTAAATTTTTGGCTTGTGATTACCCTTTTTTGTAAATCTGTCAACCCATTACTATAACTGTTTTTATTAAACTCATAGTAACGTGATCTCAAACCCATCCTACTGTTAAAAAAATTTTAAATTGAAAGAAAAAAATATTCTATATTTCCCTGCCTCCCTCTCCCACTCTCAGTGATTTGTATGTCTTCTTTTATAATTTCATGTTTACTTTATTTGTAATTCATGAGTTATCACCTTTCCAGTTGTGTGTTTCTCATTTCTGTAGCATCCTGCTGCTTTTCTATTTAGAATAGCCCTTTCAATATTTCTTTTAGCATGGGTTTAGTGTTGCTAAACTCCTGCAGCTTTTTTTTTGTCTGTGAAACTCTATTTCTCCTTCTGTCCTCAAGGATAGCCTTGCTGGATAAAGGATCCTAGGCTGCATCTTTTTTTCATTCAGGGCTTTGAATATATCTTGCCGCTCCCTTCTGGCCTGTAGTGTTTGTGTAGAGAAATCAGCTGAGAGCCTTATGGGGGTTCCCTTGTAACTTACTCTTTGCTTTTCTCTTGCTGCCTTTAGAATCATTTCTTTATCCTTGACTCTGGCCATCTTGATTATGATATGTCTTGGTGTGAGTCTATTTGGGTTCTTCCTGTTTGGGACCCTCTGAGCTTCCTGTACTTGGATATCTGATTCCTTCTTTAAGTTTGGGAAGTTTTCAGTCATGATTTCTTCAAAAACCTTTTCAATCCCCTTTGATCTTTCTTCTCCTTCTGGGACCCCTATTATGCGAAGATTGGGACGCTTTATATTATCCCATAGGTCCCTTATGCTATTTTCATTATTTTTTATTTGCTTCTCTTGTAGTTGTTCTGAATGGGTGCTTTCTATTGCCCTGTCTTCTAGATCACTAATTCGTTCCTCTGCATTATCTAGTCGGCTTTGCACAGCTATTAGATCATTCCTCATCTCTGTCAATGAGTTTACCCATTCTACTTGGCTCTTCTTTATAGCTTCAATTTCATTTTTGACATATTTTATATCTCTAAACACTATCTGTTTTAATTCCTTCAGCAATTCGATCACTCCTTTTTTGAAATCTTGATCTAGTAGGCTATTGATGTCTATTTCGTTGATCTTTCTTTCAGGGGATTTCTCTTGTTCTTTTAATTGGGAAAGGTTTTTCTGCTTCTTCATCTTGCTCATACCTCTTTGGCACTGTGGTTTATGGAGTATCAGTTGTTTATTTTGGTCCTTAAGGATTTTATCTATCTGATGCCTATTTAGGAATAGAACTTAGGAAAAAAAGAAAAAAACATAAGAGAGAGAGAGAAAGAATTTTAAAAGAAGGGAGAAAGAGGGTTTGAAAACAGTGTATAATGAATAATAGAAGAGTGAGTTGAAGCAGAGTATTAATCGGGTTGAGACGTCCTTTTAAAACGTTTACCAAAAAAGGGAGGGGGGGGAGATGAATAGATGTATTTGAAACCTGTGTCTAATCAATAGCAGGACATCAAAACCCAAGAGAAATAGAAATGAATTAAGAAGTAAAGATTAAGAGAGTAATAGAAAATAGAACAGGTAAAAACAGATTTAAAAAAAAAGGGGGGGGGGTTTGTCGGTGTTCTCCTAGAGTCTGTGTGCTTTTAATGTGAAGTCTTTCTGTCTTCGTCCTGTTTTGGAAGCTCAGCTTGCTGTTTTCAGAGGCCCTCCGTTGGCGCCCTCTTCTGTGCTGCTCCCAGCACCTGCCGGCAAGCCGATCGCGCCTCCTCCTAACACTGGGTCAGGTGCAGCGCTCCTCTGCTGTGGGTGGGCGGGTCGCTGCCCCTCCGGATGCCACAGTCAGATGTTGCAGACTGGCCAGGTAGGAGGGCGGGTCGTGCCCCCTCCCAGCACCTCGGTCAGGGCTGTGTTCCTGCCCGAAAGGCGTGGGGGCCGCTCTCCCTCCACCTGCGCCGCCGGTAGCTCCGCTCTTTATGCAGCTGCGCGCTCCGCCCTGGTCGGCGCTCTGCAGGTGGGCTCGGGGAAGACCGAGGGACAGCCCTGTCCCTGCTCCGAGCCAAAACCCAGCTCCTTGTTTGTCTTTGTGGAGCAAGTTCTCTGAGGGACCAGGATGGAAGGATCCTATCTGCCCCGGGCTGCAGGCCAGTCTCAGTCTGGCCTTTGAGGCTGCTAAGCCCTTCCGTGCGGATGCAGGTTTCCACCCCGCCCCCGCCTGGGTGCTCAGCACGGAGGATATGGCGGCTGTGCCTGAGCCCCGCCTCTCTTCCCCCGAAAACTTTCCGCGGGTTTTCAGAGATGGGGGTGTGCACCCTTCCCCCCCAGAGCACATCAACCTTGCTGTTTTATGGCGGGCCCAGGTTGTTCTGCCCTGTGCACCCACAGTCACAGCGTGCAGCCCCTTGCAGTCCCCCGGGGCTGCCTCTGTGCAGCCGCCCCCGTCCTCCGCCTGGCTTGTGCAGCCTGGCCCTGCCCGCCGCTGCCTGCCCGCGTCTCAGGCTGGGTGTCGGGGGAACGCTCTGTGCCGTTTAACTTAGTTCTGTTAGTCAAGGGCTGCTCTGTACAGATCCGAGCCTCGGAGGCTCCCCCTCCGTCCAGCTGGCCTCTCAGTTGGAGAGGGGAGACCCAGCGAGCGAGCGCCAGTCCTCCTTTGCCGCTCCCTCCCTGCGGGACCCGTCCTGCGCTGCTTTGCCTTTTGTTCTTTCTTTTTTCCTTTTCTCCTACCAGATTTTTGGCGTGTTTATCTTTTGAAGAGGGCGATGTTCTGTCGGAGTTCCACAGGTGCTCTGGTTGGCTGAGTGGGTCTGTAGATGTGGGTCTTGGTGTATTTGTGGGAGAGGGTGACCTGCGAGCGTCCTTCTACTCCGCCATCTTCTCCGTCTCCCCGGTTGTATCACTTTTTAATGAAAATTATTACAGCTATCTCTTTAAAGTATTTTTGAGGATAAAAATGTCAAAATCTGGGCTTAGTGTGAAAACTAAAAAAATCATTCTCTCTTAAGTTACTTCTAACCCAATATTTAAAAGCCAGTTTACAAAATGGCAAGGGAGGAGTTGGATCCTATATAGGGAAAACTGTATTATTCACAGACCCGCTATCAGAGGTTTCACAATTATAAAATTAAACCCTTTTCATGGTATTAATTTTTTAAAAACTGCCCTATGTGGGCTATAGATACAGTTATCACCAGTATCAACAAACATATGTGCAGACAACCTTCCATGTAGGATTGGTGAACACTACGAGGTCTCACAAATTATGGCCAAATTATCCCTTTTCAACTTCATGAGCCAAGAAGTATAAGGGGTTAAATTGGACATCAAAACAGCACAGATCTTAGAGTTTGTTTTCATACAAGATCCTGAATCTCACTCTCCTATAAACCAGCATTTGAACAGTAGAAGCCCTTTTCATAGAGAACCATGGGTTTTCAAGTTCTGATTTTATTTCTGATTTGTTTTTCATTATTTCCTGAAGCTACTGATGTTTCTGAGGCATTGGGGGAAGTGAGAGAGCCCTGGGAGAGTTTGAGGCTTTGAATTTCGGAACTCAACCATTCAGAAGTTCATACTCGTGTTCACAAAAACAATGTCGTGGGGTCACTCTGGCCAATGGAGCATCTTGTGCGAGGGCTGGAGCTTGGTTCCTGTGTGTGTTTGCTGCAGCAGCCTTTCACCCCTCCGCACTTTTCATTTTTTCTCTCTTTTTCCCTTTATATCAACATGTTGTAGCCTGTGACACCAGCTAAATTAATCACTCGCTGCACTCAGGGAAGTCACCGCAGGATATAGAATAACAAAGACAACAACATTATTGCAAGGCAGGAGAGAAGGGACTGGCTTGTGAATAGAGTCAGTACACCCTCACCAGCTGTGTCCTCGCAGGAGCTGGAGCAGCAGATTAAACTGGGGCTGTTTTTTATTCTATTTACATGGATCTGAGAATGGCCACAATACAGTGCCAGGGACCCCTGGCGAAGGGAAATCCCTTCAGAATGCCAGCGTACTGTCAGAACTGAGGCTTACTCGAGCTTCAGGGTTCCCCTTGGGCAAGCTCTGCTTGGGCAGATCCAGCTGAGGAATTGCTGAGCCACCAGGATCCGGAACATACAGGATTCTTAAGTTAGAGTCAACAGAGAACCTGCAGGGGGCTGTTCAGGTGTGACCTAGAACTCTGTTGGACCTTTCCTGTTAAGCATATCTCCCATCTTAGATAAAGGCAGAGAAAGCAACTTCATGAAACTAGCAATGGACATACAAGATGACAGCATAAAGATTCAAGAGCTACTTTAAAGCCACAAACAAGAAGTCAAAAATAAGAGGAAATGTAATGAGGATGGTAATAAAAATGTGTTTTATAATCATAAACAAAAACAAATATAAATATAAACTACTGTGTTTGGGTTCAGAATATCAATTGAATGAGGGAAATTTAACTTAACAGAAAAGTCACCCCAAAGAAGTTCTAGCATCACGAAGAGCCAGCTGAGTGATACAGGCATTAAGCTCATGCTTACAGAAGAACAGTTTGGAGTAAGGGGAGGAAGAGTGGTGTGGCCCATGCACTGGTCAGGCCACATCAGAAGAAGGGCCCACATTTGGATGAGTGGCATGAGCAGGGAAGCATACAGTACTTTCTGGGGACTAGAGAGAGCAAAATTGGGGCAAGTTGTGGGCTGAATTCTGTCTCCCCAAAATGTGTATGTTGGAGCCCTAACCCCCAGTACCTCAGAATGTGACTTATTTGGAGATAGGTCCTGTAAAGGAGTGATTAAATTTAAATGGGGCCATTAGGAAGGGCCCTAATTCAGTCTGACTTATAAAAAAAGAAATTTGGACACAGAGAAAAACACCAGGGGTGCCTGTGCACAGAGGAAAGACCGTGTAAGGACACAGTGGAAAAGTGGCCATCTGCAAACCAAGGAGAGAGACCTCCGAAGAAACCAAACCTGTCAACACTTTGATCTTGGACTTCTAGCCTTCAGAACTGTGAAAAAATTAATTTCTGTTGTTTAAGGCACCCAGTCTGTGGCATTTTGCTATAGTAGTTCTTGCAAACTATTACAAGTTTCAAAAGAAAAGAAAAATATTTCCTAACAAAGTGGCAGAGATAATCAATAATCTAGGCTATGGTGAAACATGACAAGGACTCCTTCCTTGACTGAACTTTAGTCAGGTTCCTCTGAGTCCTCTTCTCAACTACATCTTGACCTTGGCCTCCTGGGCTCAGTTTTCACAAAGACTCCTACCCAGAAACTTTATAGAGAAGTCCCCCATCCTTGAAATCTAATGAAGTCCTTCTTAGCAATTTTCCATCTGCTAACTCCTCTCACTCTACCCATTGGCAATAAATCCTCAGTTGTCTTTGCTGTATTGAGGGTTGAGTTCAGTTCTGTACTGAAGTCTCTCTCCCCTACTGCATTAGTTCAGATAAAATTTGCCTTGCCATTTTAGAAAAGTGTCCAGTACAGACTTTCTCTTTAACACAAACACCCTCAAAATCTCAGTGTCTTAACAACACATATGTAGTGTACTTCCATGCTACTTGTGCTGTGTGGGTCAGCCATGGACTCACTCACCATAGTCACTCAAGAATCCAGGTTGATGTTGTACCATCTTGAAATGTGCTTCCACAGTCCTCATGTCAGAGGGCAGGGCTGTGCTGAAACAAGCACTGGCCCTTTACGGCTTCTGCCCAGATGTGATCTTTACTTCTGCTCACATTTTATTAGCCAAAAAAGTCACATGGCCACATTTAACCTCATCAGAGCAGAGAGTGAAATTCTGCTGTGAACCTGCAAGGAGAAAGTTTGAAATACTTGTTTTTACTCTAGAGCCTACACCAATTTTTTTTCTTGGCAAAATCTAAGTTAGTTCATTTTTATACTCTTAACAGGTTGAGATTCCTCTAGAAAGTGGTTTTATTGAGACAAATAAGATGTTGTGATGATGCTTATGATCTAGAGTAGGAGACAGATACATCTACCATTAACTTGAAGTCAGTGTGGTGCCTGATTTTCAGTCAGCCCCATCATCCTGTATCACCCAGAGAATCTACTCTCCCCCTGGCCCCCTGAAGGGACTGCCTTTGTCAACCACTGATTGGGCCAGGAAAGTCTTATTCTTGGAAGTTTGAACGAAAAGGCAAAAAGTCTAGCTACTTTATATGGCCTGTTTCCTCCTTCGTGATAGGGTGATTTTGGGGACCACAATCTGTGGAGCTGCCCTCTGTGGCTTGGGCCCACACACCCTTCCTGTATGTGACTCCAACAGCCTGATTTGATTTGTGTGACCTCATCAAAAATGATACTGAATGATGCTGGGACAGAGCTTTTATAGAGAGGGTTCTTTAGTTGGAGAAGACAGTCTCAGATTTCCTCTCCAACTCTGAGAGTGTGGATACTATTACTCAGACTCCCTACCAGAGTTGAATGTGTGCTAGGATGAGATGCCCATAGTTGTAAGCTGGGACATTCCTATAAACAGTATTCACCTCAATTTCTTATATTCCTATACCCTGGGTCTCTACATCTTGTTACTGGCTGAGTCACCTTCAGTAAAGCATAGACATTTAACCACATGCAATGGCAACTTGGAAGAAAGCACCAGACTTTTGATATATTTTTTAAACTTTCAGGGAGTATCAGGAATATTAATGCTCACTTTCCTGAGATACAGGGCATTGATTAGTCTGCACAGTATGAACTGGTATTTGTGAGTGTGTGTATGTGTTTGGCTCTGTGACTATTCCTGCCATGAATGCCACCTCCTTCTCTCCCACACGGCTTGTTGGAGTCCTTTTATGTTAACACCCTCTGTAAGAAGCCTTCAGTTTGGTAGCACTGCTCACTCCAAACAAATGCATCAGAAAACAATGCGCACCCCTGCCCACTAGTCATCAGAGCAATTACTTAATGAGCACATCTCTATTTCCTCCAGGGTGGACTAATTAAAAGGCTTCCATGCTGTTGTCAGGAATAGACAAAGTATGTTTTGTAGTACTTTTTTGGAGAAACTGAAAGCTAACATTGGGTTCTATGTGGAAACGTTTTCAGCGTTACTCACAGGATTCCTCTCATTTCTGCCCTTCCAAGACAGGCTCAGTTGTCCGCCATTGATTGAAGAGGAAGGGCAGCAACAAATACATGGCTTGCACATTATTTTCAAGACAGGTTGTCTGGAGCTATAGAGTGGTGGTTCTCAAACTTTAGCACTCGTCAGAGTCCCTTGGAGGGCCTGTTAAAACAGCCTGCTGGCCCTACCCCAGAGTTTCTGATTCATTAGGTCTGGGATGAGGCCCAAGAACTTGCACATCTAACAAAGTTCCTTGGGTGTAGCTGGCGGTGCTGGTCTGGAGACCATGCTTTGAGGACACTGCTTCAGAGAAGCTCTTTTATTCTCCTCTTACCTCCACTCCTTAAGGCAGTAGGAGCACAGATTTTGTAGTGGAGGTCGAGGGAGAGAATCAGCCTTAGACACTTATTTTGCTAGATGAAATAGCTGCTAATGGACATGATTCAGGTAGAAGGGGTGCAAAAGCTGGGCTCAAATCCCCGTTTTGCCACTTGGTCGTTCTGTGCCCTTGGGCTGATTACTCAGTTCTCTGATTCTCAGTGTCATCATCCATCAAATGGGGGCCCAGGCTTCACAAGACTGCTGTGAGGCTGCATAAATCCCTAGAATAAGGAGTGACATGCTCTAGTGTCCAGTGCGGGGGAGCCCACTTTTTTTTTCTCCCTCACACTTCTCCCTGCATTTCCCTGGGCACTTTTGAGTGATTTATTTATTCCTCAGGGTTCACATAATGCTCATGTAATGATTGTCAGGCACAGTTTGCTTTATGATAGAGAGCATCCCTTAAAAAGATTTGCTTAAGGTGAATCAAGTCTTAAGAGCTAAAGGATAAACTTTACTTTGCCAGGGACTTTGCATGCAGGGAACTTTTTTAATAAACAGAAAAAAGAAACTAGAAAGCTCCAAATTTACTTTCTTCCATGGAAACGTTAGTGCAGGGAGGAAAAACTGATGTAGTACTACTTTCTAAATTTGTGCATTGAAAGCTGGAATACACATCCAATTTACACCAAAAGACTACAGGAAAAAATATTTTAAACTCAACAGCTCAGTGACAAAAGGAAGTTCTGGAAAGAAGAGTGTGAAAGGGTATGGAGTCATCCAATTCTCTGTGTTCACATCCTCTGCCTTCTCAAATCCAGTTGAGATTATGAATCCTGCTCTCAGTGCTGGTAAAAAACAAACAAACAAAAGCCTTAAAGAGACTACCTCCCACACTTACTTCCTGCCAAACTTACTCAAAAGCCCAAACAGTTTTAGTTAATTGTGACATCAAGGTCTTTATCAACAGCTCTGTTTTATTGAGCCATTATTATGTGCCAGACTTGAGGCTATGTATTTTGTGTGCATTGTCTTAGATAATTCTCACAACAACCTAGAACAGAGGTACTAAAATTTCCCCCAATTTATAGATGAGGAAACTGAAGCCTGGAGAATAAAACACCCTGCCCAGTTTGTAAGAACTAGACACTCAGAACTTGAACTCAGGCCTGCCTGACACATTGAAAATCTACAAGGCCTTTCTAACCTATTCACATCTTTCCCTCTCCACTCAAAGGACACCAAATACTAAAGGAATAGCTTTATAAAAGTCAAACCAAATTGGATCCAGTTATCAAGTCTTCTCTTAACACAGAAACCCAGTTTTTCATGAGTCTGGAAACTATGTTCCAGCAAAATGTGAAGATGCCCAAAGGTGAGAACTGATCTTAGGGTCTGATGAAAGGCATTAGACCGTGGATACTCATTCATGCCTAAGTATCCTCAATCTCTACCAGGGCAGTGCTTGGCATTTTCTAAAGAGAACAGCAAACCACTGAAATGTACAGGTTTTCTTCTAGTCTCTAGTTTCTGGTGGGGAAATCTAACTCTTTAAGAGTGAAAGTCTTATAACCAAAGTGAAAAATGAAGGTTGATATTTAGAGCTACTTAGTATTCAATGGCATAACTTCCCAAATACACACAAATTTAATGTACTTTTGTTTGAACCCATAATTACAAAATTTGTTTAAAGCTGTTATATTATCTTCTTATTTGACACAATATGGCACAATTTTGTTATAGGATTGAAAACCAAATAAGACAACTACAGCTGGTAGCATTTCAAAGAAATATTCCCTTTAAGATGAAATCAATCCTGTTTCAAGTTTATTCCCCTGCTTTATGATTGAGGCTCTAGGGGTGTATTTTGCTGGAAAATGTCTTTTTGATTTTTTTAGAATTTCTTTAGATTAATATGCAGCTGTCATTGCAAGGCAAATCTAGCTCTGCTTTTATGTGTCCTCTTTCCCCAGGCTGCAACTAAAGTCTACCTCTCCAGGAGAGACAGACCACTCATTTCTGATTGGGGCTTGATATTACAGGTCAGACAGCAAAGAATTCATCAACTCATCATCATTTAGAGCATGTCACACTTTGTCTATTTACACTGACTGAATACATTTTTTTGCTTAATATAAGTCCAATGTCTTGGTCTTAACATTTTGCTGCTGTCTAGTTTTAATTCTTGTTCACACACGCGCACGCCCCCCCACACACACACACTCACACCCACTGTGCACCATATCATACTATCATATTATTAAACCAGTTCTCAACATAGCGAGAAAATCCTGTGCTTTGATGTATTTCTTAGTATAGTTTCAGCATTTATTTAATTTTATTCAAGGCTTTCCTTCATGTCTTTCCTTCTGTTTCAATTTAAAGGGCAATGGACTTTCCTCTTGTGTTTTAACTACTGGCATGTTTTCAATTCTCTCTCTCTCTAATTCCTCTTTTCCAGATGCAAGCTTGTTTATCTAAGCATTTCAGACGTCTCTCTCAAAGATAGATTTATACCTTATCCCCATTATATGAGAACACAAGAAGGTACAGAATAAAACAAAAATCTCCTGAAACTTCTCTATAATACATGTTGGAAACCAAGCAATTGTTAAGACACCTAGGCAATCAAATCTAGCTGTCTGTCCGTTCCACAGCACGTGAAGGACACATCTTTCTGTTGACTCATTTAAAGAGGGAACATCTTCATTGCATCTCTTTAGATTGAATGTGGACTGTGACTCTTTGGACTGAACAGGTTGTATTGATGACAGAAAGCTTAAGAACTTTGTTTGCA